>NW_022145801.1:1200000-1800000 GCF_002938485.1 Sitophilus oryzae | reverse complement strand
GTTTCGCATAAAAAAATAGAAAAATTACACGCTGTGTAAGTGATTTAACCTAAAAGTGCCCATACATTTTTTACTTATCGTGATTTTTGTGTGTGTTTTTTAAGACTCTAACAATTCATCAATAAAGCTTAAGTAGAGTGTGTTTTTGGTGCTATGCCTCATCTTTGTTGTGTTCCTGGTGGAAAGGATAGTTATACTAGGCAGCCTAAAGTGTCCAGAAGAGCAAGAAAAGTGGGTACGAGTTATAAATCAAGAGAATTCTATTGAAAATATATTTAATAAATTTAAAAATAATATTCTCCCATGATGGTATTAATGAAAACTGGACAATTATGTTTATTTTATTCATATTGTGGAATCTCCACTCCAAGTGTTGTTGGTTCAGCTTCGATAGATTCAAACACGTAAGTTGGTATTATGATCTAGGGAAAAATAAAGAATATATGTATTAGAGATCATGAAAAAGATTATTATTTTGAGTTCAAATTTTAAAAAAGATTATTGTAAAGTATATATATATAATGTATGTCAAGCATAACATATATTTGTTCAGTAATTTTTAATGAATAGTGTTGATTATTTATAATACCAAATTAATATCAAATATTTAAGTGATGGCTGAATACAATATGAATAAAATAACAATAAAATTGGTATATTTGCATAATACAAAATTAAGTTTTAAGAATAAAGGTGTTACTAAAAATTCTAAGAAATTCATATTTCTTTGTATTAATTGGTCTAATGTTATTTACATTTTGTGTAAGAATTATACCGTATCATCGAAAAAAATCGGCGTCTAGTTGGCTTGGAAATGAACATCGATGACATTCCCTAAATAACTGTACACAAAATAATTAACTAGAATTTTACAATCTTTGAAAATTTGATATTCTTGAACCTTGTTTCTAAATATTCTAAATTTTTTGATTTTCTTGGGATTTAGGTTCGGGAAAAACGCTGATTAAGTTTTCATTTGGGTTTTCGTTATTTTTATTTGGTTTAAAAAAACGTTTCGGCTAACATTATAGCCTTCATCAGTGTTGTATCATATGAAAAAAATAGTGTCGAATATAATCCAAAAAATTACATATAAAATATTCACACCACACACATAATGTTTACTGCGTACTCCATAGTCAATGTAGATAATTTTAGTGTTAAGAATAATAATTTTAAAAAATATGTGGTCATCTTTTGATAAGTTTATATTAGTTTATTAATTGCAGTAAACATTATGAGGTGTGAATTATGTTGTATGTAATTTTTTGGATATATTTTTCTGCCTATGACACAACACTGATGAAGGCTATAGCTTAACTGAAACGTTTTTTTAAACCAAATAAAAATAATGAAACAAATGAAAACAAATCAACGTTTTTCCCAAACCTAAAATCCCAAGAAAATCAAAAATTTAGAATAATTTTTATATAAAATGCCAGCGATCGTCATTTCATAGCCATCGCTGACGCCTTTTTAGATAATATTGTATTATTTGTAAATATAATTTTTCGAACATTGATACTTGCAAAATATACATATAAATTTTGTGAATGCAAATAATAATACATCACTATTAGTAGATATTGAATGTTTTTTGTTAAACTAGATCGATTTTCAAACCCCAAAATTTAAAATATATTTACATTTTACCCATTATCTTATGTACGTATACATTATTTGTACATTGTAAAACATTTGCTGCATTTGTATGGTTCATAGTTTATTTGCCAAAGTATTTATTACTATAAATAGGTATATATGTTGTAGTTATTAACTGTATATTATGTATATTTCATGTAAACTATATCATTTTTAAAATACAAACCAAAAATCTGAGAAATAATTATGTTTTCCATGTATTCTACAACATATTTATTAATCCGTTATATCTAACTAGCGTGACGTCATAAATCTCGCCCGTAGGCTGATCTTTTAATAGAAGGCACTGGTTGAGCGGCCGAAATCTCTGTAAAACTTCGAGGCGCTGTAGTAGTAATATGTCTATTTAAAAAATTTAGTTGTATCTCATCTATTAGCCGATCTGTGGTTTGTTTCGTGTATTTGAATTATTTGAGTTTATTTTTTTACTCCTTTTTGCAATTGTTTTTGTGGTGGTGTTTTGTTTAACTAGGACTTTAAATATACGAAAAGGTAGGTAAAATGTTTTAGTTTATCTTATACATAACACAATTTCAGTTTGTTGTTGTATACAATTTTTACCGGCGACCTAACCTCAAAATGACAAGTTGCCTAATTTCGGGTAGAGTCAGTTGCATAATTTCGGATATCTGAAATTGGGAGACCAGATTTCAGCAGGTATTTTATTGGTGTGTTTTTAGCTACAGAAATGCCTGGAAGAAATGAAAAACATAAAACCTGGTCTTCAGAAAGCATGCAGAACGCTATTGATGTCGTAAAAAAAAACAAAGAAATGGGATATTTGAAAGCTTCGCGCACTTTTAATGTTCCAAAATCAACTTTAGAAGACTATGTCCAGCGTGGCAGTTCTCCAGCTCCAGCCGGAAGAAGACCTGGCCTTTCGCTAGACTTGGAGAAGATGTTAGGTTGTGATGTTGATTGATTATTGTTTAGAATCGTTCTTTATATTACTTTTACTCTACATCCGAAATTAGGAACCATGTCATCCGAAATTAGGAACCATGTTATCCGAAATTAGGCAACTTTTTTTTCAAATCACAGAAATGCATATTTTTGGTTTTTTAGTTTTTTCAGTATTTTTGTATTAAAATTAAACTTATTTGACTGTGTATATCTTCCTATACCTTCCTACTATACCCCTATAATTATATTTACCTGTATACCCAAAGTCCAATTTAATTTTTTCTTTTATTATAAATAAAAACAAAAAGCTATCCGAAATATGGCACCTTTCCTCTATACTAAAAATTAAGCTTTTAAATAAAAAAGCATTTTTTTATTTTTATAAAATTTCTAAAAATTTTTCCGGCCAAAATTGAGCATTTTTCACTTACTCCGAATTGAAAGATTTTTGGGCGTGGATCAATGCAGATTGATTAATTAAAATTTTCAGTATACATAGTTTGTCAAAAAAATACATACAGAAAGAGAAAAAAAATAAAAACCGATTTTTTTACGACTTGGCTGATAAATTAAAATCTACTTTAAATCAATAAATCGCTAAAACTACTGAACGAAATTACATGATATCTATATGATTAAAAAAGGAATTGAAAGACCTTTCACATGAGGTATCACTCGGCCCCCATTTCCATTTAAGAATTTAGGGGTGGCGCCGCCCCCGCCTTGGGGGTTATAGGTGTGAAAGTGATTTTATTATATTTTCTTTTCTCCCTCGAAAACTAAACCGACGTGTCCGAGCGTTTTTCCAAATTTTAATTTTAAACGAGAAAAATTGGGGTGGAAAGTTTCCATTGACCCACCCTGTATAAAAGCTCAAAGTGTTTTTTTGTTACATCCATCCCGCCAAAACCGCTTCACCAATATTGATGATTCTTTTTTTAAATGAAAGGTAGATTTGTTATGAAGTATTTCTTTGTGTAAAACGACTAAATACTAAAACATACCTGAAAAACACCTACACACAATACCTCCAGAAATAAATTATTTGTCATTGTCAGTGGTGTGTCATTTAGATTATATATCAAGTTTTTAGATATTTTAGGGGTCAGTTAATACCGCCAGCTTTAGATACATAAATATTAGCACAAAGGTTCGTTTAAATGGCATTAGTGATTAGTGAAATAGCTACGCAAAGCGCTTTGAGGAATTTCAGTCAATAGAAGTAGTTTGAAATTTGAAAAAAGAGTGTTAAAAAGCAAGATATCGAAATCATTTTGGGGTCAAACTCACGGGGGTGTCACTTGTATGGGAAAACAGGCAACAGTTAAATTTAAACGTGCCAGGACCAATGACAAAGAAAGTAACATCTGCCAGGCGTTGGCTTTCTTTGTCACTCACATTGCTTAAATCATGATACCGCGGCCATTTTGTCAACAAAGAAGCTGGCCGGGCTGTCCTGGCAAGTGATTTAAAACAATTTTGCTTTTTTACAATATTAAATTACCATTTGGATGTATTTAATGCGATTATTCAGTTAACTGGTAAGTCAGAAATTACACACAAATACTTTATTCGTAAATACAACTAAGATGTAAACGTAGTTTTGTATTTTTAGATTTCAACTTTTGCAAAGACCCGCCGATAGAACTTGCCTGGCAGCGTACCTGTTTAACTAAACGTATTATTTCCTGATAATAATATCAAAACACGTAAGTACCTCTATAATTTATGATGACAAATGATTTTGATTATGTTTTATGTTATTTAAATACTTTCTAACCTCAAATAATAGTAAGATCCTTGTTTATATCGCACAGCCCGTTCAAAACTGTATTGTCTTCAAAAAATGTTTACAAAACAAACAATTATTACAAAAACAATGTCCTTTTAATCTGATTTATACCTCAGAAGGATGCCAGTAAAATTTTATTAAATCAACATTATATTATTTGGCCATTAATATCCAAAAAGGAGCATATTGCCTTAACTTAAATTTTCTTTTACTTCTCTTGACAATGTTCTCTATATTCTCTATTTTGAGTTAGTAAACTTTTGAACGGGATGTGCGATATATAAAATACATAATATATCCAAGGGTATGATCTGATAAAAGTATTTTTTGATGCATTTTTTGGTTTTTTATGCACGTTGGCTTGGTTTATGTTTTATTCAGCTTATATTTATTTGGTATAACAGTTTTTTTTGCCTTTGGAATGGCATGCATTGAGGCTAGATAGTGTTTCATTAGACCATTAAAGAAATTTAAATTAGCATATATTTTTTGTGATGTTAGTGTGTTATCATGATACAGGTAGTTGTATCATAGTGCCTTATGCATGTTATTTACCTATTATATACTTATGTATTATCAGTAAATAGATGATAATATACTACTAAAATGTCTTTTTAATAGTATGTTTATCTGTCCAATTCACTAGTTATTTGCAAAATGTATTTTGAACTAATTTAAGTCATTAATTGATCATCTTTCTTTTTCAGGTTCCGGGATATTCTTTTTCATTGTTAAAAAATATATATATTTCAATATTATTGTAATATAAATCGCAGCTCTAAAAAATAAATGATATTGTTTACTAATGTGTAATTTATTTACTATGAATTTTCTCTGAAAATAATAAGTCTTTAATAATATCATTGATTTGCTGTGTAAAGTTAATAGACATATTTTTTAATACATTAAATTATATTAAAGTAATAAAAAATATGTTTATTAACTTTAAACAGTAAGTCAGTGATACTTATAAAAATATTTTTTTAAAAATTTCCCCTCTTTTAAGCCCCGCCCCTCCAATTCCCCTCAATTTAGCTAGTACTGCCAGGCGACACCAGGTGGCGTCTGTTTCCATTTTTTAACACGAATTTCTTTAATGTACCTATTCTCTGGGGTCAAAATTGAACTTCTTTGAAATACTTTGATTTCGATAACAACTTTTAGAATTATTCAGATTATTTAACTTTTTAGATTATTTTTTAGTTTTTTGTTTAAAACCATAATTTCTTGATAATATGGCAACATAGGTAGTAGATTAAATTTACTAGACAGAAAACCCCGAAAAGCTCCAGTGGTTCTCAAAATTTAAGCAAAAATATTTTTTTTTCTAAATTTTTAAAGTAAAATAATTCGGTTATTTTGGAGTTATTTGAAAAACGGTAAAGAGAAAATATGTTTCTTTTATTGAGATCTACCAGCCCTAAAAATATTTGCACTTATTCAAGACTCGCCCTGTACAATATCCAGAAAATCGACAATTGCTAACTTTCATATGAAATGCGAGTAGCTGTAAAACTCTTAAAAACATAGTTTAAATATTGCATTATTTGTAAGGCTCATTAGCTCTATCTATAAAGAAGTAAACAATCATTTAAATCAATACATGAAGATTCGAGGTCTAACGCGAACGTAGTTACGGGAAAAAGCTAGTATTCATTTGTTTTAACAATTACGTCTGTGTTTTCTTCTGTATTTTGCCAGGCGCTCAGCCTTTAAGCAAGGGATGATATACTTTTAAATATTTTTTTTATAAAAAAAACTTTCTAAAAAAAATTTTCTAAGAAATTTTCTACGTTTGATAGAAAATTAACCGAAGGTCTAATAAGAATATTATTATACTATTTAATCAATGCTAATTAGTCTTAAATACTACTGTAACAATTAACTCATAATAGACGTCTTCAAATATAAGATTTAATTAACGAAATTCAAATGAAAGAATCTGTCCTTTATTCTCATTTCCACCCCAACTTATTATTATTCAAAGTTATTTATAAAAGACAATTATAACCTTTGAGCTTTGAATTGCGTTTGATTTTATCGTACAGTTGTGTAGATAATAAAGCAAATTAAAATTAAGGGTACATGACACAAACCAGGCAAACAGCCTGCCCCTTAATTGTGACATTAATAAAGCCTCTTTATGTGGATAAAAAGCTTTGCTTTCTCTGCTTTTTAAGCGTGTGAAGCCGTTGCTGACATTTACAAAATTAAATTTTTTAAATCGTGCTTTTTAATTCACCATTTTACATCTCCAGATTTAAATTAACTTTGACTCTCACAGTCATTGTCAATGATATTAAACCAATTTAATACTAAAAAGTATATTTTGCTGTCTGAGTGTATTATTATTACTCTAGAAATAAATAATTTTCTATATGATTAGTACTGTGTATACCGTGTGATTCACGGCGAGAGCAGGTTAGACGTTTATGGAGAACTAGCGTGTACTCGCGACTCCGTTCGCGTCGAATTAATTATTTGTAATGGTGATGATAAAGCAAAGCAAGAATTTCCATTAAGATACAAACTGGATAAAAATTTTTCACATTTATGTCAGCATGAGAAAAAACAATATGGCGATATTATTATATAACTTGGTAATATTTGAGGGGTAGTTTCATCTCGATCGAATTTGACTTTAAAAAAATCCGTTTGCCAAAAATAAGCTTTTTGCGTCAAGCAGTTTAAGCAGATTCGTGGTTAATCAATTACCCAACTTTTTTGGAACACCCTGTAGCAATTTTAAAAAAATTTAAAATATGTAAAAAAACAAAATAAATTATGCGTTTTCCCGAAAGACTAACCGTTTTTTAAATTGTTGTAATATTTGAGGGGCGTTTTTTTCACACCCTCTTGGAATTTGAGATTCGAGAAACCCCTCCTTATCGAACCTCTACACCCCACAGTCAATCCGTTTGCCAAAAATCAGCTTTAAAAGTCAAGCAGTTTAAACAGAATCGTGATTGCTCAATGGTCATGTTTTATGAAACACCCTGTATACATTTTTAAAAAATCTTAAAATATGTAAAAAAACAAAATAAAATATACGTGTTTAAGCGTTTTTTCGAAAACTCTTTTTTACCGTTTTTTAAATAAAAAATATTGTAATATTTGAGGGGTGGTTTCACCCCCTTGGAACTGGAATTTCGAAAAATCCCTTCTTATCGAACCTCTGCACCCTAGAATCAACCTGTATGCCAAAATTGAGCTTCTTACGTTGAGTGGTTTGAGCAGGATCGTGATTAATCAGTGAGTCAGTCACTTAAGGATTTTATATATTAGTATAGATCAGTAATGGTTATTTCTTGAAAACTTGGATTTTTATATAAAGGCACTTTCTATGCTATAAATTTAGTTAATTAAACCATACAGAGTGTTCAAAATTCTGTGTCAGACTTTCTAAAATATAAAATAGTTTTGCTTCGTTTTTTTTTAAATGGAACACGAGGTTCTCATTCCTTGTTAGAGGGAGAATTAAAAAATGAAAATATTTTATATTTAAAGTATTTAAGAATTTTTAGAGGTTCCATTTAAAAAAACGAAGAAAAACTATTTTATTTTTTAGAAATTTGACCATAGAATTTTGAATACCCTGTTTAAGCAAAATAAGTACAGACCAACTATAGTAAATACGTATTGTAGTTTTAATCTTAGGATCTCTTTTTATTTTTATTTTTTTTTTAAAGGCGGATAAATATATTTTTTATTTATTTATTAATATTTCTGAAACTATCAAAACATATTTATTAATCCAGTCACACTTTTTTTGGGCCACCCTGTAGAACTTAAAAATATTTTTCTGAAATACATCCTAATACACGCTTTACACTATTCGGAGAATAGTTGGAAGTAGGTCAAGGGCGCATTTCGTCGCCTAACTTTGTCGCTTTTCGACTTATCTCCGGTTGTCTTTGATCTATTTCGGTTTGTCTCGACATAATTTCGTTTCTCAAAAGCGCCTCAAAACTACTGCGTTTCCTGTTGTCTCGTTCAATTTCGTTTCGTTTTGAACTGTTTTCAAAACGTGTCGGTATCTATACCCGAGGCAAAGGACTTTTTCTATAAATCTCAGTGAAATAATTAAACCTAAATGTTTCTAAAATATCTGTTGTTACGATGATATGTTATATGTAGAGTAATATTATATAGACTAGATATTTGAGAACAAAACTTTTCACTTAATCTGCAGGAGTAAAGTTACAATATTTTTATTATTTAATTTTATTATAATGAATTGGTATATAAAATTGTATATGTTATGTTTATTTACGCGGCCTTAATTGATTAATATAACAGTAGTATTGCTGGATGAGTCATACTGGCAACATCATCAATATATCGAGCTGATTGGGAAAATTATTGATTGATCCCATGTCAATAAAAGTATGGTCCACGGACATTTTTAAAAATCAATGTTCTCTTACTGTTTTAAGAGAAAACTGTAAAAGATACTTTTGTATATAATAATAAAATGGTTTGATATAAATCCATTCAAAAATAAGAAATAATTAAACGATTTTTTAAATAGTTTAACACAGTGAATTATAACTTATATAAGGCGGACCGCCAAAACAGTTAGTCGCTGCTGCCCTGCAGTTTTACGATTTTAAGTTTTGGAAATATTTTTTTTACTATATTATAATTAATAATATTAGGACAATGATTAAAACTAAGTATTCTTGTATAATCTTGGAGGATAACTCTTTTATCAATGCCCTGTTTTAGATTCTTCATACCAGTTTAATTTGGTAGTTATTACATTACACTCCATTACAAAATAATAATACTTATTCATACTCCATGTTTACTTATTTTTCTGAAGCCACCACAAAGTTTGACCTTGATTGCTTCGCAAAGTAGTACGAAGAATATAAACGCGTGTTATAAAAATTTTATCGAAACTGATCGAAACGTTTCCGGGGACAGTTCCAATAATAATAATAAAAAACAAACAATCAATCACGGTGTGTTTCAGTCTATTTCGAAGTTTGCAGTGAGTTTACTTCTGACAGTATTTCGAGAAACACTTAACGAGCATAGTAAAAGTAAAGCAAAGATTTCAGTTAACGTCTCCTTTTTGCTGCCAGGGCTAATCTGGACGGGGCCTACTTTCTTTACGGCAACACCTATTTTCGGCAACTTTTTGATTGGCACCTTGCTAAAAGTGTAATCACCCTAAAATATGATGAGCGTAAGAATTCTGTACTTTTACTATTACTGTTGGATTACCTGTTCTGTTTTAAACTCTCCTATATTAATGATTTATTGCACATCTATTGTCCATCAAAACTCTCCTATATTAATGATTTATTGCACATCCATTGCCTTTATTTAAAAATAATAGTGTTTGCCAATGCTATAATTTACGATTCAATTACTTATGCATGTTACAAATCGGTCGTTATGAATATACTTTTATATCGTTCTAAACATTGACCTAAAAATACGACCGAATCGATATGGAATTAAAGTTTCATCCAAGCGACAAACGCAAGCGACAAATACAGATGCCAAAAATAAGCTAATAAAAGTTCAAACACGATCCTAAGACCGTTTATAACTCTAACGACCGATTTATCAAAAGCGCACTATTTTATATCATTTTACTCGCGCAGTACCGAAGCAATCATTCACGTAAACAATAGAAATAAGTTTGTTATGCATTTACCTCGATTTGTCATTCTCGAATTACATAATCTATATTAGAATAGAGAAAATGTAATTTTGAGGAGGGTTTATTGCTTGCTATAACCTTCTGTTTTTTTTTGTAATGACATTTAGAATTTTAGAATTTAGAATGAGTGGGAGGGGGGTTAATCACTGCGAACCTTACAGATCTACTGTGACACCCTTTCTTGAGTTACAACTCATCATACAGTCCCAGGGCTTTGACAAAAGCTAGTATCTGGGACAGTTTTACAGAGCGTGGTTCTCCATCTCCAATATCAGTCGTACCAAAGTTCATAGCACGAATGGTTGTCGTCTCGGCGCACTCAGTGATGAGGTGTTCTGGTGTTTCCCCATTTTCTTCACAGAATCTGCATTCGCCGTTTCTTCTTAGTTTCAATCTACTGAGGTGTTCATTGAGGAAACAGTGTTCTATTAAAACCCCGTGACAATTCGAAGATTGTTCTTACTTAAATCCACGAAGATCTTTGATTTTTCTTGGTCGTAAGCCCTCAGAAACTTCTTCGAGTGTCATTTTTTTTCACAATAAGGGGCCGCTCTCTGCCGGAATCACTGCGACCTGTGAGGCCTATTGTGTTGCTTCGAGTGTCTTAGACCGTTGCAAGATTCCCATTCCAGGTTGCGGATGGAGTCTTCCAAGTTCTTGAGTTCCGCCTTTAGTTGGTTACCACTTGGGAAGCAGAACGGTTCTGGTCCAGTTAGTGGAGTGTTCGCTCCTTTTCTAGCTAGATCATTTGCTTTTTCATTGCCTTCTATCCCTTGGGGAGCAGACACCCAGAGTAGGAGGACTTTGTTTTATTTGCCTAATTTATTCAGCTTTCCTACGCATCCTTTGGTCAATTTCGAATTGATTGATACTGAGTTGATCGCTTTTAACGCTGCGTGACTATCAGGTAAGATGGCTATTTCTTGTTTCCGATAGTTTCTATCTAAGATAAGTTGTAGGCATCTTTCGATAGCGTAGATTTCTGCCTGTAGGATGCTAGGGTAGGTGCCCACTGGTTCGGAGTATTTAGTTCTCGACCCAAATACTCCGATCCTTGTTTCCGCATTGGTTTTGGAAGCATCAGTATACCAACAAAATAAAACACTAAATCACCACAATACACCAAAACACACTGTGTTTTGGTGTATTGATTTAGTGTTTTATTTTGCTGTGTAATACCAAAGGTTCCAACCCTCAACTGTAATCAGTATACCAAGTTATGGTATGGTATTTTAACTGCGGAGCAGACGTTTCTCTCTTCCAATCCTTCTAATTGCTCAATACTACATTGAGATGTTTCTCAAAGTTGTACATTCTTGGCATATCATTTACTGGGAGGCATTTGCAATGACATACAGCATTTATAAATCGATGCAATGTTTCTAATAACGAGCATATCTGTGAAATAAATGTTGTGAGGTATGAACAATTTATTTTATCCAACTAAATTTACCATTGAAAACTTTTAAGGTCAAAATTTCATTATCCTTATTTACTGATCATACAGTTTCAGGGCTTTGACAACAGCCAGTATCTGAGACGGTTTTCCAAAGGTTACTTCTACATCTCCGATATCAGTCGTAGCAAAGTGTATGACGAATGGTTGTCGTCTCGGCAAGTTCTTGATCGACAAGGTCCCGATATCGCGTCGCTGATGTTGGCTTCTGCTGCTGTTTGACTTCTGCTTCCTCCAAAAAACCGTACCCCACAGTTTTAAAGCGTAGGTATACCAGTGCCGGACAGTGGCACAGTAGGTGCTCTATGTTTCTTCCTCCTCTCGATATTCTCTGCAGTAGTCGAAGTTGGAAATATTGACCATCTCACGACGTTTATCCCTGAGGGGCAGTTTCCAGTAACTACATCTACAATTATGCGTACTAGGTTCTTTTTGTGCTCTAATAGTTGTTTTGTCTTTTTGCTATCTGCCACTGGTCACAGTCTTCAAGGGGTAGCGCAGTTCCCACCGTGTTGCCAGGTCTCTTGCAGCTTGGCCTTGATGGTAGTTTCTATAACTTCCTTTCAATGTGTTGATCGTCAAAAGAGGTGGATAATCTGTCATTGCCTCTTCCCTGGCCCCCTCTTTCGCGAATCTGTCCGCTTCTTGGTTGTCCACCACATTGCTGTGGCCTGGCAACCAGCACAGAGTAGGCCCCGCTTTGAAGCAGCCAGGAAAGTGCTTCTCGGCCAAACCAAACCATCACAGTTTTCGATCTCACTGATTGCATGGTGATGCTTCTTAAGGCGCCCATACGGTCAGAGTATATCACGATATCTCCGAGTATATTACGCCGCTTCCTTCATAGCACATTCCTCTGAAAATATGCATATACCTGTGCCTCCTGAAGTCACGGAGGCATCTCATCATTCTTCTCTTGTCAGAATGCGAATTCTTATCTTTTCTCCAAAATCATGTTTGGTGAGCATATAGTCCGTTTTCTGGTCTAGAAGATGTTGACTGGTGTTTACCATAATTTTCGCTATAATTGGCAATATCCTCGAGTGACCGTAGTAGGTCTGATTCCATAGATTGGATTCCTTTAATCTTAGGGCACCCTTAGCGGCCAGATTCTTCACAAGCCGGTCGATTGATTGCAAGTCCAGAATTACTTCTAGCGTAACTTGTGCTGTGTTGTGCCTTATCCCAGTTGTACCTAGAGCTGCTAATCGCTGTACTGTTTTGAGTCTTTTGCTATTAGTTTCTTTAAGTACCGCTTCCCACCATATGGATAGAGCACTAGTCCATAGGTGATGATTGGTCTAACTACAGCAGTGTATATTGTGCATTTATTCCTTTTATTATCTTATCCTCCGTGTTTTTTCCAAGAAAGCTCTGAGCCCAGTATGATTCCTGATGGTGATATTGTAAGACTAATAGAAAAAAATGCGAAGTGTTTATTGCATAACCACTTAAAGGTTGATTCACTATGTCTTCCGTATCAGTTACCTTCCGTTTACATAAAATATTATATCATGTAAATGAATAGGACAATGCACACTATCCGTTCCGTTTCCCTTCCGTTCCATATCCTTTCCTTCCGTACATTTTTTGGCGGACGGATTGAAGCGTATCAGAAACAGCGTTGCCAAGTTCTTACATTCTTTATTTATTCTTTCACCTGCTAATTAAATCTATTACTTTTTTAAAAAGATACAAATTTTTAAAATAAAACTTTCGTAATGATATAAATTGTACAATAAAAGGTATGGAATGATACGAAACGGAAGCTTACGTATAGCGTTAATACAATAAAAAATACGGAACGGATATGGAATGGATGTAGTACAATATGGATATAGTGAGAATCAACCTTAATCTGGCGCTTTATTTCCTGCGCTTGGGATAATACTTTCTTTTCTCTTTGTTCAGTTCTATCTAATCTAATATCTCTTCTAATCTATATACATATATCTTATTGTACTGAGCGTATTGACTGTACTCTGCGTACAAACTAAAATTGACCCAAAGCCATACCTTACCGACCGTGTATACTAAAATTAATCTACTGGGCTACTTATTATCCTAATGCCAGCTACACAAGGTTCCGTAGGATGGTTGGTTCAGTAGGATGGTTGGATCGATTTAGTCAAGTTGGATGAATAACTACCCAACCAAGTTGTATACTGTGGAAGAGTAATTGGTGATATTAGCATTTTGGCGCAATTGGTAATGTTGACGTACTCGTGCGGAGTAAGGCATAACCACCGACATAATATTCATTTCTTTCCTTCGGACGACTTCATAGAGCTCGGACGGACAAATTTAAAAATCCAACTATGGTGGAAGGCCTTTATAACCCAAAAATAATTATAGTTAATTTGTATCAATTAAATGTTTAAAGCATTCTTATTGGCACACATTTCTTTTACGGTTTCCTATATATTATTTAAGTTAATACCCCTTTCGAAACACGCAACCGAAGAACACATAGCTCTATAACGCGAAGGTTAGTAAACCGACGCAGCTAGATACAGGAGGACGAAAATAGCTATATTACTAACCTATCGATTTTTGCAGGTCAATAGGGGGGCTTAGTGGGGACAGAGGAAGTCAGTTGCCAGAGATTAGGCCACCGCTTATTACCTGAGACAGAAAAAGTCAAGGACAGTATTGGAAAGGTCTGGAGGCTAGACGAATTCCTATGATACCAGTGGCGGCCATGAAGGGGGTGTAGTAGATTGTATGTTGATTGTATGGGAAGGGGAATGTTAATCACTGCAGCTTTATAAATCATCGTACAGTTATAACTCATCATAACAGTCTCAAGACTTTGACAAAAGCCAGTGTCTGAGACGGTTTTACAGAAATTAGTTCTCCGGTCATACTGGTGTTTCCAATTATCTATTAACATGGATTTGGACGATAATAGGTAAGAATACTAAATTTATTTCTATATTCGGTATAAAATTGTTTATTAGGTTTTTAGTTTGCGATGTTATGGTAAATAATTTTCATGTTCATTGCCTCTGAATTCACATGAGGACAGAGATGAGGATATCTATGGAAAAGTAACCACAAGAGAAATTGTTACATCATTTAAAAAATGTTGGGCAGTTGATTGTTTCCCATCGAAAAGTAGAAAATGCCAATGCAGATGAATGTATTGTAATTGTGATAGAAGTAATTCCAAAAGTGAAGTTTATTACAATTAGTGACCTGTACTTCTTTTTATATGTAGATGTTTCAGGTTTTGAGAATAAATCGGTTGAACAAAACCCAAAATTTAAAGGAAGTATTTGCATACCCAGAATATGCCCAACAAGGATTATAGCTCAAATTTCCTTTAATGGTAGGCAATTATTCAATACAAATTAACTTTTTTAAGTGACTGAAATATTAAATAGTTTACAATATGGTATATCACTAAAAATATATTACTTTTAGGTACAATTAGGGCCCAATACATTTCAGAAAGTAGAATAACATTTCAGAAAGTAGAATATTATTTTATATTAAATGAGGTATTGTACCAACAATCAATTTATATTAATACCGGAGATTAAAAAATAACAGAATAAATAGTTCTTTTTTTATACTACAAAAATAAACTATAGAATACAACAGTATTTAAAAAATTAAATAAAAAAGTTATGTCCCGGTCGAGATTCGAACTCCGGTCTCTCGCTTCCTAGCCTCTTTACACAGTAACTTGCTTAGCGATAATTCAATGACGGTATATAAACAAAAAAACAGGTTTATAACAATATCTTGACGATTTGAACTGGCGCGCGGAGCGTGCTGACCAATAGCGCCTGTTATCACCTGTCACGTAGCGACCAACCTGCGCAATATCATACCTTGTATTCTTTGTACCATGTTTAAATACCGACCCAAAAGTAACAGTTGCCAGCACGGTATATCTAATAATTATTTTAATAGAACTATTATAATTCAAAGTTTATTCATTTTGACAGTAACTTAATCATACACATCTACACCATAATTGGAAATGGGTGAATAAGCTGAGAATGATGATGATAATGATGATGAATCCATTATTTCGATTGCTAAGTAAATCTAAACAGTGCACTTAAAAGTAAAGTTTTTTAATTAGTAGTGTCAGAGCCATGTTAAACAAACAAAAACATTGTTTAATTAATTTTAATTATTACCTTTTGTTACCTTTGTATTTTGTATACCTTATGTACAACAATTAATTTTAGTGTGATAGTGTCATAGACAGTCTGTTTTTGAGAGCTGTAAGAAAACGATCGTTCGGTACTTTTATAGTTAATACTGTATCAAATTCGGCTCTTTTCACTTAACTAGTACTTTTTCGATAAGTAAAGTTAGTGTTTTATCAAATCGCGACTTTTATTTACTACGAACCGTGTACTCGGTATCAGACGGGTAGTTTTATATCGTTGCACCTGAACAAGTAGAATATATTGCCAACTTATTATAATTATTACGGACATAAAGAAAAAATAATTATATTGACATATTCTTCTAATTTGTCGTATTTTTACTATTTTTATGGTACTTTAATGAAAAATTACTTAAAAAAATAATATATTATTTCATTAGCAGTTAATTTTAAAAGAAAATACTTATTTAGATTTACATAAACCACCGTTCTGTAAAATGTTTAATGATTTTTTTTCTAGAAAATATCAGTATTACGAGAATGTTTATCCATTATATCCTATTTTAACATTTTCTGCTTAAAGCGTACTAGCATTTCCCAGAGTAACGCCTTTTTATGGCAAAGTGTCTCTTATCTCACAGTTGACTGCCACTGCATGACACGCACGACATTGTATTTTTCTTTCATTTTAAAAACAGTCACGATCCCTAATAAAAACAGCGAAATAAATAACGGTAGAAAAAGAATACAGAAGAAGCATCTCCTTTGAGAATAATTTAAATAAAGAAAATCAAGTCGAGTCACGAGATAACAAAATTGCCCAAGTTGTTTTCATTTAGTACTCAATTTAGTGGTTTTTATAAATCCTTCATTTCGGATATCCCAGTCTTTTTAATAGTATACACAAAATCTAGACAGAGAAAAAAGTCTGTGTTTTACACCACTGGAGGAGAAACCTACAAAATACCAAAACTGGTTAGTGGTATTTACCAAAACATTATTTCGAACATTTAATTTTCGAAATATTTATTTCAAAATAGTTTATCATAAACTTTTCAATGTAAAATTAAAAACTATATACATTTTTCATTAAGTTTAAAGCCTGAAAATAGATTGTCCAGACCCTGTTTTTATTTCTTGGGTCACTAAAACCATTCATCACCTAAAATTGACACTTTTTAAGAATACGACGTAAAGCCGGCTGATGCCTAAAGCAATTGGATGAATGTATTTGCGTCTGTCTCAAAAGAAGGATTTATTATATAAGGAAACAAACATGTTATACACAGATATAAAAATTATAATTCTGTCTGTTCCTCTCTAAAATTATTTATTTGTTTATTTATTACTATATCATATCGTGTATGGGCGTGTAATATCGTGTAAGTATTGAAACTAGTTAGAAAGCTCGTTAAGAAATTTAGTTTTATTAAGCTTGGTACTGAATAGAGTAATTATAACTGATACTGAATGTGATCTAGATATTCAAAACATTGTAATTGTGTAAATATAAATTAATGGTAAGTAAAGTTCAACACGTTCAGTTTTCGTTCAAATCATACATTTTCTATAAACTCAAACAGTATATGGAGTGATCAATAATGATTGAAACAACAAGGTTGCTTCATCTACGTAACCGTAGAACTAAAAGCAAAGTAGTGTTCTGCATAATATAAAATAGTATACAGAATGATTGAAATAGTTGGCTATTCTGATTTTGCTCGTGTGGTTGGCATTTGGGTTGGGTGGTGTTGGGTCGAGATTTCCGTATATAAGAAGAGTACAATGCGTTTATAATGTCCTGAACAAAGAAAGAATAGTAAAAACGTTGCCAAACGTATGAAATATACCGAGAAACTGTGTACATTGCTAAGAGACGTAGATTTGTCGCGGTCGACCCTATCAGTACTTAAAATTTTTTGGTAAAAATAATTCGAATTGAGTTGGTGTTTGACAGTGGTCGCGCTATTAGAACTCTGAATTTAAAAATCGATATTTCGAAATCTATTTGAACCAATTAATTGTAGTTTTTTTCAAAATCTTTCTTAATATTTCTGCTATATTTTCTTTGCAGACAGAATGTGAAAATCTTTATAAATAAAAAAGTTACATGATTGCTGAAAATTGCTATGCACTAAAATTAAATAGATGTTTTTCTTTTAGTTTTTGAATAGTAAAAAAACAAGCCTATCGAAATTTTCTTATTTAAACATCTTGTAAAAATTCCGAACTTTAAAATAAAAAAAAAGTTTGAATACCTAGCGGTTCTTGAGTTATGGCGTGTTATGTGTTAAAAAGTTGAGTTCTTAAATTATCGCAATTACTGACGTTTTCTCGTTATAAAAAATGGACACCCTAACGATATCCTTATAATTCTATTTCAGATGCTCAGAAACATATCTAATGATTTTATCTAGTTATCTTTTAGAAAAAAAAGGTAATTTAAAAATAAGCGGTTTGCGATCGTGATTTTACTTTACTTGATAGGAAAATGCGTACCGGAGAAATGTGGCAACGCTACAACAGCACACCGACGCATTTCTCTCACTCTGACTTAATAAGATCCCTATGCGATTTACTTCCATACATGTAAATACCGACCCGAAAGTAAGAGTTGCCAGCGCGGTATATTACTAAAATAGATAGATTTTGCTATATAAATTATACCTAGTTAAAAATAGGGGTTGGTGGTAGAAGGGTGAAAATTTAAGGTTGCATGTATTTTTTAATGTCACATCACAAAAAATTAAAAATGTTGTCCAAAAAATTAAAAAAATGGGTTGGACCACCCATACTCACAAAAACTGGACTCACACCTACTGAATATACATATAAAATTTCCTCAAAATCGATGAAGCGATTTTGGAGGAGTATGGCAATTACAACAGATATTATTATTAAACCAAAAGTTTAATTTATATTAAATTATTTTAGGACATATTTATTAACTTTGATTTAAATTAATATATTTAATCAGTATACTATATGTAAGCCAATTTCTATGCCATAATCATACAAATGTATGCAGATTTATATATTAGTAACGTTATATAAACACATCAAAAACATAATAATTTTTGGGTTGATTTCAAGTTGATAAAAATAATTATTAATTAAAATGTCTCCAACATAGTTATTTAATTATTTTAGATTTCCTTTGATTAAAATTATATTACCAAAACAACCAAATTTCATATTTCCTACATTTGTTTAAATATGTGTAATATTCCAATATAATGTCATAGAATATTTTGTAAGTATGTTAGATTAAAATATAAATAAGAATTAAAAAAATGATTTATTAATACAAACGCAAAAATAAACCATTATAGTATATTTAAAAATATTAGAGGGATATAGCCATTGTTTTAAAATTCATAGTTGTGTATTTAGAAATATCTGTATACAGAGTGTCCCAGAAATAAGTGCGAGTATTTTATATGGGAGTATAGTTCAACACCAGAAACAAGCCAATGAGGTTTTTTTCACGAAAAAAAATTTTGAAAATTCGGAATTTTTTGAAAACATTTTGGATTTTTTTTAGTTTTTAGTTAAGAAATTCATAATTTTTTGATAATATGGCAACATAGGTAGTAGATTAAATTTGCAAGAAAGCAAAACCAGAAAAGATCCAGTGGTTCTGAAAATTTTAGCAATTTTTTTTTAATTTTCAAAGGAAAATAACTCCGTTATTTTGGTCTTATTTGAAAAACGATAAAGAGAAATTATGTTTCTTTTATCGAGATCTACCACCCCTTAAAATTGCCACTTGCACTTATTTCTGGGCACCCTGTATTTACATTTATACATTGATATTTACATAATTTTGAGATGTGTGATACACATTTCTTTATCAACTAGTATTTTATAACATGTATTGTAAAAATAGTGGCCGGCCGTAGCCCAAGCGTTAGTGCGTCGATCTGCGGAGCAGAATATACTGGGTTCGATCCCCAGCCAGTACGGTCGCTTTATTTATTTAAATAAAATTTTTATTTATCTAAATAGAGCGACCAACGAGCCGCCACCTCAAGGAAGGCAATGGCAAACCACCTTGAGTATATTTGCCTTGTACAGCCTTTCAAATAGTGCTATTCGGATTAGTATGGCACTGTAAGAAGATTGTAAAAATGGTACTTAGTGGCATAGAGGTACTACAGCTCTCATCTATCAAACCAAAGGTAATAAGTTTGAATCCTACAGCAAGCATTACATCAGCCAATTTTTTTATTTTTAATCTCCAGTAGTTTCCGAAATACCCATAGAGAACGTCGTAAAAAACTCACCCTGTATATTTAAGCCAGGGAACGTTGATATATTAATTTGAAGGATATCCGATGAGCCGAGTATTTTATTATATATAATTTAGAACGAACGAGATATAACCAGGCAGCTTCTAATTAAGACTGCTTATATAACAGGAATTGTGTTTCTAATGGCATTGTGTGAACGATATTAACAATAAATTTTACAACGAAATATCAATTTACCTGCCTTTAATAAAGGTGTAGTTACAGGTTGACACAAAAACCTTAATTTGTTATTAGATTGCCTTTGGATTTATTAATTAAAAATCGGGATTTATTACGTTATGTTCGCTAGAAATGTAATAACATGTACTTGTGAAACCAAGTGACTTAATACAAATAAGTAATATGAATTATATAAACTATGATATGATATAGGTTAGGTTACGTTGCTGGGGTTTGGGATCATATTTGATCCCTCACTCGGAGGCTTTGGGCCCATTGCGATACTCCTGTATTGTTTTACCAAACCTTCCTCTCATTCTTTCTTTGCGTTAAAGCACTTCCAGCTCTTTGCAAAGTTCCCGATGTCGCTGATTTTGGCTTCTGCTGCTTCCTCTAGTCCCTCCAAAAAACCTTGCCCTAAAGTTTTAAAGCGTCGGTATTCCAGTGCCGGACAGTGGCACAGCAGGTGCTCTATGGTTTCTTCTTCCTCTCCGCATTCTCTGCAGTAGTCGTCGTCGGAAATTTTCCATCTCACGAGGTTTACCCCCGTGGGACAGTTTCCACTGACGATACCTACAATTATGCGTACTAGGTCCTTTTTGTGCTCTAGGAGTTGTTTTGTCTTTTTGCTATCTACCACTGGCCATAGTCTTCGAGCTGTAGCGTAGTGCCACGTCTTGGTGCTTGGCTTTGATGGCAGTTCCTATAGTATCCTTCAGTGTGTTGATCGTCACAACTGGTGGGTCATCTGCCACGGCCTCTCCCCTGGCCTCGTCTTTGGGGAGTCTGTCTGCTTCCTGATTGCCTACCACATTGCTGTGGCCTGGCACCCAGCACAGAGTAGCCCAGCCCCGACGCAGCCAGGACAGTGCTTCTCGGCATTCCATCACAGTTTTCGATCTCACTGATTGCATGGTGATGCTTCTTAAAGCGGCCAAGCTGTCAGAGTATATCACTATATCCCCTATTGGCCTATCAGCAATTTTCTCTCGTATACAACTAGTCGCTTCCTTTATGGCGTAAACCTCTGCTTGTAGAACATTACAGCCATCCGATAGCCTTAAAGATCGTTGGCTGTCTAGTTCCTCTGAGAAAATGCCTATACCTGTGCCCCCTGAATTTGCGGAAGCATCTCTTGGGTGTTCATTACTCGGTTGCTTTCCCATTCTTCTCTTGTCGGGATGCGAATCCTTATCTTTTCCCCAAAATCATGTTTGGTGAGCGTATAGTCCGTTTTTTGGTCTAGCAGACGTATCATAATATATAATATAATTGTGATTTATATTTCCTTAGGTAAACATAACATTATTAGTTATTTTCTCTAAAGAAAATAACTACTTTGAAATGGAATTGGGCAGGGCACATTGCAAGGCTAAACGATGACCGATGGACGAAGAAAATAATAGAATGGAAACCAAGACATGATGCATTTAGGAGCAGAGGCAGCTATCTCCAACCAGATGGCATGACGACTTAAGGCGTGTGTACAGTGACTAGATGCAAATAGTTCAAAATAGGGAGTTATGGAAGCAAACGAGGGAGGCCTACGTCCAGCAGTGGACTTTAGTGGCTGGTTGAGGATGATAATAACGAAACATAACATTAGATTTTTTCTAAATATTGCCCGTTATACTAAGAAGTTATTTAAACGCAATGTTATAGTAATACTTTTAATTTTATCACAGACAGTATAAAGACAATGTCTAATGGAACAATTTTATAAGTAGGTTATAAAAAATGCATCATGTTATGTCGTATTGTTCAAATAACTTTCCACGTTCCCATTTTTTTTTATTTTGATAAATGACCATTGGTATACTAATATAAAATTACAAAAAAAACTTTTTTGAATAATTTTCTTTAATTCCGCAAACTTTTAGCCATTCATTACTTTAAATATCAAATTTGACATATACTCTAAAGCAACAGGTTATTTTAATGTTTTATAGTAATATTCCTAGAATATCTATAAAAGTACGATTTTGTCATAATTTATACTTTCATGATACGCATTTATTATTATTTATTATCTTTTTATTATTTCTTTTCTTTGTTCTGTGGTTCATAATCTTTTGGTATTAGAATATTTTTAGACATAACCACTAAATATTTTTCATATCATATTTTTCACAACTGAATTAAATTATTATTTAAAAACAAAATTAATTCAATAGATTTGACTAAGTACCACTAGACAAATATTTGACTGACAAACTACCATTAGCTAATTTTGCACTTAAGTTTAGAAACGGCCGCTATTAAAATAAAAAAGGCGAAAATAAAAATTATCTGGATGGCTGAAAATTGACATACTTAGTAAAATTAAAAAAGAAATAACTTTTTCAAATAAAGTTTTTAAAATTCGGCCAATAGACCCATTTTTTAACAATTTAGTACATTAAATAAATAATTATGAAAAGAATGCCTTCGATACCATCTGGCCAGGATCTGATACCAACAGGTCACTGATGCTGCGACAGATGAAGGACGACTTTTATTATTTATGTATAAAATTAAAATTAAAATTAAAAATAAAATTAAAAATGTTAGATTTTAGAGGGTGCCAAAGAGCAACCAGGTTAAATTTTATGCTATTTTTAATCTATTACAAACGAAAAACCACCGCCAAAGTCAAATTTGACCAATTTTTAATAAGAAACGGTCCCATAATATGAGATAAACTTTTATTTGTGACAATGTATACAGGGTGGCCCATCAAAAACGTTCCGCAAGGCATAACGGCCAGAGTAATTTTTTTTTCAGAAAATTCAAAAACACGTCAATTTTATTTGTGAGGGGGACAACTTTTGCCTCAAAAATGATTGCAAAATCTTCAACCCTCTAAGTAGGGGTGTCATCCCCCAATTTTTTTCAAATGGGAAGGGGGGTCAAGTGATACCACAATGAAAAGGGCTTTCTATTCTCTATACTTTCCCGCTTCATTTTTGAAAATCGGTCGAGTCATTGAAAAAATATGAAGGATTGAAATTTGAGAAGTTTATTTAAACATTTATCAGAGTAAATAATAAGGATCAATACCTTCGACCAATTTGCTGTTTTTTCTTATTATTTCTAGATGTTTACGCATTTTTTCACTTGCCACAGGGTTGAACGATCAGGTGCGGTAGTTGCTAGATAGTTGTTCTGTGACTTATGCGTTGACGTTGAAGTTCTTCTTAATATCGTTACACTTTTTAACAATTATGGTGTACTCACTTGCAGAAAAAGTGGAAATAATCGAACTTTATTTTAAAAATAGTGAATGTGCTAATCGGGTTGCGCAGATATTCAATGAACGTCATCCTGACAAACACTTTTATGGCAAAATTGTTCGCGAGTTAGTAGTAAAATTTCGCGAAACTTGTTCCCTTATGAATAAAAAGAGACGGAGTGAAAATCCTGTAGTAAATGAAGCTATGGAGGTATTCGTATTGAGCCAAGTTGCCATGGATAGTACGCTGAGTACAAGAAAATTAGCCAATGAGACCGGCGTGAATCGTACAAGTGTCCAAAGGATATTAAAAAAATACACCATACACAAGTTCCACCCGTACAAAATTCAGTTGGTACAAGAACTCAACGAAGACGATTTTGATCGTCGCTTGCAATTTTGTGAAACTATGAGTGAACGAGGAGCGAATGATAATAATTTCCTATTTAATGTGTGTTTTTCGGATGAGTGTACTTTCTTTTCGAACGGTGTAGTTAATCGGCACAACTGTCGGTACTGGGCTGAGGACAACCCCAGGGTTTTTCACGAGGTGCACACACAAAACCCTCAGAAATTGAACGTGTGGGCTGGTATTTTTGGAAATTCTATTGCTGGTCAGTTTAACGATATTGAGAAGAACTTCAATGCACAAGTCACAGAACAGCTATCTAGCAACTACCGCACCTGATTCAACCTTGTGGCAAGTGAAAAAATGCGTAAAGATCTAGAAATAATAAGAAAATCAGCAAATTGGTTGAAGGAATTTATCCTTATCATTTACTCTGATAAATGTTTAAATAAATTTTTCAAATTTCAATCCTTCATATTTTCTCAACGACTAGACCGATTTTCAAAAACGAGGCGGGGAAATATAGAGAATAGAAAGCTTTTTTCATTGCGGCGCCACTTGACCCCCCTTCCCATTTGAAAAAAAGTTGGGGGATGACACCCCCGCTTAGAGGTTTGAAGATTTTGCAATCATTTTTGGGGCAAAAGTTGTTCCCCTCACAAACAAAATTGACGTGTTTTTGGATTTTTTGAAAAAATAAATATCCTGGTCGTTATGCCTTGCGGAACGTTTTCGATGGGCCACCCTGTATCTTAATATCACAAGTTACATTATCTTTTTTAAGTTAATTAGTATTCCACAAAAATATGAAGAATAAAATGTAATTTATAAAAATCGTTTCAATAGTATCTTTTCTTTGTTTTGTAAATTTTAATACTTAACAAAGTATTTGCTAGAAAAATACTTTAACAAAGAACTTTTTCAATATTTTCAAAGTTGTAATTAGAAAACTTCTTTAGAAAAACTCGGTATTTTCTTTCGAATTATTTTGAAAGATTTTCATTTCAAGACTTGCTGATTAGTTAAAAGTCGGCTTTTTATCAATACGGCAAAAATTATAAATTCTTAGAAAAATTAATCTACGCTTTAGATGTATACTATGTATTTTATACTTTCTTCCCTTATATAAAATTTTTAATAACTGATGATGCTCTTTTATTAATCATTTTATGTAATCAGAAAAACATAAAGATCACAGAGCATAGAAAAATTAACATTTTATTCAAACTTTCAATGGATCGTTTGAAAAATGAGCATTTATATATTTCTGCATAAATTTTCAAGATGTCCAGCGACGTGATATTTTTGCAGCCATAAATTTTGATAGCTATAAAAAATACTTGGGGGTTTCCGTTTACAAAAACACACTATGCACGCTCTTCGCTTTAAAGTTTTACCAAACTGGGTATATACGGAGGTTTAGCAACAAAAATAACTCATAGAAATTTTAAAACATTTTCCGATGCACGTCATCAACTTTGAGTGACAAGCGATGGCGACAGCGCTGCCAGATTGTGATGGATTTAAGAGATGCATCTTAATTTAAAAGTGACAAACAATATATTTAATATAATATAATTTTTATATATTTTTTGTAAGGCAGCAGTTACTCGCTACAAATTGAAATAAGTAGAAATAACTTGAAATTGGTATAATGTGCTTACCAATCAATCTTACTTCTCTGACTGCAGTCAAGGGTAATAAGGGACCTTTATTGAACGTGACAATAAAGGTCCTTTATCCTTTATTGTCACGTTCGCGCTCAAAATATTTTATTAGGGAAGCTACAAGCGCTTTGCTTCGACTGTTTAAAGGCTTCAGCATATTTTCAATCCACAATTTCAAAAAATGCAGTAAAAAATCTTGAAAATTTAGTTCTTAAAAGAACTGTATGTGCTTAGAAATACAATTTCAGAAAAAAAAACTATGAGAAAGGGCAAAAAACGAGAATTACTCCCAAAAATTCAACACGCGCTATATTATACAAAATAATGACTGACACTAGGATAATTGTCAAATAATACATGACAACATTGCTGAATATGGCGCAATGTGACCAACAAGGCGATAATAAAAATCGCTTTAATCTAATTTTTGCAGCTTCAATCTAAATAAAATATCTGTTACAATCATTTGCTCTGTAAAGTATGCATAATGAAGAGCTGCTTGGTATTTTAAATTAGTCAACAAATTGTAACATTTTTGCTAAAAATTCATTTACTCAGGTTTATAGGCTATAGTGTCAATTTCGATGTGATTGATGACGTGCATCGGAAAATGTTTTAAAATTTCTTATAGTAAAGTCATTAGTCATACCACAGCGCCAATTTATTTGTACTTTGGAGTGTTTAGATATGTTATAGAATAAAATGTGCTATTAAAATCAAAAAAATGTTAAAAAATAAAAGAGGTATAATTATTGCATTTGCAACTAATCCACAACTGTTCACCTTTCAGTAAAAACCAGAGTATTATACCAGTTCATAATTTATTATCATCTTTAGTTCAACTTATGCTTTTGTATTAATGTATATCACGATTTTGGGCAGGCATTATATAGCACGTGCGACAGAAAATTCATAGTTCATGGACCGGATTTAACAGGGTTTGATGGTTATTTTACTCTAAAAGGGGATTTAGAACTGATATTTAAGCCTTGCGTCTTTTTAAGTTTCAATTTTCTTATTTTTGATTTTATTAGTAATGTACTTCACAAGATTCAATAGATACATAGACATATATTTTAAATTTATGCTGAGTTCTTCTAGAACAAGAATTTCTCCACAGTACATTTTGACAGACAAACTAATCCATTTAACGCTTTATTTATGCACCTTCACCTTCAAAGAGAACTTTAAAATCGATACGACTTTCTCCTTTAAACTACAAAGCTGAATGAGCAATTGTGAATATTTTACAGAAGTTTCCGATTGGCTGATATTACCAGATTGGTATTTAAATAATAATAGGGATTGAAAGTGGGAATTTGCTCCTCGCCGAGCACGAATAGGTATCGCCTTTTCAATAGTTAATAGATTTCCCGTGTTGGTGGGTGTAAAGTGGAAAATTGACGTTACATCGTGTAACTGATCAAACAAAATTTCATTATTGAAGCGGGTGAAAGTTTTATCTAATTGTTGAAATTAGAAAGGTAGAAAGCTTTTACGCAATCGTAAACTTGTATTTACGAGATGTAAAATAGAGTATGTAAAATAAGGGTTTTATATTTTAATATCAATTAACCTTTCAGTTACGTAATCGAGGGCGCGATTTTTAAATTCATTATTGCCAACCATGGATATATTCCGCGCCACGCTGACTAACTGGAATGTAAATGTTGCGCTAGTGTTTCAGGTGGTAGAATTACTTTAAAAATGTCAAGTCGTCGCATTATTTATTTATTTCCTGACATTTTAGTTGTGTATTACGAGTTTTTGGTTTAAATAAATAGTGTTGTGATACTCTAAGCTTAAAAATGTTTGCTACCAGACCTTTCAGTCGGACATTGTTCATTTTAGAATCTCTTTTAGTGCAAAGTGTACGAGATAGCTTACTAGTTGTAAAAAACTCATCGCAACTTAATATATATATATATATATATATATATATATATATATATATATATATATATATATATATATATATATATATATATATATATATATATATATATATATATATATATATTTTGAACGGGAAAGCGTAGTAATAGCCCTTTATGGTCCTTAAGTGCTGTTGAGGAGGTGAATTTTGTTGATGTAAATAATAACTGTTTATATATTTATAATTAATTTATTTTTGTTTCCTAAAATATTTTGATTAAACGAAAATAGGTATATAAAAGTGAGCAACGCTGTTCCGTTCAAGCTTAATCACGCGACTAAAAATTTATTTGGTATAAGTTAACTAAGTGTCTTTTTTGCCACTAAAGCTAATTTAAATACATTGATACGTGTTATACGTAGAGATATACGTATTATTATACTTATACATTAATACATATTATTTTACAACTTCTAATCACTGAGTACCTATATCACTATTTTAAACAGAAATTATCAATTATACACTAAAAAGGAAAACAACGTTTTTAAGTTAATATGAATACGACCTTCAGTTTGGTACACGAGAGGCTCTATGCCCTGAAGCACCATTTTGACGATATATGATATAAATACCATTTTTGACAAGTAAATGTGTATCCTCTATCTCAGAATTATGTAAATATACTCTGTTTTTTTTTCTCACGTAAGATTTCGACAGACGATGACAGAAGAAAAGCAGATGACGTCCCATACCAATCTATTTTACTAAAAAAAGTTTTTAATAATTTTTAAGTTAACTATGGATGGGTTTAAATATAAATCCGTCATGCGTTGTCTCTTGTTATTTTTAACTAATTTTATTGGTTTATTTCAAAAATGACAGATCGTATTTTAATTTTATTGGTTTGACGGAACGACAAACGGACGCCGCGGCCGATGCGTATGAACTCGCCTTTAGATTTTTGACGCTTGTCAAAGTCTTGCCAAATTATCTATATACTAATATATAAAATCCTTAAGTGACTGACATACTGATTAATCACTATCCTGCTCAAACCACTCAACGTAAAAAGCTCAATTTTGGCATACAGGTTGATTCTAGGGTGTAGAGGTTCGACAAGAAAGGATTTTTCGAAATTCCAGTTCCAAGAGGGTAAAAGCACCCCTCAAAAATATTACGATATTTTTTATTTAAAAAACGGTTAAGTTTCCGAAAAAACGCTTGAACGCGTATATTTTATTTTGTTTTTTTACATATTTTAAGATTTTTTAAAAATGTATACAGGGTGTTTCGAAAAATCTGGTCATTGATTAATCACGATCCTGCTTAAAGCGCTTGACGTAAAAATGTGATTTTTGGAAAACAGATTGACTTTAGGGTGTAGAGATTCGATAAGAAGGGATTTTTCGAAACACGAATTCTAAGGGGGTGAAACTATCCCTGAAATATTAAAATATTTTTTATTTAAAAACCGGTGAGTTTTTCGGAAAAACTCTTAAATACGTATATTTTATTTTGTTGTTTTACATATTTTAAGATTTTTTATAAATTTATACAGGGTGTTTCATAAAATATGACCATTGAGTAATCACGATTCTGCTTAAACTGCTTGACGTCGTTTAAAGCTGATTTTTAGCAAACGGATTGACTGTAGGGTGTAGAGGTTCGATAAGGAGGGGTTTCTCGAATCTCAAATTCCAAGAGGTTGAAAACGCCCCTCAAATATTACAATATTTGTTATTTAAAAAACGGTTAGTCTTTCGAGAAAACGCGTGTACAAGCATAATTTATTTGATTTTTATACATATTTCGAAATTTTTTAAAAAATCATACAGGGTGTTCCAAAAAGTTGGGTAATTTCTTAACCACGATTCTGCTTAAACTGCTTGACGTAAAAAGTTTATTTTTGGTAAACGGATTTTTCGAAAGTCAAATTCCAACGAGATGAAACTATCCCTCAAATATTACCAAGTTATATAATAATATCGCCATAT
Source organism: Sitophilus oryzae (assembly GCF_002938485.1). Lineage (NCBI taxonomy): Eukaryota > Metazoa > Arthropoda > Insecta > Coleoptera > Curculionidae > Sitophilus > Sitophilus oryzae. Next base: position 1,770,809 of record NW_022145801.1, on the reverse strand, counting down.
TGTTTTTCTCGTGCTAACATAAATGAAATCGAATACATAAGTAGTACATAAATGACATTTCGAAAGTCAAATTCCAACGAGATGAAACTACCCCTCAAATATTACCAAGTTATATAATAATATTGCCATATTGTTTTTTCTCATGCTGACATAAATGTGAGAAAATTTTATCCAGTTTGTATGTTAATGGAAATTCTTGCTTTGCTTTATCATCACCATTACAAATGATTAATTTGACGCGAACGAAGTCGCTGGTACACGCTAGTAGCATGGTACAAAGAATACAAGGTATGATATTGCGCAGGTTGGTCGCTACGTCACAGGTGATAACAGGCGCTATTGGTCAGCACGCTCCGCGCGCCAGTTCAAATCGTCAAGGTATTGTTATAAACCTGTTTTTTTTTGTTTATATACCGTCATTGAATTATCGCTAAGCAAGTTACTGTGAGCAGTGCATAAGGAGTCGGGCTAGGAAGCGAGAGACCGGAGTTCGAATCTCGGCCGGAACATCACTTTTATTTATTTTTTAAATACTGTTGTATTCTATAGTTTATTTTTGTAGTATAAAAAAAGAACTATTTATTCTGTTATTTTTTAATCTCCGTTATTAATATAAATTGATTGTTAGTACAATACCTCATTTAATGTAAAATAATATTCTACTTTTTGAAATGTATCGGGCCCTAATTGTACCTAAAAGTAATATATTTTTAGTGATATACCATATTGTAAACTATTTAATATTTCAGTCACTTAAAAAGTTAATTTGCATTGAATAATTGCCTTCCTTTAAATTTTGGGTGTCGTTCAACCGATTTATTCTCAAAACCAGAAACATCTACATATAAAAAGAAGCACAGGTCACTAATTATAATAAACTTCACCCTTGGTATTACTTCCACTAATTATAATAAACTTCACCCTTGGAATTACTTCTATCACAATTACAATACGTTCATCTGCATTGGCATTTTCTACTTTTCGATGGGAAACAATAAATTTCCCAACATTTTTTAAATGATGTAACAATTCCTCTTGTGGTTACTTTTCCATAGATATCCTCATCTCTGTCCTCATGTGAATTCAGAGGCAATAAAAATGAAAATTATTTACCATAAACATCGCAAACTAAAAACCTAATAAACAATTTTATACCGAATATAGAAATAAATTTAGTATTTTTACCTATTATCGTCCAAATCCATGTTAATAGATAATTATTACTTTTAAATATATTTTTGAAACTGCTGGTTTTAGTAATTATTAAATTAAACGAACTAAAAAGTCTTAAAATAAACAATTCTTAACCATAACCTCAAAAATGCAGATCTCCTGTCAACTTTCTTTATTTTTTATTTATTCATTATTTTCCTAGTGACGTCACAGGTGGTATGCGCGAACTGAACGAAATTGGAGCCGCTATCGATCATACCTTGTATTCTTTGTACCATGCGCTAGTAGGTTATAATTTTGTGTCAACTTTTGTCAAATACCCTGCGTTTTGGAAGATGATGCATTTTGATTCGTGTTATTACGTGTGTTTTGTGTCTTTTGAAGTCAAGTGGAGGAAAAATCGAGTGAAAATTAACTGTAGACCCAGAGCACAGTTTATGGTTAATACTCGCTGCCCAGGCAGAAAGTCCTATACACCAATAAAGTTAAAAATTACCATCAATAAAGTTCGTACACCATCTCGTCGTAGATAAGTGCATCTCGAATATGGTAGAAGGACCATACTAAACACATACTAAAAACTGGAGTAGCTGTAAAATATCGACATCACACGATAGGTAAATAATGGATTTTAGTACTGCAGAAAAATAATGTCAAAATGTACTGGTTTAAAAAAATTTAGATTAAAGTTTTTAAAAAAATCAACCTTTAGGGTATAAAATTTGGTAAGTGTTATTATTAATAAAATAGTCTGTTTTATTTATGTTGTTTTATTTATTCCTGCGGAATATTACAAATTTGTATTTGTACATAAGTTATATTGATAAATATAATCATAAATGCGGGAAGTTTCATAAAGCTTGAAAGTAAGAAATAGTTCTTTTTTATATTTTTTGGTATGTGGTGTCTTGCTCTTGTTTGTTTTGTATTAACACACACTGTTTTTTATTAAATAAAATAACTCGATTACATTTTTTTCAGTTTTATCCAGTTTTTTCACAATATTTTAAAGTAATCTCTTGTCAGTCAAATTTTAAATATTTTAATTTCCTGCTATGCGTTCCAGTTGTACCAACTTATTTCTTTGTAAAATAAAATAAACTACTTTGAAATTAAAATGACAGACACATCTATCACTGTCAAGGACCTTCTCGTTGGACAGACTATATCAATGGATAAGTGTAAGTGTACAGATACCTTCAAATGCTTAATTATTAAGGTTAAAAGCAATGGAAATATATCTCTAATATTTTTAGTAAACATTTCTAAATTAAAATTCATTTAACATACGAAATAGTCAGTGGCATTATATTGGAATAGTATACATATTTAAAAAAAGCCAGTGAAAAATTACATTAGTGTGCAATATTTAAATACCATAAATTTTAATACGATGGGTTTTCAGTTTTATTTTTTTAATACAATAAAAGTCCTTAATTTACAGTATTAAACGGAATATTTTATGGACCAAAAAAGTATTTTTGGCCCTGGTTAAGTGACAATTTATTTTTCTAAGGTTTTTCTAAAGGCACCTCCAAAGTAATGAACTACATGCCACCACTTCGTTTGATATAATTAAATTACACACATGACAATCTACAGAAACCCTGCAGATCGGCGTGTAAATAGGCGGCTTTAGATCAGCGATTACTAGACTAAAAAATTAGCGATTTATTTACGCACCTTCACCTTCAAAGAGAAATTTCAAATCAATACGACTTTCTCCTTTGAACTACAAAGCTGAATGAGCAATTGTGAATATTTTACAGAAGTTTCCGATTGGCTGATATTACAAGATTCGTATTTAAATAATAATAGGGATAGTAAGTGGGAATTTGCTCCTCGCCGAGCACGAATAGGTATCGCATTTTCAATAGTTAATAGATTTCCCGTCGTTGGTGGGTGTAAAGTGGAAAATTGACGTTACATCGTGTAACTGATAACTGGAAAATTTCATTATTGAAGCGGGTGAAAGTTTGATCTGATTGTTGAAATTTGAAAGGTAGAAAGATTTTACGCAATCGTAAACTTGTATTTACGAGATGTAAAATAGAGTATGTAAAATAAGGGTTTTATATTTTGATATCAATTAAATTTTCAGTTACGTAATCGAGGGCGCGATTTTTAAATTCATTATTGCCAACCATGGATATATTTAGCGCCACGCTGACTAACTGGAATTTAAATTTTGCGCTGGGGTTTTCAGTGTGGTATCCCTGCTGTAAAAAATGTCAAGTTATTTCTTGAATGTAATTATTCTTTAGCCTTTATAGGTATAATAAGTTTTATGAGTTGTTTCTTGGGTGTTCTGGCTATGGTCAATTAAAACAATTTTTTTGTAACATTTCATTTTTCGATTGCATTTTATGTTATGCTACTTCAGGGATTTTTTTTGTCTTTCTTTTGTCTTGGAAGTAGTAATATGCTTATTTTCGTTTCTTTACTAAAAATTCTTCTTTTCTAGAAACGTCGTTGTAACAAAAAAATATGTTTTAATTGACCATAGCCACAACACCCAACAAACAACTAATAAAATTTATTTATTTCCTGACATTTTCATTCGTTTTGACACTTACTAGTTTTGTATCACGAGTTCTTGGTTTAAATAAATAATAGTGTTCTGATACTTCAAGCTTTTAGTTACTAGCAGCGTTTACTAGCAGACCTTTCAGTCAGACATTGTCCTTTTTAGAACCACTTTTAGTGCGAAGTGTACAAGATAGCTTAATAGCCGTAAAAAACTCATCGCAACTTTATTAGAATATTTTAAACGCGAAAGCGGTAGTAATGACTATGTTCCTAAAGTGCCGTTAAGGAGGTGAGTTTTGTTGATGTAAATCATAACTGTTTATATATTTATAATTAATTTATTTTTGTTTCCTAAAATATATTTTGATTTAAAGAAAATATATAAAGTGGGCAACGCGGTGCCGGTCAAGATAATCACGTGACTAGAAGTTTATTTAGTATGAACTGTACAGGGTGGCGCCTCTCATACAACGCGGAGGCTACAAGGAGAATGGTAGTTTATATTGAAATGAAATTTTGGCAGCATATGTAGGTTAATTGAAAGCATTTTATAAAAATATATAGAGTTATACAGTGTGTCCTAAAAAAAAGTTATACATCAAAGTTGTTATTTTTGTAATGGAACACACTATATATAATTTGATTTTCGGATTTTAGGAAAAAAATAGAAGTGTGTTTTATTAAAGAAGCATATAACTAAAATGTAAAGATTTTGACATATTTCACATTTTGTGAAAATGAAGAATAAATTTTAAATTTCAATAAAAGCTACCTAAATTTTAGTTGACTTTGTATAGCCTGACATTACACTAAACATTATGTTAAACCAAATTAAAATTTGACCCGAAAAGTTATACAGGGTGAGACAAAATTAATATGGAACATAATCTAATAATCACTTTTAAAAGCAAGTTACTCCCCAATATATTATTTCGGTGTTCAATAGAGAATTCATATACCTTCAAAATATTATTAAGGTTGCCTACCCCTTAGACAAAGATTTTTCTAGATATTTTAATTTTTATGATTTTGCGTCAGTAGATCTTTATTATTTGAAAAAATCTAGGTGATATACCTTCTGTTAATTTAACAAAAATTAAAGTATGTAGAGTAAAATACCCAACGGTAATAAAAAGATACACGTTTAAAACATATTTTAATTATTACAGATTTAAAACTACATACAAACCTATAATTATGTGACAAAAATTAACTAGATGAAATCAAAGGCTCAAAATGCTTCCTTTCCTGTTAACTGCATAAAATTATTGTCTTTTTAAAATATATTTTCATTCTAAAAGGCATATGTGGAGTTCTACTAACAGGAGCTTCAATCGTTTCTCTCATGTTGTCGAGAATAGTTGGTCGAGTTTTATAAACATTCTCTTTAACATATCCCCATAAAAAAGCCCAGATTAGATAAAATCAGGAGCATTTAAGTATTCTATTAATTACTGAATGCACACTGCGTTCACCAACTAATAAAATCATATGAATTCTCTCTGATATAGGATAAATTTGCATTTTCGGCAAATTTCTATTTTTTTTTCTTTTAACTGACACAAAATGATAACTAGTTTTTAAAGTTAGACTGATTAGACAGCTATGTTGAAGTAACGTGAGACATATCACAGCCATCTAGATTTTATCAAATAATAAAGATCCACCGACACTAAATCATAAAAATAAAAATATCTCGGTACATCTTTTGAAGGGTAGGCAACCTTAATAGTATTTTGAAGAGACATAATTTCCCCATTGAATATCGGAATAATATACTGGATGTTCCATTTAAAATAAAAGAGTAACTTGCTTTTGAAGGTGACCGATATTCAATTTTGTCTCCCCTGTGTAACTTTTTGGATCAAGTTTTAATTTGATTTAAAGTACAATAATTAATTTAACTACATATTAGGCTATACCGGGTAAAGTCTAGTTCAGGTAGCTTTATTGTAATTAAATATTGTTCTTTATTTTTAGAATATGTTAAATATGTTAAAAAGCTTACATTTTAGTCATATACTTATTTTTCTCACAAAATCTAAAAATCAATTAATATATAGGGTGTTCCATTACAAATAACACAACTTTGATATGTAACTTTTTTGGGGACACCCTGTAGAACTCTATTTTTAAAAAGTGCTCTGAATTAACCTACGTATGTTCACAAAATTTCTATTCCTAACCAATACAAACTGTCGTTCTCCTTGGAGCCTCCGCATCGTATGAGAGGCGCCACCCTGTATGATATTCGACTAAATACAAATAGAAATCAATAAACCAAAAACAAAACTATATAATCAATAAACCTAAAATTATAACAATTTTTCAATGTGGTTAAAATTCAAATGAAAATGATCATTCGAATGAGTCTAATTTCAGCTTGTAATTTTTAGAAATTCATTGTTGTGAGAAGCATGGAAATTGTGGATATTAATGCATGCTATTTGATAACAGATGGTGTAATAATAGTAGGAAAAAAGCATTTCATGTTTTATGCGTCACTTTTCCATTAAAATTCCTATATCGAGTAACGTAATGGATACATGAATATGAATATTGCATGAAGTAATAGGGAAAAAATAATATATAGGCTTTATCTATTGAGCAGTCCTTTTTAAGTGAAAATAATTATTAGATTGCATGTGAGCTTTGCAGCTTTAACAAATAATTATATTACGTAAAAACAAAATTAAATTTTCAATAATCTATACTAATATATAAAATCCTTAAGTGACTGACATACTGATTAATCACGATCCTGCTAAAACCACTCTACGTAAAAAGCTCAATTTTGGCATACAGGTTGATTCTGGGGTGTAGAGATTCGATAAGAAGGGATTTTTCGAAATTCCAGTTCCAAGAGGGTGAAACCACCCCTCAAATATTACAATATTTCTTATTTAAAAAACGGTCATGTTTCCGAAAAAACGCTTAAACACGTATATTTTATTTTGTTTTTTTACATATTTTAAGATTTTTTAAAAATGTATACAGGGTGTTTCGAAAAATCTGGTCATTGATTAATCACGATCCTGCTTAAAGTGCTTGACGTAAAAAGCTGATTTTTGGAAAACAGATTGACTTTAGGGTGTACAGGTTCGATAAGAAGGGATTTTTCGAAACTCGAATTCTAAGGGGGTGAAACTATCCCTCAAATATTAAAATATTTTTTATTTAAAAACCGGTGAGTTTTTCGGAAAGACTTTTAAACACGTATATTTTATTTTGTTGTTTTACATATTTTAAGATTTTTTATAAATTTATACAGGGTGTTTTACAAAATATGACCATTGAGTAATCCCGATTCTGCTTAAACTGCTTGACGTTTAAAGCTGATTTTTGGCAAACGCATTGACTGTGGGGTGTAGAGGTTCGATAAGGAGGGGTTTCTCGAAGCTCAAATTCCAAGAGGGTGAAAACGCTCCTCAAATATTACAATATTTGTTATTTAAAAAACGGTTAGTCTTTCGGGAAAACGCTTGGATAAGCATAATTTATTTGGTTTTTTTACATATTTTGAAAATTTTTAAAAAATCATACAGGATGTTCCAAAAAGTTGGATAATATATTAACCACGATTCTGCTTAAACTGCTTGACGTAAAAAGCTTATTTTTGGCAAACGGATTTTTCGAAAGTCAAATTCCAACGAGATGAAACTACCCCTCAAATATTACCAAGTTATATAATAATATCGCCATATTGTTTATTCTCGTGCTGACAAAAATGTGAGAAAAATTTTATCCAGTTTGTATGTTAATGGAATCTTGCTTTGCTTTATCATCACCATTACAAATGATTAATTTGACACGAACGAAGTCGCTGGTACACGCTAGTACTTAATAAAAATTCAATCAAATATCAAAAAAAGCATTATAAATAATATGTTATATATTATATAATAAATTATGAAATAACGTTTCTGTTGTTATAAATAAGCATTCGTCAAAAAATTAAATAAAATCTATAAGGCGTTACTTTTTACCACACTGTCACACTTACACATACAAAATTTAGTTTTTTAGTATTTGGAGCAATTATTATTAATCAACGCAAACAATCAATTTAATGTAGTTTGAATACTGGAATCATATTAATTAGTCCTCTTTAACAAACATTTAAAGATTTTTTTTTAATGAACTAAGCAAATTATATCGAAAATATTAGTATCTGTACCCTTTGAAAATTTGTTACATCTTTAAAAATAACCTTAAATGTCAATATTCCATGGGTATATTGATAAATGAGGTCTGGTTTATAAGAAAATACATTTTCTACGAAAACTTAAAGGGATAGGTGAGAAATGGTATAAAACAATTTGATAGACAATTAAATTGTGCATCTGATGGTAAAATATAAAGGGAGTTCCATTTAAATTAAATAAATTATTAACGTTTAGAGCTAGTAATTATTTAAAATAAAATTTTAGACACTCTGTATAAGGTAGTATAATTTTTATTATTGCAACACAAAATTTAGTAAATAGAAAAACTTCAGTACGATATTTGGTTTTAAAAACTTAAATACGCCTAGAGAAATGAAGCCATTAAAATTGTTGCTGTATTTTGACAAAAACGTAAATGTTTCAAAAACGGTTAAAATGCGGTAAACCTTAATCAAATTTACCTTTATTTTAATTGTAGAAATTAAAAATGTAATAATATACATGGTGTTACATTTAAAAAATACAACTATAACATTTTTTATTGATTTGGGACACTCTGTATCTTGTAAAAATATTTTTAAATTGTAGCTCTAATAGTTCTTCAACGAACCTAAAACTTACAATTTGTAAAATTCTAATCGTTTAGCTACAATAATCCGTGTCGTATGTGGTGAATAACCCTGTATAAGAAAAATATGCCTAAATGGAATTGCGGAGTTTAGCGTTTTTTCAGCAGTTCACATGAACTCGAATTTAAGCTATGTTTTTACAACCGGGCGGGCCTTAGAAATTAGAATGGAAATTACTTACTACTTCGGTACTAACTTAGTTTTAATTTAACAGAATACTGAAAGATTATAAACTAAATATTTTAAATGAAAAAAAAATAAAAATAGGTTCACGCTCATTTCCCAAAAGAATTCCGTCGATCTTTTTAAATATTTATTGCTTGTTGGAACAACGACTACTTGCTAAAATATTAAGAAACAATCAGTCAGAAAATAGAATCGATAAAAAATTAATCTAACAGAGTCTAAATTCTTTATAAGCTTAAGCACTAAATAGAACTGCGTAAAGTAAAGGCATTGTTAAATTCTTAAAGTAATTTATTTTGGATCTTTTTTCAGAAATCTTTTATTCTGTCTGTTGGTTCTACATATTATGGGTTCTATCAGTCTAAGTACTGCAATTAATGCTTTGTTAAATTCTAAAAGTTATTTCTTTTGGAATTTTTTCCAGAAATCTTTTATTCTTTCTGGTGGCTCTACATATTATGGGTTCTACCATCTTATATAACATACAAACTGGATAAAATTTTCTCACATTTATGTCAACATAAGAAAAAATAATATCGCGATATTATTATATAACTTGGTAATATTTGAGGGGTAGTTTCATCTCGTTGGAATTTGACTTTCAAATAATCCATTTGCCAAAAATAAGCTTTTTACGTCAAGCAGTTTAAGCAGAATCGTGGTTAATCAATTACCCAACTTTTTGGAACACCCTGTATGATTTTTTAAAAAATTTCAAAATATGTCAAAAAACAAAATAAATTATGCGTGTCCAAGTGTTTTCCCGAAAGACTAACCGTTTTTTAAATGACAAATATTGTAATATTTGAGGGGCGTTTTCACCCTCTTGGAATTTGAGATTCAAGAAACCCCTCCTTATCAAACCTCTACACCCCACAGTCAATCCGTTTGCCAAAAATCAGCTTTAAACATCAAGCAGTTTAAGCAGAATCGTGATTAATCAATGGTCATATTTTATAAAACACCCTGTATAAATTTTTAAAAAATCTTAAAATATGTAAAACAACAAAATAAAATATACGTGTTTAAGAGTTTTTTCAAAAAACTCACCGGTTTTTAAATAAAATATTTTCTAATATTTGAGGGGTGGTTTCACCCCCTTAGAATTCGAGTTTCGAAAAATCCCTTCTTATCGAACCTCTACACCATAAAGTCAATCCGTTTTCCAAAAATCAGCTTTTTACGTCAAGCGCTTTAAGCAGGATCGTGATTAATCAATGACAAGATTTTTCGAACTACCCTGTATACATTTTTAAAAAATCTTAAAATATGTAAAAAAACAAAATAAAATATACGTGTTTAAGCGTTTTTTCGGAAACTTGACCGTTTTTTAAATAAAAAATACTGTAATATTTGAGGGGTGGTTTCACCCCTTTAGAACTGGCATTTCGAAAAATCCCTTCTTATCGAACCTCTACACCCTAGAATCAACCTGTATGCCAAAATTGAGCTTCTTACGTGGAGTGGTTTGATCAGGATCGTGATTAATCCCTCCCCCGCCTTGAGGATTGTAGGTGTGGAAGCGATTTTATGATATATTTTTTCCCCCTCGAAAACTAAATCGACGTGTCCGGGCGTTTTTCCAAATTTTAATTTTAAAGGAGAAAAATTGGGATGGAAAGTTTCCATTGATCCACCCTGTATATTAGTACAGATGATAACTTATATAAAGACATGCGGATCATATACAATAATATTATGCTCAAATTATAAGTTTTAAGATGAATTTTGAAAACTTTTGACCGGGAAAGTTGCTTCTTTTTTAATTTTACATCACAGCTTTTGAATTAAAAACTTAGGTGAAGTATGTTTTTCTAATATTTTTAACCAATAGCAAATCACAGCTCAAAAAGTCAAACGGAACTGAACTTCTAAGTCAAATATTTATCTAGTGGTGGTCATGAGTTTAGTTAAATTTATTGTGTTATTTAATAGCTTATTAAAGGAAAAATAAATTTAGTTGAAAAAACAATATTGAATTGGTGCAAAATAATAGGAGTTCTCATATTTAGAGATGACATCATTTCTATGTAATTTTTATTCTATTTGGACCAGAAAAAAATAATAATAATAAATTAATCAACTGAGAACTATAAAACTGGTGACCTTTATAGGAGTGTTTGGCCTCAATTACTATTACCCACGGTACACATTAATCAAAAAATAATTAAAAATTAACTGATGTCAAACAGCAGCCTCTAGGCATGCGATACAGCCGACAAACTCCTTCGGTTCGATACCGCTATATCAAACAAATAGTATCGACAAATACCAGACTATTCTTAGATGAATTGTGTGCTTTAAATGTCACGAACTGGCAAAATGTCGTTTCTAATGTATTAAAAAAGCAACTGCACAAATATAGTTTTTATATAAATGAAACACGACTGTAACTTCAATATTACGAATTCACATAAAGCAGTGTCGTATAAAAATCTATTAGTATTTAAAAAAATTGTATGTGCACTATATTGGCATATTGAAAGTGAAACTTCTTCTTACTTTCGTCTGTCTGAGGACTTCATTCGTGTACCTCTATCCACGTGCTGAGTTTGGTTCCAATCAACCCATAATTAAGAAAAATCCTGATAATTTCGTCCATTTAGAACCATCGGATCTTCGTCGAGGGCGTTATCTTGTAGTCCTTCCCCAATTATGCCAAAATCGACCAACATTTTTCTTCAATATCAAATCCTTAGTCCCACCCTGATGAAGATGTAAACGAAACGTAGTATCAAACTTTGCCGAGTGGGACCGTGTGCACCGTCGCTCACATAGCCTACCCACCAAATTTGGTCGCGATCGGACATCAACATTTGACGTTTCGTACGTCAAAACTAACTTCCTTAGTGACAGGTGTCGTCCACGTCAAGTGGGCCTTGGTCCAATCTATCGACATACCAAAGTCCATTTAAATCGGACGAATTATTTATTTGATTCATTGATGATTGGGTTTCGTAGCGCACAAAACGTCGTCAAAATATCATGAAAAGACGGGGCTTTTCGATCCCCATCTACATTCCGAATTGCAACTCCCTAACTCACATAAGGCTTGAGTTACGACACCGCGACGCCAGAAATACTTATTAAATTGGATGATTTTTTTGTCATTGACGATAGGGCCACATAAAGCATGGAACAAAAGTAGCATAAAAAGATAGGGCTCTTCGAGTCCCATCTACACTCCGGGTTTCAGCCCCCTAACTCTCATAGGGCCCGAGTTACAACGCTCCGTCTTAACCACCGATCGTTACCACTTTTCCTGGCGCGTCTCGTGTGTCACGGCCTTCAATTTTCACTCCCGTCACGCGTAAAGAAGTTTCACTTTAAAAATGTCCACATCTAGTTCTCAGAAAAAGACGGATTTATGTTGTGTGAGTTTGAGAATGATGCTCTCTCTTTCTCGACGATTCCATATTTCATTTATTATATTAAATATATATGATATTAATAGAACATCAAAAAAGATCAGACGATTATCCAAACAGTAAAACATAAAAAAAAACTGTTTTAAATCTAGAATTACTTATAAGAAATGTCTTACTAAAAACAAAACCGGAATCGTCAGAAGAAGAAAAAGACTACCAGGTACATTGTGAGTGCAATGAGTCGTATAATGGAGAAACATAGGAGGGAAGAAAAAAAACGCTGCTCGTCCGCTGCATGAACATAAACCTCCCCTAAATAGATTGAAATCTAGAAAGAGCTTTCTAAAAACTATTATCGATGACGGTGCACCTCCATCGATGGCGCGACAAAACTTGTGAACACTGAGAAATTCAGATATCGCATTATGGATCCCACCTTTTGAATCCCTTCCGCCAGGTGCAGACCTGCAATGGAAAACATGGGAATCCCTATACAGACTAAGAAGTGGGATTGACAGAACAAGAGATAACATAACCAAATGGAATTTTCTTAGAGTTCCATCAACATTATGCGAATGTGGTATCGAGCAAACCACCAGACATCTATATAGCTGCCCTCAGTGTCCAGTTTATTGTATGCTCGACGACGCAGACGTCACGTTGCAGGCCACCGGAAATGCCGTCGATGTCGCAAATTTTTGGTCTGATAATATTTACTGTTTATACAATGTTCATATCTTTTATTTTTTTACAATTCTATGTTTGTAACTGTCTTCAATTTTATCTTTGAATTTTTCTTCTGTTATACATTTTGTCTATTTTTTTATTAGTATTTTTATATATTTTTTATACGCAGCGCTTTTGACACGAATAAATAAGTAAATGGAGAAACAAAACTCGTACTAAATGTACGACAAAACGATTATTAGCTCGAGATCTCTACTACCAGAAATTAATAGAAGAATTAAGTTAGGATGGAGTACTTATGGAAGAAACTCAATCATATTCAAATCTAGAATGCCATTTTATCTAAAGAAGAAAACATTGGATCAATGTGTACTACCAGTCATAACCTATGCATGCAAAATCTGAACACTTAAAACAGACATCATAAGGAAACTTCAAGTCGCACGAATCGCTCAATGGAAGGAAATATGCAGGGAATACCCAAGAATGACGTAAAAGTATAGAGTGGATGCGACAAAAGACCGAGGAGAGAGAATGAGGAAAATGCATGTTTTTAAATAATGGTTTTAAAAAATAGTTCATATAACTACAAATTGAACAAAAAAAAACGTTGATATCGGTTAAGAAATGCCTCTAATATAAAATAATTAAATATTGTTGATTTAAATGGCCGGGCAAACGCTCTCTACCGCGCCTTGCCGCTGTGACGTCACCCGCCGTTCTTCTGGTTGAGTGTAGCCAGACGCAGTTTGCTTTTAAACGCTGTTGAATCCGAGTCAAAATTTTAGTTATTTGTGTTAATTAATACATAATTAGTAATTAGTGATATTTATAAATAGTAATGGATGAGCGAAAACAGAAAAAAATGGTCCAAGGCCATGAGAAGAGATGAAAAGAAAAACGTTAAATTATCCTCTATTTTTACGATTTATTGTTTTGAAGATCATTTTGATGTAAGTTCATATATTTATGTAAATATATTGTTTTACATAGGTATATGAAATTTGAATGTGTACAGGGTTATTCATTATATTTTGACACCCACATACAGCCTTAACTGCAAGTTTTAGAAGAAAACATTAAATAAAAGAGTTGCATGGTTTTTCATATACTCTCTTTTAAAATTAATTCTAGTTATACAGGGTGTCTCAAAAAAGGTGGTCCAGAAAATTGTAGGTATTTTTCGCTTTACAACTGTCAATATTTCGTAAACATTTGAAGATAGGTATAGGACATTATACATGAAATATATCTAGAATATCTAGAAATTTCCGAAGAATCCAAAAATATATAGGGTGTCTCACTTAAAAAAGTAACTTAATTTTGGCGTTTGCTTATGGGACACCTTATATAATATTTTCATTACTGATAAACAATTTATTTCCTATAATTTCGTAAAAAAAACAATCTTTAAAAATAACAAGGGAAAGGGGGTGTCAATATATAAAAAAATTCTTTTTCACGCTATGCTCTGGAGTTATTTTTCCACGTACTAAACAAATATTTTTGTCTCTTTTCACTTCTACATAACCTATAGCATTATCTCCGTACGTCTCCCTACCTGATCTGAAAAATAAGTTTATAACATTAATATTTATAACTATATAAAAGTTCGTAACAGTAGGTACCTACTTATACTTAAGTATGCCTCAGTACTACAAAGAATAAATGTTACATACCTCTCTGTTTTTTTCCTCGTAATTCAGCACCAATAAATTGGGAATTTGTATTTATAAAAGCAGCCAACATAAAAGCATCGACTTTTGGCAAGTTATCTGATTGTGCTTTTACAAACCCGGAATCTGCCAATACTTAAAAAATTCTCAGAAAACACAACACATACAAATAATAACTGCACAAAAAAGCATAAAAAGCTCCTCCAATCAACGCTAAAAGCAACAAAAATGTCTTAGTACGCCACCTAAATACGTACATAAACGGAACACGTCTGGCTGCTGCTGGCCATCGCGCGTTGACGAGAACGGCGGGTGACGTCATACCAATAGAATATCGTTTCAATTCGCGAGGCGTCGCGCGTCGTTTGCGTTATCCATAGTATTTTAATGGCCCGTTTTATAAAATTGTGGTACTGCTTTCAAGAAAAAAGTTTTTTTTTGCATTTACACATATTTATTCTAATAAATTGAACAGTTTCTGGCGAAAAATAAAATATATGCATCTTCCTCATTAAGAGACCAAGATACCATACTGGTAGTATTCAGTTCAAGCTTTCAGTTCTTAGTGTAAAAGCATAATAAAAATGTATTTTACAAAAACAATAATGAACAATCAAGATTACAACCCACCACAAAACCATGTAAATACGAATGCAATGAAGTAAATGCACACTGATAGATGCTTTAAAACAAAACCGTTATATAATTATACAGCATCTACAGCATATTCTGCAGATAAAAATGAGAAAAAAGTTCGTATAAATTTATGTCTTAAAATGCTTCGTTTATTTGGAGATACAGGGTCTAGAAGTTTCATTTTTCTTTCGATTTTTTTCTAAATAATTTCTAATCTAACGTCGATATTTGGATTAAAAATGGTGTCTGGGACTTTTTGAACACGAGAAACTTGATATCGATGTCAATATGACTGCTACTTGTAGAGAGCATTAGCTACATGTTTTAGCTATTTTTAAGAGTAATAAATTTTCGTATGTACCTAGTACTGAGTAAAAAAGTATACATTGCCGTAATTTTTTACGTAAAACATAAACTTGAAAAAAATGGCTACGAGAAACCGTTTTCAAGATATTTGAAATGGAAATTGTCAATACATGTCATTATTGACAAAAATAAACCTGATGAGACTAGATAGTTATTTGCCTGAAATGATAAATTTGGGAAGTTTTTATTTTTTTAAACTAATCATGAATATTTCTAGAAAAAAGTACAATAAAACCGTTTTTGTTGAATCTTTGACAGAAAAACATTTCCAATTTTATTTCAGACTAATAACAATAATTTTTGTTAATTATTACATGTTTGAATTGACTATTTCGATTCCAAATATCTTGAGAATCATTACTCGTAACGATTTTTACCTCAGGTTTTTATCACTCAGTAGTGTAATACAGATACGGACAAAATGTTATTACTCTTCAAAACAGCTAAAAAATATGTAGATAGCGCCCCCTACATGAAGGAGTCAAACTGACATCGAAATCGTATTTCTCATGTCAAAAAACTCCCAATTTTCACTAGTAATACCATTAGAGGTCAAATTATTTCCGGAAATTTTTTCGAGCTCATGAATATTTTGAAAATTATTCCGAGTCGAAGACGAGGGATAATTTTCTAAAAATATTAATGAGCTAGAAAAAATGTCCGGATTTAACTTGACCTAGTGTGGTATTCGGTAAGAAAATTCCACACCAAATTGTGTTTGAAAATCAAACAATTAAAATGTATTTTTCGATTTTTGGTCGATTTGATTATTTAGTTACCATGAACTAACAAACACCCAAACCTAAAAACTATTTCAGTTCTGAAGCTGTCAAGCGGCACGGCTTAAAAAAATGTTTCGCTTCGGTCATGAACACAAAGAAAATATTCGCCAGGAGATTAAGCAGTTGACACCTGAATACTAAGAAATCGAAGTCAAGCGTATGGAAGCAGTTAACAAACTTTCATCTCAGCTTGCAGGTAATTGAAATGTATCAAAATTATCATGTAGACAAATAAAGACCAGACTCTCAAAAAGATATTCTGTCATTATAAACGTCAAAAAATTTTCAGTATAATTCGCTTGGTTGGGTGCCCACAAGGAAAAAATTTACACTAAAATTTATCCGTTGCCATGGTGATTTCTCAAAAAAAACACGTTTTGATTGGTTAAAAACTACAGGTGTGGAATTTTCATTCAAATATCGGCATTAGATCAGAGATTATTTGGAAAAAAAATTATATTGTTTATTTTTACTTATTTTTATCTGTAGAATATACTGCTGAAGGTTCCCGAATACAATTTGAACCACCATGTAAATCAGCAAGATTGCACATATCAAAACCAATATTCAAAATTTCACAGTTTTATTCTCTATAGACTCAAATTATTCCAAAAGGAGTCTGTATAATTTTGTATTAGCAATATTCAAAATTCAAACCCTTTGAAATACATACACATTTCTATATGTTTTCGGAATATTATTTTTAATCATTTTTTGATCATGTATCATTTCTAAAGAAGATAATTATTAATATATTCAAATATTTGCAGTTTTAGTTTATTTTTTTCATATCTCTCTAAAATATTCCAACCAAAAAATACACTGTATAATAGCATTGATTCAAGTATTAAAAGCTTTCAATAGTCATTTAAAAAAGAATTGAAGGACAATCAAGATTATATGCCACCACAAACCCATTTAAATACGAGTGCAATGAAGTAAATGCACATTGATAGATGCTTTAAAACAAAACCGTTAAAGAGAAAAAGTTCAATAAATGTCGTCGCCTGTTTCGCTTAAAGAACAAAACGTCGGAATTGGTAAAGAGGTGATAGCGAAACACTTCAATTTCGCTAAAAGAATGTTTGCTCTCCGAGGAAATAGAGTTTCTGCGTTGTTCTAGTTGAGCAAATGTCGGGGGGTAAAAAACAAAAGTTTTTTCGGTTTCTATTTATAGAGAAGCGGGTGTTAAAGAACGAGAAAAACTACTTTTGCTCAAAATAAAAGTTGTTATAATTTACCTTGGCATAAGATTCGTGTGATCGAATAAAAACACTGTCACGGTGGGTATAGAATAATATTTAAGTTTCAGCTTAATTAATTATAACTGGGTGGGGCCTCTCTTGCAATGTACAGGCTTCAAGGAAAACGGTAGTTTATATCGGAATGAAATTTTGGGAGCATATATACAGGGTGTCCCAGAAATAAGTGCAGATATTTTAAGGGGTGGTAGATCTGGTCAAAATAAACATATTTTCTCTTTACCATTTTTAAATTAAATTGAAAATAACCGAGTTATTTAACTTTGAAAATTTAAAAAAATAATCGCAACATTTTGAGAACCGCCGGCAGATATCGCCAACTACATCCAATTACCCGGATCAAGCCCGGATTTCAGTTAATTCGACACACTGTGTTGCCATAGGAACAAGAAAGTATATGTTAAAAGTAAGTCATAAAATCACAACACACCTGAGAAGTTTGCAGAGATGCATTACATTTTTAAGATTGTGATATTATTACATAAAATAAATTAAAAGTTAAATGTTTAATAATGTGTTAAAAAATGTGTTAAAAAAGTTAAATTAAAAAACTTACCCAACATTAAAAAATATACTTATGACAGATCGATGTAACTGTGACAGTTCTCTTTTTCGATATACACTTAACTAAAATACACTTCACTGTGCTGCTTTACTTGTACATGCTATTATAATAACTACTAAAATAACAGTCCCCATTTTTAACACATTATTTTCATATAGGCCTCATCACAATTTGAACTACTGATTTACAAAACACCTTGAAAAGCACACATTACTTTGAATACCTTTCTGAATGAATAAATGTTGAAATTATTGTCTCTTACCGCCACTTTCCGAACTACTTTCAATCTAAGAAAATACATGTTTCACTCAACAATTTTAAATACGTATTTTGTTTTTTTGCTTTTTTTCTATGTATTTCAACAATTCCATCGACAGCGCAACAGTCGCGTCGGCCGTCGGCAAAGAAGGCGGCGCATCACTGGTAACTGCTCCTTTGTCGCGCCGCCGTATTGAGCTTGCGTCATGCGAGGTTGCCGTAGTTTCAACAATTTCAATTCAAGACACTCGAAGCAATCAAATTCTTATTAAATTTTAAAAATAAAATAGAAAAATATGAAAGAAAACAAACAAAACACAAATGAATTGGTTATTGATAAGGTCACAAAAAAGAAATTTCTAAAACGTTTATCGTAATTCAGAATTCAATACATCAAAAACAGCCCGACGGATAATCAATTCATTTTTGTTTTGTTTATGTCCTTTCATGTTTCTCTGTTTTATTTTTAAAATTTAATACGAATTTGATTGCTTCGAATGTCTTAAATTTGAAATTGTTGTAACTACGGCAACGTTGCTTAACATCGTCGTCTGACGCAAGCCCGCCACGACGGCGCGGCGACCGGCGACTCAAAGGACCAGTTCACACGCGGCAGTTCTTGGTTGACGGTTAGGCTCGATGGAATTGTCGAAATACATCGAAAAAATAGAGAAAAAATAAAATACGTTGTCAATAATTGTTGAGTGAAACATGTATTTTCTTAGATTGAAAGTAGTTCGTAAAGTGGCGATAAGAGACAATAATTCTCAACATTTATTCATTCAGAAAGTTGTAATGAATAAATGTTGAGAAGAGAAGAATGTTGAAAGTTATTGTAATGTGCGCTTTTCAAGGTGTTTTGTAAAACAGTGGTTCAAATAAAACAGAGAAACATGAAAGAAAACAAACAAAACAAAAATGAATCGATTATTCGTTAGGTTGTTTTCTAAATTTCTTGAATTGAATTCTAAATTACGATAAACATTTTAGGAATTTCTTTTTGTGACCTGATTGTGAATAATATGAATCATTTTATTAAATTTATTCCCAAAATAAAGTTATTTTGCAGCATAACAAAGATTTTCGTAAACGTCATAAACGTAATGTTTTAGTTAATTTTCGGTGGTTTTTGTTAAGTTTTCATTGAAAGGGTAAGTACTAAAAATAATTAATGTATTTTTTTTTCTATAATTATTAATAATGAGCACTGATAAAAGATTAAATTTAACATTCCTAATTTTTTGAGTAGAAATTTGTCTATGAATTTATAAATGTAGAACCAAGTAGAACTATGTTCCGCCGAACTATGTAGAATGTGGATAACATAGGAGGTTGCAACACTGCAAGGTTTAGATAGACCGTAGGGAAATCTCAGGTGAATAAACAAGTGGCACTAAAAAGTTTTTTCAAATTTTCCGGAAAATGTCAAGAAAAATGTTAAATTTTCAACATTTTTTTTTCGCAAAAAAAATCTCATAGGCGTGTTTCTGGGGTTGAACTATACTACCAGTTAAAATATTTGCACTTATTTCTGGGACGATAGGTTAATTAAAAGCATTTTATAAAAATATATAGAGCTCTATAGAATATACAGGGTGAGTTTCCTACGATGCTTTCTATGGGTATCTCGGAAACTACTAGAGATAAAGAGTCGGTTAAATGGGGAAAGAATTGCAGTTTTGTGGGGTCATAAATATGCGCCTTTCAGATTTTTGAAAAAGTTCATGGCTTACTAGATATTTCGAAAAAAACGAATTTTGGCTATTTTAAAAACCGTCTCTAATTCCGTTATAATCTATTTTAGAGAAAAAGCTTTCAGATCAAAGTTGTAGATAATCACATCCTTAATGAGATTGTGTCCTCCGTTTTTTTCTAAAGCCTGTCATTTTTGACATATGACACAAACATATGTTTTTTTAAATGGAAACCATAGTTGGCCATGACTTCATAAAAAGCGCCATTTTTTAAGCTTTTCAGCGATATAAGTTATAATATGTTTATCTTCGCAAAATTACTGAGTTATAGCCAATTCTTATCTTTCTTGGCTAATTTCACTTAGTTGGTATGGTATTTTATTCTGTTATGATTTATAACTTATAAAAAGACAGGAGGCCTATGCAATTAGTCCACCTCTTCCTATCCCTGAATTTGCATAATTATGATATAAATAATTTTTAACATTTCTTTCATTATGAGGGGGAGTGTCATAATGAAAGCAATGTTGGAACCACTTTTATTGATGCGCGAGTATCTAAATTTAACTTTGCTAAAAAAACGTAAGTAACGTTCACCGGTCAACGTATCCTCGAAAATGTATGTCAAGAAAAGTTGAACCAAAAATCCTACACGCTTTTCTTCATTTGAAAAATTCATATTTACAATTTTTGTTTATTTTAATTTACAAAGTTTGGATGTGACAGTTTCACATTACTGAGAGCAACAACGATTGAACTTGTTCCCATGACTAACTAAGTGAAATTGTTTAAAAATGATAGGAATTGATATAATACTGATAACTCAATAATTTTTCGAAAGTAGCATATTATAGTTTATGTCACTGAAAAGCTTAAAAAGGGCGCTTTTTTAATGAAGTCATATGTTTGTGTCATATGTCAAAAATGACAAGCTTTAGAAAAAATCGGAGGACACAATCTCATTAAGGATGTGAATATCTACAACTTTTATTTGAAAACTTTTTGTCTAAAATAGATTATAATGGAATTAAGGATAATTTTTGAAATAGCCAAAATTTGTTTTTTTCGAAATATCTAGTAAGCCATGAACTTTTTTAGAAATCTGAAAGGCGCATGTTTCAAAACGCGCTCCACAAAACTGCATTTAACCGACACTCTATCCCCCCTATCTTCCCCATTTAACCGACACTCTATCTCCAGTAGCTTCCGAGATACCCATAGAGAATATCGTAGGAAACTCACCCTGTATATACAGGGTGATTTTTAACCTATACGCATAAAGTTGGGAAATTATTGCTGATGACAAATAATGACTAATAATGAAAAAAAAAGTTAGTAAAATATTTTTATTTACGGAGATAACAAACTATCTACATATATAAAATGCTAATGTTTATCTGTGTCGTCTCTACTGAAATAACGACTTGCTCTAGAAAGCTGATTTTTTTACTAAAAGATAGCTAATTGGCTCTTCTAAAAACTGTCGTCGCCGGATTTTTTGTTTTTCATTTAGTTAAGAAAAAAAGAGTATTTTTTTCCTGATGTCGTGGCGGATGCGCCAGGCTTCAACTAGTTTGAAATAAAAACAAAAAACGTAAATACCATTAAATTGAATGTGCACTAAATATTTTTATTTACGGAGATAACAAACTATTTGAAATAAAAACAAAAAACGTAAATTCCACTAAATTGAATGTGCATTTACTGATAAAGTTGATAAATTTTTGTGAAAAAAAACTCAAATTATTTCAGAATCTAAAAATATTTTACTAACATTTTTTTTTCATTATTAGTCATTATTTGTCATCAGCAATAATTTCCCAAGTTTATGCGTATAGGTTAAAAATCACTCTGTACAGGGTGTTTCAAAAACATGTGCCATCTCTCGTGGAGAGATTTCTCACGTAAAAATAAGATATATCTTTCATATCAACATAGGTCCGATTCTGCTGTGTTTCATAGTTACAGGGTGTTAAATTCTTAATATTTTTTCGATTTATTATAATTTTCTTCCAAGTACTTTTAGCGTTTCGAATGAAATTTTGAGGGTAAAAATTAGTATAAATGCGACATATTTTAAAGCTAAAAAAGTGTCGACTATTCACCAGGGACGTGCATATGGGTTATCACTGGAATATTTTTCTAAAAAAAAGCATGTACCCACGTATGTGCCACTGACCTTTTTTCTCTTGTTAGCGAAATAATTTAGGCAGTTTAATGTCGACTAAAATTTGTCTCTTGTTATTTTGTCGCTTTCAGCCTTCTGGATGAGTTATTATAAATATAAGAATATTTTATTAATTTACCTTGATTCGAATCTAATAGCAACCTTTTTCAAAAATTTAATATCATTATCTTGCAAAAGTTTTAAATAAGTTCTCGTTGATTCCTCGTCAAAAAATATGAAAAAAGGTCCTATAAAGGGTTGGAAATGCATAGTTTTAGAGTTACAGGATGTAAAAAGTTTTTAAAATTAGGTTTTTTCTAATTATATCTTAAATACTATTATTTTTTTATTTGACATTGATGTAGGTTGGTCTAATAGTAACAACAACTAATAGTAATAATATTTAATAATAAATTAAGTAAAATATATAATTTATTAATTTTATTAATTGTGATTAATAAAATTGCGTCTATCTCATCGAGGCCGACTTCGACAAAATATCAAGAGATAATTTTAACTGGCATTAAACGGTCTAACAATTTTGATATCAAAAGAAAAAGTCAGTAGCGCACATGATTTTCTTTAAATATTTCAGTGATAACCCATATGCACGTCCCTGAATGTTATCGACACTTTTTTAGCATTAAAATATGTAGCACTTATAGTAACTTTTACGCTCAAAAAAATTTCATTCGAATCAATAAAAGTATCTGGAAGAAAATTATAATAAATAGAAACGAGAGAAAAAAAATAAGAATTTAACACTCTGTAGCTACGAAACAAAGCACCCTATGTTGATATGAAAAATAAATCTTATTTTTACGTGAGGAATCTCCCCACGAGAGATGGCATATGTTTTTTGAAACACCCTGTCTTAGTCAGGAGCATTCAAGCATTCTCTATAAATTGGTGAATGCACACTGTATTAATGGAATCATAACAATTATCTCTGATCTATTTCTGTATTTCTTTTTTTTTTTGTTTTAACTGAAATTTTAGAAGAAGAATAAAGCTACATTATACAAATACAGCTAATGAAAAAAAAAATTATAAAAACAATCTAAATACATTTTTTTAAGAAAATTCTTATAATTAACACAAAGCAAAATAAAAATACTAATCACCAAAGTACAAAACAGTACAATCATGTTAACATCATCAATAAATGATTAAATCTGTTATTTTTTTCAATGCTTTAATTTAATCAACAGATTTAATCATCTCCTGATGATGCTAACATGGTTAGCGAAATGCGCGTCCAATGTTAAAAGTAAATTATTTTGGTGTATTTCCTTAATGTTTTTATTTTGCTGTTGTAGCACCAAAGGTTCATTTAAATTTTCATCTACATCTACTGGTAATTTAGACTTACCAAAACTATTTTTAAATTGTTTCTGTACAAATCATCTAAAACCAATCACCATTAAATGTCAATAGAGTCTATATACTAGAAATAAGCAAAAGAAACAGAGAGGTAGAAAAATTATAACGAATTATCGCATAAAAAGCGCGATCCAGAACTCGATTTCCCAGCAAAAAATATAACAAGTTTTACGTTGTCGAGTGCGTCTTCAACAAGTGTTCGGAACGATACCGTGCGCGTCTGGATGGCTCTCTCTGGATCGGCCACGGCCGCGGCTTCGTATCGTTGAACTGGCCCGACCGGCGTCTGCAAGCGTCGCTTTTCTGGCAAAGAGAGCGTCGACGCCTGTTGCGTCGCGATGCACGAGTAGCGATGGTCGTGACGAAACCATCACGCTTGATGACGATGGCGATATTGGTGGAAAATTCGAGAAGGACAAAGAAAAACTGAGAGGGTTTTTGAAAGAGACTCTCGATAATAGGGTTTTCTTTTCGGTATTTAGCATACTTAACTGTGCTAAAACATAAATTATTTGATTATTTTTGCAACCTAAGGCTAAGAACATAGTGCAGCGACGAGGATAGCGGCGGGCAAGCAGCGCGATACCGCGTCGAGCAAACCTCGAGTTGCTAAAACATAGTAGAGCGACGAGGAATAGCGAGATACTTGCAAATTTATCATTTTCATTTGCTTATTTGATAATTTAAAATATGAACAGTGGCTAAGATTCTGGACAGTAGTGTCGCAAACATTTGGTTTATTCGAAAGCAACAAACCAAAAAGTGTAGTGTACATGAAATTCGTACATTACAACTCAATTTTTATCAAAAATATTATAGTGAAAACCGCATATCGATATCTGCTACCGTTTCAGAGTTACGGGGTGTTTTTTAAAAATGTGCATTTTTAACAAATCGCTGTAACTTTTTTGCTGTGGTAAATTTTGTAATTTCATGTAAACATTTCCAAAGCACCTTTTTACGTAAAATTTAATGGTTTAAGTATATTTTTTTTTAAATTAGTAATTTAACCCTGCGGACGGGGCGCCCTTATGTAGCTCATGAGCCGGGGCGCCGGGTCTCTGAGACCCATCGTCAAATATCGCGTTTTTTGGAAAAAAAAATAAAACACTATATTTTAATTGAAAAAATATACCTTAGTTTATTCAAATATTATAATAGGAACATGATTTAAATATACATAGATAAATTTTATCTTGTTCTAAAATTTGTTGTCAAAAAATATACCATTTTCTAAAAACTAGGAAACAACTGGTAAATAGGTAAACAAAATAAAACTTTCTAGTGAAACATTATAAAAATATTATAGAACAATAGTTTTTATTGATTTGTGGCAATTTTTGAGCACTCAGGACACCAAGCTTCCATGTGAGAAAGACAAACAAATTTTTTACATTTTTTGCAAAAATATTTGGTTTTTGAATCCTTTTTGCAAAAAAGCAACTTCTTCTGGTACCTGGTTGGATTTCTTCATTTTTCATATTTTCTTGTGTTCCAGCGACTTCTTGTCTTCTTTCTTTCACCGATCTTGGCACATTTGTTTCATAGTGCGGGCGTTCCTCTTCTCTCTCTCGCATAATTTTTCGCTAATCCAGAAATATAGTGATTTGTGTTCTCCCCTATAATGTTGAGCATTTCAATAGTAAAAAATAACGACCAACATTCAACGGGTGTTTTGGCGTTTTTCCCACAGTTTCTGACGCCTGGTAATCGCACAATAATATTTTCCCTTCTCGTTCTTACTGTTTTGTTTGGGCAATGTTTATGCCACCGCGTTGTGCCATCTTTTCCAATGAAAGTTGGAATTCTTGCTAATTTTGCAAGGGGTACATCGTCGTCACTGCTATCAGAACACTCTTGTTCGGATTCGCTATCAGTGCTTCGAGTTTCAACGTGATTTTCCTGAAACACCAACTCCTCTTCTTCATCATACGGCTCTTCCTCTGATGCAACTTCCTCCCATAAGCGACAAAGTTTTTCTTGCTCTTCTTCATAATAATTAGACATTGCTGCTAAATAAAACAAATCCTGTTTATAAAATTTATACAATATAAATGACATTTACCCTAACTTACCATAGAAAAATATATCCAGCCAGTTGTAGAAAAAATACACTGAGCCGGGGCGCCGGGTCTCACAGACCAAAATCAAAATAATTCAGAAACTAAAATACTTGCTCATCCACGAATTACTGTGCACGTACTGAGTCTAAGCATAAACAGGTAGATAGATCGCCAGGCAATTACGACGATTTTCCGAAAATTGCGTATAGGTTTTCGGAGCGCCCGGTCTCAGAGACCCGGCCGGAAGGTTAAGAATTACCAACAGAAAATTTGATTTTTTAAATGGGTCACCCTGTATATTTTTAATTTATTGAAAAGAATTTAAAATTACCTTTCCAAAAATATAGTATATATATTATACAGGGTGGTCCATCGAAAACGTTCCGCAAGGCATAACAGCCAGGGTATTTTTTTTTCAAAAAATCCAAAAACACGTCAATTTTGTTTGTGAGGGGGACAACTTTTGACCCAAAAATGATTGCAAAATCCTCAACCCTCTAAGCGGGGGTGTCATCAACCAACTTTTTTCAAATGGGAAGGGGGATCAAGTGGCGCCGCATTGAAAAGGGCTTTCTATTCTCTATATTTCCCCGCTTCGTTTTTAAAAATCGGTCGAGTCATTTTGAAAATATGAAGGATTGAAATTTGAAAAGTACTTTTTGCAAAAAAACGCATAAATTAAATTAATTAAAAAAAACTTAACTTATTAATGAAGCAAATGCTGAAAATGTTGCCCGTTAACCTCCATACAGTAATACAAATTATTTTCAAACCGTTCTCGAACATTCTGAAGAACTTGCGGGGTCACTTCGCGACAAACATCAATAATTCGTCTTCGCAGGTTTTCTAATGAGGCGGGTGGAGTGCTATATACTTTACTTTTTATGTCTCCTCATAGAAAAAAGTCTAAAGGAGTCAAGTCGGGTGACCGGGGAGGCTACTCAATTGCACCCCTTCGTCCTATCCACCGACCGGGAAAGTTATTGTTCAAAAATTACGCACATTTTGAGAGCAATGTGGAGGTGCACCGTCTTGTTGAAATATTAGTTCCGCTTCAACGTATCCAGGATTGTTCTCTATGATGTCAGTTAGGGCTGGGTCGATGGCATTTTCCAGTAAATCCAAGTACATATCATCTGTTGGATTTCCAGGAAGAACAAAAGGACCCACAATAGAATTTCCAGAAATACCAACCCACATGTTCAATTTCTGAGGGTTTTGTGTTTGCACCTCGTGAAAAACCCTGGGGTTGTCCTCAGCCCAGTACCGACAGTTGTGCCGATTAACTACACCGTTCAAAAAGAAAGTAAACTCATCCGAAAAACACACATTAAATAGGAAATTATTATCATTGGCCACTCGTTCACTCATAGTTTCACAAAATTGCAAGCGACGATCAAAATCGTTTTCGTTGAGTTCTTGTACCAACTGAATTTTGTACGGATGGAAGTTGTGGTTTTTTAATATCCTTTGGACACTTGTACGATTCACGCCGGTCTCATTGACTAATTTTCTTGTACTCAGCGTACTATCCATGACAACTTGGCCCAATATGAATACCTCCATAGCTTCATTTACTACAGGATTTTCCCTCTGCCTCTTTTTATTCATAACGAAACCAGTTTTTTGCTACTAACTCGCGCACAATTTTGCCATAAACCTGTTTGTCAGGATGGTGTTGATTGAATATCTGCGCAACCCGATTACCACATTCATTGTTTTTAAAATTTAGTTCGATTATTTCCACTTTTTCTGCAAGTGAGTACACCATAATTGTTAAAAAGTTTAACGATATTGAGAAGAACTTCAACGCACAAGTCACAGAACAGCTATTTAGCAACTACCCCACCTGATCGTTCAACCTTGTGGCAAGTGAAAAAATGCGTAAACATCTAGAAATAATAAGAAAAAAATAGCAAATTGGTTGAAGGGATTTATCCTTATCATTTACTCTGATAAATGTTTAAATAAACTTTTCAAATTTCAATCCTTGATATTTTCTCAATGACCCGACCGATTTTCAAAAACGAAGCGGGAAAGTATAGAGAATAGAAAGCCCTTTTCATTGCGGTACCACTTGACCCCCCTTTCCATTTGAAAAAAATTGGGGGATGACACCCCCGCTTAGAGGGTTGAAGATTTTGCAATCATTTTTGGGGCAAAAGTTGTCCCCCTCACAAACAAAATTGACGTGTTTTTGAATTTTCTGAAAAAAAATTACCCTGGCCGTTATGCCTTGCGGAACGTTTTCGATGGGCCACTCTGTATATAAAAATATAATTTACAAAAATACATATTGTACTTGATATTTTGCTGGATTCCTCTTCAAGATAGAGTCTTTAAAAATTCGCTCACTTTGAATAAGTAGGCTTTGAACGACGCCGGCTGTAATGCAAAATAGCTGTGAGCAACAATTAAAACGAAAATATTATTTGCAATGGGAGATGCAGAATTCTATAGTAATTTGAACTATATTTAACAACATGAACACTTTTAAAATATATCTAATAACCATAAAAATTAATAATATACCAAGACATGAGATTTTGCTGCAGGTGTTCGACATGTCAACCGTCTTCTGTTATGGACAGACGGGACCGTTTTCGAATATTTCTCTCGGAATTTATTAACTCAGTTCAGGTAAAAGATAGCCTCACATAACCGGCTAAGTGCTTCTAACTGTTGTCTAGATTATACTATCTATATTAAAAATAAGAACCATTATTCTTCCGCAAAGATAAAAATCCATAGATACTAAGTCCGGCGGTCTCGACGGCCAACGGCTGGGATCTTGGTTAGCTATTCAATTATTCTCAAAATTGGCTGTAAAAATTTGTTAATAACTTCAGCGTTCTGAGGCGGTGCCTCGCCTTGCTGAAAAAATATGTTTTCGAGTTCCCTTAGGGACAGATTTTCAATAAGGGGTCCAAAACCTACTTAGTTCAAAGTCGCGATCTTATAAAATTCTGTATTTCGAAAGGGACTATAATAAAATATCAAGTGTGCTATATTTTTAAGGTCTTTTCAGTTAATTAAAAATATACAGGATGTCCCAATTAAAAAAATCAAATTTTCTGTTGATAACTCTTAAATTATTAATTTTCAAAAAAATAACACTTAAACCATTAAATTCTAAGTAAAAAGATTTTAAAAACACTCCGTAACTCCGAAACGGTAACAAATATCGATGTTAGAGGTGGGAATTCTAGTTCCTTGGGAGGGACAAGTTCCTTAGTTCTAGGTCCTCCAGAGGAATATTTTCTTGAACTAGGTCTTTAGTTCACAATAGTTCCCGACTAACATTGACATCCCCGTTGCTTGCTAATGAGTCGTTATCAGTCAGAACTATTCACAGTATGATCTGTATAATTTTTATAATGTAAGAAATATAACAAAACGTGTAATTGTGTATGTTAAAAAAATATAGGTAAGTTTTATTGCAGATAAAAAAATTAAAAAAGAAACTTAAATCGGAGTTTAACAAAACTATATCACAAATCAATTGGAGCAAATATTACGGAAATTTTACGAAAAATTGCATTTTTTCTCACTTCAAGCGTTTTTGTCTAAAAATTCGGAATATCTACTTCGTTTTATAAGATATTTCTTAATTTTAGGGACCTAAAGTGAAACATACCCATACAAATTAAAAACAGCATCCACGACAATTTTCTATGGTAATTACACCGGCTCGGCTGAGGCAATAGACAAAGCCGAATCAAAAAAGCTGAATAGAGTCCCGTGAACTAGTCTTTTAATTAGCTCTTCTAGGTCCGGATCCAATAACATACGGCTGGCACTCCTCACGCCTGCCTAGCAACAATCGCGCTCGTCGATCCGCACGTAAACTAGTATTTTATTAAGTTCCTCTAGTTCCTTTAGATCCGGATCCGATAACATACGGCTGGCACTCCCCACTCCTGCTTACTATCGGACTACGCGCGCTGGCCGATCCGTCGCTGTCGCATATTATTATATATCGGTCACAGTCTCGATCCCGGAATAGGTGCTGAGGAACTAGTTCTTTAAGAAATCAGGAACTAGTTCCTTTCATTCCGGGGTCGGAATACTTCATTGGAACTAGTTCGTTCACGAACTATACACACCTCTAATAGGTTTTCACCATCATGTTTTTGATAAAAATTCAGTCCAGATATTAGTTTTCGTCTATCTTCTATAGCACAGGGTATTTCCCTTTAAAAGCGTCCAATATGACCCACCCTGTACTCTCAGTGGGCGAGTCTGACTTTTGCGGCATTTGTCCGGTTTTTTTTCTACGCTTAGCTGCTCGATTAGCTGCGAATTTTCAGCACTATACGTCTGGCTTATCTGTTGCCGTTTGATAGATTAGAGAGAAGCGTGGACTGATTATTCCTTCAATTAACGCTGAAAACATAAGCCCCATTAAACTCCTTGTACATTCTCCACTTGAAGACTTGTACACTTGCTTACATACATTTTTAGTATTATCCATTCAACAAAATCCACCTTTTTAAGTAGATTTTAATCTAAAATGTAATAAACTCTAAATTATCTTAAAAAAATTGAACTCTTTTAATTAATTCAATTTAAATCAAAACCATTTTGAGCGTCAAAACTCCTTTGGGATTCTAAATTTGATTTTTAGTTTTTCTCCTTTCAGAAACTTAGTTTTAAAGTCAATTAACATAGTTCTAAAACACTTTCCACAATCTTGTTTGCGTACCGCATGATTTAAGTAAAGTAATTAAATATTCTGAAGTTTTTAAACCACTAATATGGCTTCGTATTTTCGATTTTCAGGTTTGGATTGATTGTGATTTTTCTTCTGGTTTATACCAATAAGTTTAAGCAGCTTAAAATAAAAGAAGATATACATTTTGCAGCTATTTGATTTTCTACTTTCAAAGCCTTGTATTTCATTTCATTTTTAAATCAAATTGAAATATATTTTGAGTGGAGCGAAGAAACCTACCAATAGTTTTCGGTTAGCCAATGAATATCGAAGTGAACAAGCTTCTATACGAATTTAAAATAAAATACTATGGTATCTAATATATAAAATTCTCGTGTCACCAGATTTTGTTACCATACTCCTCCAAAACGGCTTATATGTATATTCAGTAAGTCTGAGAAGAGAATGTTATCTATTTTTATACCCCTAAGTGATAAGGCATTAAAAGATTTGGCATTAAAAAATACATACAACCCTAAATTTTTATCCTTCTACCATCAACCCCTATTTTTTAATAGGGGTTGTTTTTTTAAATTTTTTGTTACCATACTCCTCCGAAACGGCTTAACCGATTTTGATAATACTTTATATGTGTATTCAGTAGATCTGAGAAGAGCTTGTTATCTATTTTTATACCCCTAAGTGATAAGGCATTAAAAGATTTGGCATTAAAAAATACATACAACCCTAAATTTTTATCCTTCTACCATCAACCCCTATTTATTAATAGGGGTTGTTTTTTAAATATTTTTGTTACTAAACTCCTCCGAAACGGCTTGACCGATTTTGATAAAATTTTATACTAAGGGTCGGCATTTTTGGCCTTGGGTGCCGGTTTTCATGTGTACGAAGAGTACGGTCAACACGCTTAGTAAAATAAGATGTACTGAATAAAGATAGAAGGCGAGTATTTTCCCCAGCGCATGGAATCTAGCGTCAGATTAAGTAGTTATGTAATAAATACTTCGTATTTTTACTCACTCCGACTTACTAGATTGCCATAACGACTCACTCCTATGCATGTAAACGCCGACCTAAAGGTTCGCTTGCCAGCGGGGTATGTGCATTCAGTAGGTCTGAGAAGAGGTTGTTATTTTTTTTTATACCCCTAAGTGATAAGGCATTAAAAGATTTGGCATTAAAAAATACATACAACCCTAAATTTTTATCCTTCTACCATCAACCTCTATTTTTTAATAGGGGTTGTTTTTTTAAATTTTTTTGTTACTACACTCCTCCGAAACGGCTTAACCGATTTTGATAAAATTTTATACTAAGGGTCGGCATTTTTGGTCTTGGGTGCCGGTTTTCATGTGTACGAAGAGTACGGTCAACACGCTTAGTAAAATAAGATGTACTGAATAAAGACAGAAGGCGAGTATTTTCCCAAGCGCATGGAATCTAGCGTCAGATTAAGTAGTTATGTAATAAATACTTCGTATTTTTGCTCACTCCGACTTACTAGATTGCCATAACGACTCACTCCTATACATGTAAACGCCGACCTAAAGGTTCGCTTGCCAGCGGGGTATGTGCATTCAGTAGGTCTGAGAAGAGGTTGTTATCTATTTTTTATACCCCTAAGTGATAAGGCATTAAAAAATTTGGCATTAAAAAATACATACAACCTTTAAAACTAGCCGTTGGCTGCCTGCTAAGTTGCAAGAATGGACAGATTTATTCAAAATAACAGCGCTTTTAGTTAGTTTACAAAATAGCTGGCTAATTTTAGACGTAACACATATAATAATTTTGTAATAGATATTAAAATCTCAAAAAATGCATTTTTGACAATTGCTTTTTGCGTATTACAAGCATCGGAATAAATTGAAATTACTCTCACTTTCAGCGTAAGTACCTTCTAACTAGACTTCTTTTAACTAAACTAAAAACTTTTGAAAACTCCACCATAAAGAAAGACTTTAGCCATTTTTTTCCTATTACCTATTTAACTGATTTTACTCCTATCAAAACTTTTAAAATAATTTTCCTAAACACGTTTGTTTGTAACTTTCAATTGAAATTCCATTTCCAACTCAAATTACCATAACTATAAAATCTAATTTACACCAGACACAATACTGTTTTGCTATTCCAGCTCTCTACGTATCGAACATTTCAAATGCAAATGTTGTAGGTATTTTCTATTATATTAGATCCTCTCTTCTATTTTCGTCTAGGGGAATTAATAAACCAATATATTTAAAAGGGAAGTACCGTATGATCGAAAAAGGAAAAATATAAAGTAGTAAAGTAGTTATAATATAACGTTACAGTTGGAGAGCCGCTTTGGGATCAAAAGGGATGTTAAGTAAGCCCTATTCTCATGACTTTTGATAACTAGCGTACGCTCGAGAATGTCCATGTGACTTTTTGGCAACTTTGTGACTATCCAAATTTAATATGTTACGGTTAAATCGTCAGATTATTTAAATGCATACTTTTCTGCATGTAATTAACTCATCACCTTGCCTTAATCTGAAACGCTAGAGTTTTGCTAACGATATTTTTTTTACTGCTCTAATCGGCTGTCCTACACGCACGATCCTGTATAAAAGGTTCATGGTAATCTGGAGGTACTTGAGAGTGTACAAAGAGTATCCCCTTATGATATTCTGCCATGCTTGAATAAATCCCAAAATCCCACTTGAGCTCCCCTACTATTAGGTACAAAAGAACTACTTCATAGTCAGGCCAAATTTAGGAATAATTTTTCATAAATTACAACAGCAATAATTATTCAAAAATAACGTTAAAACTATACTGTCAAGCAACAAGAACTCCTACTATAGATTTCATATACTATAATCTTACTTATATTTAAACTGTTTCATTAAATTATAACAGAAATAAAATTAAAATCTGAGCAAACTTCAAAGAAAATTTATTTCTTTTTCGCTTGGGCTAACATTTATCTCTTTTATAGAGATGAGTTCATTATTACCCACTTATTACATATTTATATTATTATAGAAAATTTGGATGCTATTACTCCAAATTTAACATATGTTTTATATTAGCATTAACCAAAAAATTGTTTTCCATTAAAAGCTTACTGATAATAACATTAAAATATATAATCAAATCAATAATATGGGCAATTTAATTTTCAAATTATCGATTCGTTAATTCGCACCAGCCCTAGCTTTCGCAGCGCCCTCTTGTTGACTTAATAGAGTAACTACAAGGACAATACTGTCAAAGTTTTAACGTTTAAAATCAATTGTTTTTGATTATTAATGTTTAATTGATTCTTTTTTGTAAAATAGTTTTAAAGAGTGAAGTTTTGAGCCCTATAAAATGAATTTGAACGATGGAATGTTGAATATAGCCAAAAAGGGAACTGGAAAGTTCCCATTTCAAAATAATTTTGGAATTATGGGGCCACCAACTCATGCCCCTCCAAGAAAAGCGAGTACTAGCGATAGTTCTGCGCTAAGCGCTTCTGATATTAATTGGGGAAAACGACATATAAGGTAAAGACCTTCATATTATTTAATAAAAACAATTACAAAAATACCATTTACTCCGATAGCAAGTAGATATTTAAATATTACAAAAAGGCTGAAAAACATTTTTAATATATAAAGAATATATACTTTTCTTTAGCCTGGTTTTAAATTCGTCTTCAAACAAGAAATCAACAAAGTCTGCATCATCTAAATCTACCTCTGAGAATGAGGATCAAGTTTTACTAGGTATGTAATACATATTTTAACTTATGGTAGTTTTTTAATAATGTTTAAATTTCGGTTTAAACTTAGATATACAGGATTCTGCCGCGAAAGTGCGTCTGTAAACTCTGTAAAGGCTGTGTATTAATAATGGCTGTAATTTCCTTAGGAAGCATTTTAAGGCATAATATGTCTTAAATTATATGTTCCTATAAAAACATATTATGTAAAAGTTCCTATGAGCATATTATGTAAGTGCTTACATATTATGTAAATATTATGGTACTACACATAAAGATAAAAGAAAAAGTTCCTATGAACCTATTATGTTCATAGTACCAACTTTTAGTACCATCCACTGAAATTTGGTACAATATTCTATTTACAGTTTTTACATAAAGTCCTTACAGCCCTTATTTGAAACATGTCTTGTAATTTTTAGATCATATCTGATATGTAACTACATTGTTAATTCTTTTAATATACTCCATTTAAATTACTACTAATTAATTTCCTTAAAAATTTCTTTACATCTGACGATTTCGCTTATACTAAAATCGACACATTTTAACATTCATAAACGCAAATATCTTGAAAACCGTTCAACGTTTCGAACTAAACGAAGAGCACCTTTCTTACTTAAAAAAAGTTCTAGCTTTTTATGTGTAAAATCGCTATTTTTGTGGTTTACTCAACCGGGTCTCACAATGCAAATTCACCTCAAATATCCATTTTGTTGGTCATTGTCAAGCACTCTCTCATTGTCCATGAAAATGACAAAACAAACATTTACTGATCTGGATAAAATTGATAGTTAAATAGTAAGACTCACCCGGGGGTACTCCGCCCCCTAACCACTGACATCACTGATACTCTTTTCAATATATCTCCTTCCATATCTTCCATCTAATTCAAATATTATTCGGATCTATTGGTTAATAATCTTCAACAACTAGCTAGTGTCACCTGAAATAGTATAGGGGCTTCCCCCGGAATTCTGCCGCTAAACAGATTCGCATCCCAATCGAATAAGCTAATTGGAGTAGCTCACTACCCCAACGCATCGTCAATCGAGAAGACATTATGGAGACCTCAAACTCTCAAGACCAACTCGAAGGCAAGACGTCACAAGAGGTTTTCTTCCTGTTGTCAAACGACCCCGTTGGCTTACAGTCAAACGACTTGCAACTATGTTAGTCAAAAGACTCGCAACCCCCATTTGTCAGCTCTGCGACAAAACACTACACAGCCGGCCGGCCTATCAACTACTGACCGACATGCCGCGCGCCAGCAAGCTAAGCCTCCTCTTACATCACAATTTTACCTGATCACAAATATTTATATCGCTTGCCAATGAATCATACTATTTTCTCTAATCGACTTTCAAATAGAGTGTTTTAGCATTACTAGATAAATAAATAGAGAGTTTCCGAAGGAATGCATATTGTTTATTAGAATAGTGAATAAATAAAAGCATTATTATGACGAACTTATTTTCCAAGTTTTACATATGTCGTTTGATTTAGAGGACTTAACTTTTAAGGATTTTTACACTATCGCTATTTGCTGTGCCAATAAAATGTTTAAGAATACCAAATTTTAAAGTTCTTAAAAAATAAAAAAATGGTGGTCCGAAGTGTATTCGGGAAACTTCGACAGCATATTCTACCGACAAAAAATAAGTAAAAAACCTCGAATAAATTTATGTCTTAAAATGCTTCGTTTCGAACATACAGGGTGTAAAAGTTTTATTTTTATACCACTTTTTTTCAAATAATTTCTGAACTAACGTCGATATTTGGGTGAAAATTGGTCTCTGGGAGTTTTTTGACGTGAGAAATTCGATTTCGATGTTAATATGACTCCTACTTATACGTGCCACATATATATTTTTTAGCACATTTGAAGAGTAATAACTTTTCGTCCGTGCATGTATAAAAACTACTGAGTAAAAAATATACATTTCCGTCGTTTTCTACGTAAAAATCGTCTCTTGGTAAAAATCGCTAGGACTAACCGTTCTCAAAATATTTGGAATGTAAATTATCAATACATGTCATTATTGACAAAAAATTAACATTTTGATTAGGTAGTTATTTGACTGAAGAAATGATAAATCTGTGAACATTTCAAGTTTCTGATTTCAGTCTAATAAATAACTATCACATACAGATTATAAATTTATCGTTAAAAGGATTGTTTTTCGTGGTTCCAATTTTCGGAGTCGCGCACTAGTTATGTTACTAGTTTGCGCACAAGCACGCCCACTTATGGCCTCTAAAATTGCGCACAGCGCCTGACCGGTCCAGTTATTACGCTGTATAAACGCGAGTTTATTTTTGCGCACGGGAAATTTTACTCGTTTGCTCATCGTCATAATGCTAATATGTGCTATCACTGTGAATATGCTCAATTTTTGTCAATGATGACATGTATTGATTATTTCGATTACAAATATCTCGATAACCATTACTTGTAGTAATTTTTCCCAAAAGGTTTTTTTACGTAAAACACACCGGAAATATTTATTTTTTACTCAGTAGTTCTGTACAGGTAGGGACGAAACATTATTATACTTCAAACCAGTTAAAAAATACGTAGGTGGCGCGACCTACGAGTCATATTGACACCGAAAACAAATTTCTCATATCAAAAAATTTCCAGACACCATTTTTACCAAAATATCGACGTTGGTTCAGAAATTACTTAAAAAGATAGAAATAGAAGTGAAAATTCTATACCCTGTAACGTTTTTTTATAAACATTACCACCTCTGCGAACCCTCAGCTTTTCATCGGAGAGCAGTCGTGGATAAGGTATTTCACTAGAGAGAAAACTAATCAATAACAATAAACAAAAAAATACAGATATTGTGCGCCAGGCATGTACAGAGAAAGAAAACACAGTTGTATATTACTTACAACTAATGACTATATTTATTCATGATGGACTGTGATGGTAAATAGCATTGTACAATTTTAATAATTATTATAGTGGTTATATGTCAACGAAAGTGGTGTTAAGAATTGTACTAAATATCTATGAAAACAACTATGATAAAATACAAGACATGTAAAGTTTAAGAGAATATATGAAATGTAGCATTACTTTAATTAATTTGATATATTTTATATGATGTTAGTGCAATAATAATATCTATAAAAAAGTAATACTATTACAAGGCGTAATATAGTGAAACCTAAAATCTAAATCACATTGTAACTATTAAATCGACATAAATGTTCTTTATAATCTAACCACTAAATATAGTCTGTACGATATTATTTAAAATGTACGTTACTGTTTAAGACTGAAAATATAGAAAATCTAAAACATAAAAACTAGAATGTAAATCTATGTAATCTTGCTTCAAACAGTACTTGCTTCAAACAATACTCGGCCATCTAATACAGCAAAAGGGGGCCAGAGTGAGGACACCATGAATTGATACAGCCGTAACTACTGACTAGACTGAGAAATGGGAACGAAGCAGCATGGGGCTTACGCTGTATCCATACTGTAGCAATATGGGGACACTACCCGTACCTTGGAACACTACTAGGACCTTGGATATTGTCCGTAACTTGAACCATAACCTTGAACACAGCCCGCCCATAAGACAACGGTACAGGGGAACACTACCCGTACCTTGGATACTACTAGGACCTTGGATAATGCCCGTACCTTGTAAATAGTCCGTACCTTGGACCCTAAAAATACGAAACTCTTGTTTAAAATCAAACAAGGTCTAACAAACAAAATGAACCTACCTCGAATTACTTCCGAGGGCTCACTAAATAATAAAGAACATGTCCTTTCTTCCATGTGACATTCTGGAGGACAAAAGAAAAGGGACGCCAACGTGCCAGCAAAATACAAATACAAGTTAGGTTGGGACATCCAAAACTCTACCCTGTAACTTCGAAATAGCAGCTGATTCAAATTATACAGCAAGATTTTTATAATTGCAGTTTCTTGAAGCAAGGATTTTTTGATGGTGACAGTCGGACGGTCAAAGCCAAGTCAAGTTAAGCACGGAGAGAGTTGACAGAAGCGATGTTGACAGCGCCTCCACAGAACAGTGAAACGATAGCAGGGTTGCCGACTAGAGAACGTAAAAATTACGCGTCAAATAAACTATCCGCCCTGAACGAGAGGGAATCCAGTGATGATAGGCCAGACATCATATATTATATATAAAAAAGACATGTAACGAACTAAAAACGTTACAACCCTGTATCGCGGTCTAACATAAGTTTATACGAAGTTTTTTACTTATTTTTATCTGCAGAATATGCTACAGAAGTTCACCCTGTATATTGTTTTTATTTGCTACCCACTAGGATAAACCATAAAATAATTAACTAGAAAGAAGTGTCAACTCTGTGTTAAATCGTGGAAACACGATACGCCACCGAAAGCCTTCGTTGTCGTCTGGAGAACTAAGTTTCCAATTGACAGGTTGACATGATAAGGACATGATGGCTTAATTTTCATTTCCGTTTCCGGTTATTCAATGGCGGGCCCTCTTTCAGTTCAAATGTATTTTGTATTTTTTCTTTTCATAAATAAAACCAAAAAATAATTTATTCACATATATTTATTTGAAGTATGGAACAACGTGACTAAATAAACATAAAAATATAGAGGATTGTATTGTTTCAATACCAATTAGTTAATTATATGTACTTTTAACGTAAATTAGTTAAGGTATAAGCATGACTTACAGTAATTTGTAAATAAACACACGTATTCGCAGACTTCAAGGACAGAAAACGGACACAGGGACATGAAAACGGGAGCCTTATACAAAAACCTGAAAACAGAAAAACAAATTTTTTTATACTAAAATTAACAATCTAAAAATATCAATAGGTATAAAATATAAATATACTGTTTAAAAAAGCGTCCATTATTCCCAAAGAGACCTGGCTTATAAATCAAAAAGAAGCAAAAAGAGACTTTTAGTCGGATAACATAATCAGATTATCAGTCCGATTTATTGCATTATTGACAATAAATCGCACATATTGGAGATAAATGATGTTGGCTATAGTTAAAAATGATCTTACCTTGCTGTAAATTGTTTCCATTTTCAAAAAAATCGCCGATCAAAGAGATTATAACACCATTTTCTTGCATCTAAAAAATGTAAAAACAGTGTTTATTTACTACCTATTTTTCATATACATGGGACATACCTACTACGGCAGAAACGTCATTTTCTCCAGGATTCTTCATGTAATATATATTTTATATACTTTATTACCTTTATAATTATAAATTTCAGCCGAAATATTAAATTGAACTTCCAAAACGAAACTAAACGGAATGAATTAAAAGGCGTCGAATATTTTCGAATTTGTTCTAGAACAAATCTGAAGTTGTCTCTGAAACTGAAATCTGTCAATTCTAAACTGTGAAGTTAGACAATAGTTAGACAAAAACAATGCTGTCCTTGTCTAGGCGGCCATACTTGTCGTGAGGAGAATGACAGGAATGACACTAATGACTGTTTCCAATTTTCCTATTTCACTGTCACCCCCCTGGGATAAACTATAAGGGCTGTAACTTCATCGGGATGCATCTTAGGGTATATGTTAATAGGAACTTTTTGTTTTATTTTTATGTATAGGATCACCCTCTAAAGTTTGGTATACTATTTATTTGACACCCTGTAGATGCCGGACGCACTTTTGTCGGACCCTGTAGATTATATTCTAATAATTAAAATAAGTCTAAAAATACGTAAATACATAGCAATAAATAAGGTAGTACAATTTTTTTTCAAATACAAGCAAAGTACAATTTTTAGCAATTACTGAAGGTAGAGGCCAAGCCAGATGTGAAATAGGAATGGCAGCAATAAACACTTCAAAACCTCACATACTTCTTTGCCAAATGTCTGATTCACAAAGCTACATTAATACATTAGCAAAAATTAATATTATTAATCCTGATCAAGTAAATTTACATTTAAGTATTATTTATGAATAAATGATAATGTTTTTTTTAGATTATATATCCTTTAACTTTCGAATCGCCAAAATATAATAGACTCATTGAGCAGATAAAAAAATTCTTTCCCAAGAAAAAACTAATACCATTCGTCAGGAAGGCGTTCAACAGGGACAATGGTATGGATAAGCTTTTTAAAATAGCTTTGTCAAGCTCATTTCCATTGTTAATTATATTGAAAAACAGGTATTTTTAAATAAATATTGGATACACGTGTACAGTTCATACCAAATAAACTTTTAGTCGCGTGATTAAGCTTGACCGGCACAGCATTGCCCACTTTTATATGGACAGGGTGTCCCACTTAAGATGGATACAAGCCAATATCTTGGTTGTTTGTTGAGCGATCTTTTTCATTTTTTCGCAGGAGGCTGTATAGCTATAAGACGTACATTTTGCTCAGGGTAAGAAATGCTATACCTCATAGACGTACGTTTTAATGGGGTTTGATATTTTTCGAGTCAAGAGTAAACTACCCTTAGGACAGTATTTATTTCAGATCTGATAAATTATATTGAATCCTCCTTACCCAAGATACTTTAAGTTCTAATTTTGATAAACATTGATATTGAGATTTAAGTACTTACGACGCCACTGGATAAACAACTGGTTTATTATCACTAACCAATTATCAATAATAATCGATATAAGTTTTCAGATAGCTTCCATAATAATTAAGATACGATACAAATAAACTAAATATTTTCAATTTATTTTGTTTACTTTAATTTTTTTTTAAGTTTGCTAATACAAATGAATAAAATGAGTTACAAAATAATTTAAAAACGCAGTTTTCAATGGAATCTGAAATATAATTTTTATTCGTTTTATTGAGGAATATTTAAAAAATTCCAAATAGTTTTTAACACAATCACTATTAACTTTGAAAAATATGCTCTAAACAAAGATTTATAAAACTATAACTAACTAAAAGTCAACATCTTGGGCCATCTTCGACCAAACTTAAATCGATTATTAATTGATAATTTGGTATAATTGGTTGTTGATAATGTGGCATCGTAAGTACTTAAAAAATAATAATAAAAATAAAAATGTCTTATTTTAATGACACACCCTGTCAATATTTATAAAATATTTAATTTATTCAATCAATATTTATAAAAATTAGAACTAAAGTATCTTAGGTAAGGAGGATTCAATATAATTGATCCTCCTAAGATTATCCTAAGGGTAGTTTACTCTTGACTCGAAAAATATCAAACCCCATTAAAACGTACGTCTATGAGGTATCGCATTTCTTACCCTGGGCAAAATGTTCGTCTTATAGCCATACAGCCTCCTGCCAAAAATGAAAAGGATCGCTCAACAAACAATCAAGATATTGGCTTGTATCCGTCTTAAGTGGGAGATCCTGTATACAGGGTGTTTCAAAACAAATGCGAAAAACTTCAGGGGGTGATTCCTTGCTCAAAATAAAGGGTAGTTTGCTTCATAAACGTTGGGTCAAAAGTCAACCATTAGGGAGATATCGCGGTACAAAAATGGCGGAAAAATAATGTTCTTATTTTTTATCTTGAAAACGAAAAGAGATAGACTAATGAAATTTTATGGAAGCATTACTGTTATGAAAACACACTTTGTGGTAATTTTTTCACTTTTTTAAAATGAGTGGAAGGGGTTGAAATAAACTACCCCTATCATTCTTGTTAACGAAATTTAAAGAAAAATCTCATGCAAAAAAAACACATGCAAAAAAATTAATTTGGATAGTTTAGTTTGCTTAGAAACTTTTTTATCTCTTGTATTTTTTTTTTATAAAACTCACCGATTTGAAATTAAAAAATAAAATGTAAAGCATTACATGTCAGGACTAAAAATAATTTTAGATTAAGAATCTAGTGATAATAATGATAATAATAATAATCTAGATAATTTCGTTTTCGTTTTTCGTGGCAGTAAAGTATGCACGTATGAGATTGATATTATCTTCTCTTGACCAGCGCATACGCCTGTTTCGTGTTTGTCGTCCATTAGCGGGGCTTCCTGTATGGTTGCCCAAGCTATCGGTTCGATTTTGATTTTCAAGTCCATCTTCAGGCCGGGCTTTTCCGGTTCGGAGGTGAGCGTCGCCCGTCTCACTCGTTCCTCCTAGGGGCTGGGACTGTCCGCTTGCAGGTGCTGCCCCCGCACCTTCAGCTTCCGAGGCTCGTTGTACTCTTCTCATTTTAAAATGGTAAGCGCATTTTATACCTTCTGCCAGGTAGTATTTAGCCGCTCCTAACATGGAGTACAGACGCTATCGGACTACCGCTCCTTACATGGAGATCCGTCGTGTCCTATTATAATGTGTTGGTTAGTTACGGTCCACCCCGGGTATTTGATTTCCCCGGTACCACCCATATCTGGGAGGCATTCCCCTATCCGCCACCTGGGGAGGCGCCTGGGAGAGGTCCAACACTACCCCTCCTGCAAGCAGGTTCTGCAAGCAGGTTCCAGGGCTGGTGAGAAAAGCTCTTACAAGGTTGGGCAACTGGAAGACCCCAGGGAATGATGATCCAAGCATACTGGTGGAAAAACTTTCCTGCTACCCACCCAATCTTGTCCAGGCAGTTCCAGCAAGCCCTTGTCGACCCTGTAAAGATGCCGCCCTTCTTCACGCAAGGAGTAACTTACATGCTCCCCAAGAATCAGGAACCTGAAAATCCAAAGAATTTTAGACCAATAACCTGCTTACCGGTAATCTATAAATTACTTACATCTATAATAAACGCCCAAATAACTCAACATCTAAAGAAAAACGAAATTCTGGCCATGGAACAAAATGGAAGCCGGGAGGGATCGCAGGGTAGT
Source organism: Sitophilus oryzae (assembly GCF_002938485.1). Classification (NCBI taxonomy): domain Eukaryota; kingdom Metazoa; phylum Arthropoda; class Insecta; order Coleoptera; family Curculionidae; genus Sitophilus; species Sitophilus oryzae. The sequence goes on along the minus strand of NW_022145801.1, from coordinate 1,728,002 downwards.
AGAGAGTGGACCGTAGTTGACGCCATCGTAACAAAACAGGCCATGGTTAAAAAAAGAAATATAGCAATGGCATGGATCGACTACCAGAAGGCGTTTGACTCCGTCCCCCACTCATGGTTAGTAAAAACATTAGAAATATATAAAATTAATACAAGTAATATACTTCCTCCGGCAAACCATGGATAGATGGAGAACGCAACTAGCGGTGAACCTGAATGGTGTTTCATACATTACTGACACCTTAAAAATCCGGAGAGGCATTTTCCAGGGGGATAGCCTGAGCCCAATATGGTTTTGCTTGGCACTTAACCCACTTAGCTCTATGCTAAAGACTGGAAACTACGGGTACCAGATAACGAAAAACCCAAGTGTTCGACTAACGCACTTGTTCTACGTAGACGACTTGAAGCTCTACGCTACGAATAGGGACCAACTACACAGCCTGCTAGAACTAGTGTCATGTTTTAGCGAGGATATTAAAAATGAAATTTGGTATCAGTAAGTGCGCATACGTGAACGTGATAAAAGGAAAAATCATAGAATCCGAAGGCATCGACTTGAGGAGAGGACAGCATATCGCAGGACTCGAACTAAGAGCAAAGTACAAATATCTTGGTGTGCAACAGTCCGCTATTATAGACCACACTGAAATGAAAAAGGCCGTCGAATCATCTTTTCTCCAACGCGTGACCAAAATACTTAAAACGGAATTATACTCTGGGGCAAAAGTCACGGCAATTAATTTTTGGGCAATACCAACTATATCCCACACATTTGGTATATTGAAATGGAGCAAAACAAACCTGGAAAGCATTGACAGGAAAGTAAGGGTACTTCTAACAAAATTCAGGTCCCACCACCCACAAGATTCGACTGCCAGATTATACCTTCCGCGGGCAAATGGAGGACGAGGTTTACAAAATCTAGTCGTACAACACCACCAACAGACCACCAACCTCAGAGACTACTTTCTCCGTACCGATCAGCCATTGCATCGAGCGCTAATACAGGTTGACGACGGATATTCACAGCTTAAACTTGCAGATAAGAATCCCCCACCAATCCCAGTTACAATCAGCCAATTCGAGGAAGAATGGAAAGCGAAACCATTACATGGACGGTATGCAGCCAACCTCAACGGAGGTGAGGTCGATAAGAAGCTTTCAACGTCTTATCTTTCTGATGGCCAGTTAATGTTCGAAACTGAAGGATTCATAAACGCCATACAAGGACAGGTAATACCTACGAGAAACCGGAGAAAATTCATCCTAAAAGAGGACTTACCATCTGATAAGTGTCGACTATGCCAGACCACTACTGAATCTATTCAACACCTAACTGCTGGTTGCACATATCTTGCCCCGAGGGACTACCTAAACAGGCACAACCAAGTTGCAGGCGTAATACATCAGGAACTCTGTGTACAAATGGGGCTCCTTACTGCAAAAGTCCCATACTACAAATACCAGCCTCAGACGGTACTAGAAAACGAATCGTGGAAGATCCTATGGGACCTAGCTATAACAACGGATAGGACGGTGAGTCACAATCGACCAGACATCTTAGTTTTTGATAAGAAGCAAAGAAAGGCGCAAGTAATAGTATACAAATTCCAGCAGACGAAAATGTAGGAAAATCAAGAATGGAGAAAGTCCTGAAATACCAAGAACTCGCGGATGAGATAAAGAGAATGTATCAGTTGGAAAAGGTGGAAATATATCCTATAATAATATCATGTAATGGGTTAGTAGATAAGTACTTACCCCGCAATCTTAAGGCTATCAGCATACGCAACCCGAAGCAAATTGTAGCAATCTCACAAAAAGCTGTCATTCTGGCAATCTGTCACACCGTGAGACGTATACTGGCAACAGATGGTCGCGTTGGTCTATAAAGACCCCGCGAACATTGGCCGTACCCAGCAAAAATGCTGTGAAAAAAAAAATAAAAAATAATCTAGATAATAACGTATTGCAGTAGGGTAATGTCAAATAAAACAATATTAGAAACATCCTAAAAAGTGACAGCGGCCGACTAGATTTTTTCCTAAAAAAATTACAGCTGCCCACTAGATTCTTTATCTAAAAATGTTTTTTGTCCTGACATGTAATGCTTTACATTTTATTTTTTAATTTCAAATCAAGGATTTTTTATTCAAAAAAACACAAGAGATAAAAAAGTTTCTAAATAAACTAAACTATCAAAATTAATTTTTTTGCATGTGTTTGATAAGATTTTTCTTTAAATTTCATTAACAAGAATGATAGGGGTAGTTTATTTCAACCCCTTCCACTCATTTTAAAAAAGTGAAAAAATTACCAGAAAGTGTGTTTTCATAACAGTAATGCTTCCGTAAAATTTCATTAGTCTATCTCTTTTCGTTTTCAAGATAAAAAATAAAAACATTATTTTTCCGCCATCTTTGTACCGCGATATCTCCCTAATGGTTGACTTTTGACCCAACGTTTATAAAGCAAACTACCCTTTATTTTGAACAAGGAATCACCCGCTGAAGTTTTTCGCATTTGTTTGGAAACACCCTGTATATTCTTTTAATCAAAATATTTTAGGAAACAAAAATAAATTTGTTATAAATATATAAACAGTTATTATTTTACATCAACAAAACTCACCTTCTTAACAGCACTTAAGGGACATAAAGGGCCATTACTACCGCTTTCCCGTTCAAAATATTCTAATAAAGTTGCGATGAGTTTTTTACGACTATTAATCTATCTTGTACACTTCGCACTAAAAGGGGTTCTAAAAAGAAAAATGTTCGACTGCAAGGTCTGCTAGTAAACATTTTCAAGCTTAAAGTATCACAACACTACTTATTTACACCAAAAACTCGTAATACAAAACTAAAGTATCAAAACGAATAAAAAATTCAGGAAGAAAATAAATAAATGTGGCAACTTGGCATTTTTTACAGCAGGGCTACCAGCTAAATAGCCAGGGTGAAAATTAAATCCAGTTAGTCAGCCATGCGCCGAATATGTCCATGGTTGGTAACAGTGAATTTAATAATCGTGCCCTCGATGACGTAACTAAAAGTTTAATTGGCATCGATTATATTTATATATTTGTTAGAGATTTTATATTGCCATTAATTTTTATAAAATACTACATATAGATACTACACAGTTGCTGCTGCGGGTGCATTATTATCGTATTTACAAGATCGATTGTACATATACTATACAAGTAACTGTATAAAATTGGAATATGAAAGCTCAGAAGGATATGCTATGATTGGTAACTGAGTTAACTTTATCCGTTTAATCTAATATTAATAATTTATTATATTATGTAGATATATCCACTGCCGATAGACTTGAGTTAGTATCTAGTATGCAGTCGGCACAAGCTAATAAGTATTCAACATTGTTAGGTGTCATAAATCATTGTTTAACTAAAGCTGGTAGTAGAAACTTACGTTCTACTGTACTGCAACCTTTCTATTCGGTCGAGAAAATTCAAGAGAGATTGAAATGTGTAACACAGTTAATCAGTCGCCCAGATTTGTTATTATCAATCCAGGTTAGTATAGTAAAACACTTGAAATTTTAATCTTACAGGGTGACCCAACGTTCCGACAAAGCTCGATATCAGGTAGAGGTGGGAATTTTAGTTCTTTGTGAGGAACTAGTTCCTTCAGAGGAATTCAACTAGGTCTTTAGTTCACATTAGTTCCCGATTAACATTGGCATCCTCGTTGCTTGCTCACGGGTTTCATTATTTCAGTCAGAACTATTCATAGTATGATTTGTATAATTTTTATATAATAATAATAGCTCCCGTATATAGCGTTTAACGCCTTGGGAGTAGCAAAGTACAGCTTGCTATACTGGAGCCGTTCGGTATACAAGGAAGGTAATGCGGCTAGCCCTACGCTTCAATCGCCTATTATTACCTCAGGATTGTGAATCCCAAGTACTCATTTAGGGCTGGTACGACCTAGGTACCCAAACTATTTTTATTTTAAATAAAAATAGTCGGCTGATGAAATGCCGGGTGTGGGATTTGAACCCACTACCTTGAGATTGGTAGACGAGAGCCTGTACCTCTACGCCACCGAGCACCTGATATGGTAATTACCTCCCCGTAATTTTTATAATGTACGAAATATTACGAGACGTGTAATTTCGTATATTAAAAACGTATAGGTAAGTTTTATTGCAGATAAGAACAAAAAATTAAAAAGTAACTCAAATCAGAGTTTCAAAAACTACATCAAAAATCAATTGGAGCAAATAATAAAATACTTAATAGTGACACATGTAGGCGAAGCTAAATAATAAATAGAAGGTAAAGTTTTCTCTTAATTAAAATTGCATTTTCCGTCACTTCGAACTCTTTATTTTTGCCTAAAAAGTCAGAATATCTACTTCGTTTTACAAGATATTTCTTAATTTGAGGGTCCTAAAGTGAAACATTTCAATCAAATATCAATATATCAAAAAAAACTAAAAATTACAAACAGTATCCACGACACGACAATTTTCTGTGATAATTACGCCGGCTGCAACCATAGACAAGGCCGGATCCGTATTATTTGTATTATATCTGGACCGAATATATTTTCGTGAACTAGTATTTTAATTAGTTCCTTTAGTTCCTCTAGTTCCTCTTGTTCCTTTCGGTCCGGGACTGATAACATACGGCTGGCCCTCCCCGTTCCCGCCGAGCGTCGGTCTATATTCGAGCTAGGCGATCCGTCCGTGAACTAGTCTTTTATTTAGTTCCCTAGTTCCTCTCGATCCTTTCGGTCCGGGACCGATAACATACGGCTAGCACTCGCCACTCCCGACTAGTATCGCGCTATGATCGTGCTAGCCTAGCTGTCGCCGTCGCATATTATTATATCTCGGTCACAGTCTCGGTCCTCGGAAAAGGCCCTGAGGAACTAGTCTTTTAAGAAACCGGGAACTAGTTCCTTTCGTTCCGAGGTCGGAATACGAACGGACGTTTACGAACTATACACCTCTGAATCAGGTTTCTTATTTGAGATGTTCACTCCAATGTCTTTATAAAATATGCCCACATTTTAAAAATATTTTGTCAATACAGGGGTGCACTTTGGGATAAAATCAGTTAATTTTGGCCAAAATGATAAATTTTTACATTTCTGTTTTGATACTCAAAATATTACGTAAACATTGAAAAATCCCTATTTCATGATGTGGATAACAAAAAAAACACTAAGTAGGTCATGCGTGGCGGCAACGCAAAGTAAGTTGTGTGTGTCAAAGAAAATAATTGTTTCTTTATCGTGTCAATTTAGTATAAATTTAATTTGGTGAATGTGGCGAATTAGATTTCGAGCAATGTTTTTTTTGTGATGATGGAGACGAATACTCATGGTAAGTAATGAGAAAAATATATAATGTTCAGTTAAAAAATTATTTTCTACGCATTTATTGTCAAAAATGTTAAGCAAGGTTTAGCGTTACTTAAATCATTCATTACTTCTTTTCCGTTGGAACTACAAAAAAATGATTGCAATTGATTGATATCGGAATAACATTTCACAGTGCATTGGAATACCAGCTAAAATAGGACGTACTTAATTTTTGCGTGAGCTTGCATAAATACGTTTTATGCGTACTTATAGCACAAGTCGTAAGAGTACTGGGTGGCCAACTAAGAACGGACCTCGGCCATAACTCAGTAATCGTTAATCTTTTTGACTCGGAATAAAAAATTTTATTAGGTAAATCGGCCAAGGGAAATCGCTGGAAATTATTTTCAAGTTCGAAAAATGGCCGTCAGGGGCGCAACTGTCAGAAAAACAGCTTTTTCCTGCAAATATGCAAATAAAGGTATATTTTAAATAAAAACATGTGTGCAGAAAATCGGGAAAACCATGCACGAAGAAACAGCAGGACCAACACTCTCACGGACGTTTTCGATAGAGCTATGGATACATCTGACCCATTAATTTCAAGTTTATCTGTCGGATCACGAAAATCCCAATTAAAACAACGTCGCCTTCTGAAGTAAGAAATCTTCTAGAGTCATACAATCAAGATCATCATCCTCATACAGAAGACAATGATGATGCCGAAGACTGTGGTAATCTAGACACTTTTCTTGAGGATCTAGGCTTAGATAACATTGAATTTGATACAGAAATGTTAAGTATTTAGTCATAACAATGATAGTTCTTAGATTTAGATAAAAATTTATTTTCACAACTTTCACATATCTGCATTATCCACTTTGTTCGATTTCCATTTATTTCTTTGTAAATGTAAATAAATTTCATCAATTGACATTGTATTTTACTGAAAAAAAGTAATGTTATTTTCTGCACACATGTTTAGATCACATTCGATTTTGAAAAATTGTCTAGAACTTGCAATAGTAATTTTTATTTCCGTTTAAACAAAAAAAATTAAAAAATTTGGCGCCGGGAGGCACGTTTAGCCGCCCATACTAAAATATGTTAAAATCTCAAAAACTGCGGCTTTGATTTTGATGTTATTACAAATTTTCTTGCAAATATTATTCCTAATCTTAATTTGAAAACCGCGTTTCGCTAGCTACTGTAATTTTGGAGTTATTTTTTAAAATTTTTAACCTCCTCCCATACCCCCTTACCAACCGCCACCAAAAACTAATGGCCAGATTCTCGGGTGCCACAGTATTTTTGTGCCAAATTTGGTTAAAATCGGTTCAGCGGTTTTTGAGTTATCGTGTTACAGACGGACAGAGAGACAGACAGACAGACAGACAGACAGACGCCATGAAAATATTTTGTATTTAGGTCGTTTATGATCGAAATAACTCATTTTGAGTGAAATTAAAAAAACTTTCTTTTTGCCGATCTTAATAGCCTACCATACCTGTTGGTATGGTCGGCTAAAAATGACGATTGAAGATTTTTTTCACTAAAATTTAACTTAAGTTTCTCTTAAAAGCTTATAATACTCAAACTGATTTGGAAAAAAAACATCCTAAACCCATGTTTGGTTTTTTATCCTTTCATGGCCAAAATAACTGAATTCTATCCTATAGTGGGGTGGTCCGAATTGTGTTGGGCAAAGTTCTGCTACATATTCTGCAAATAAAAATAAGTAAAAATGTTTGTATAAGTTCATGTCCTAAAATGCTTCGGTTTATACAGGGTGCAGAAGTTTCATTATTATTTCGGATTCTTTCTAAATAATTTAATTAATGTCCATATTTGGAGAACAATTAGGTGATTTTTTCTGATTTCCATGTCAGTATGACCATAGATAAATGAAACAAGTTTAGATTGGAAAGTGCCCATAAGGACAATGTAAACACTATTTGGCGCTATTCTTGCAACGGTCGCGACCCAAAACTTTTGAAAATTTCGGAGCGGTTCGGCTTTTCCCGGAATTATATCGCCAAATATTGTTTATTCAAATTTATTATTATTTTCGTTTAATTTTATAAATAAAATACAGTGTGTTGCATACAAGAAACTTTATTTTATATAAGGACGCATGTATGAAATACCTATGAAACACTGGAAACCGACGTTATGCCATGATCCACGATGGTTTTGCAGTTCACAGTTCACAGTTCACAGCACAGCTTTTAAGTTTTTAATGCCACTTTTTCACAATTATCACCGGTTGGAGTAAATAAAACTTGAATTAAACTCACAAGATAGCAATAATTACTTTGAAAATGTACGTTATAAACACTTTTCGGAATTTCTTTAATGAGAGCGGTTTAGATTTTGAAAGATTATTATGATTTTTGAAGATTCTGACTTTGACAAGAGAAAATTATTTCTGTTTTTGTTTGCCGTTGTTCTTAGCGACCGCTATAGCAGCGCCAGATCGCGTAGAACGGTCGCGACCCAAAATAATTTCGCGATCCAAAATTTTTACGGGCTTTCCAATCTAAACTTGTTGCATTTATCTATGAGTATGACTTCTACTCGTAGGGAGCGCCACCGACTTGAATTTAACTGCTTTTTAGAGTAATAATTTTCGACCGTATCTGTACTACACTACTGAGTGAAAAATATAGGTTTCCGCTGTTTTTTTGTGTAAAAAATATCTCTTTTTAAAAATCACTAAAAGTAACCGTTCTCAAGATATTTGGAAATAGAAATACTCAATACCTGTCATCATTGACAAGAAATATAAATGTTGCCTAGATAGTAGACTGAAATAATGAATTTGGATTGTGTCAAAGGTTCAACAGTTTTATCATATTTTTTTAAATAAAAATAAAAAAAATATCAAACCGAAAACTTCATATAGTGCTTTTCCAGAACGTATCTGTATATAAAAATCATTATGAATAATTATATAAAATTTCGCAGGGTATTTTGCCTAAGTTTTCAAACATCGAACAACTTTTAACTTTGAGCACCCTTGTGCCTCAAGATCCTCAAAGGTAAATTTTATTTAATTTGCTGATTTTACAATGTCTTTAATTTCTTTTGAATCTGCAGTTGTTCCAATGCTCAACTGAACTATCTTCTTGTACTGAACGGCATTCTAGACACAACTGTGGCTTTAAAACAAGTTACCAAACTTCTAACCCCGCCATTTTTTGAACATTTAACTGATTTGCTTAATTCAGATGAATTTGACGATATGAAAACTCTAATAAGGTAAGTAGGTTCATTGAGATACATGTATAAGTTGTCTGTTATATTAATATATAAGTAGAATGGCATTTTATAAATGTTATCCGCCAAAATCATGTTAACAAAGAAATAAAATTTGTTTATAAATTTTATTATTTTAGAAAAACAATTTGTGAAGACGCTTACTTTGCTAAAGGAAAAGAAGCTGAGACTAGAAGAATTTGGGCTATTAAATCAGGCGTTAATGGTTTTTTTGATTTGATCAGGAAAACATACTCGGAAAGGGTAGAAGATATGAGAGGTAACATTTATTTCTAAGTGAATTATTATTGATACTGAGAAGAGATATAAAGATGATTATATTAGAGAAATGTTGCTCCTTGGCGCCATGTTTTTAAATCTGGAAAAATCCAATTAGTTCCAAAGATATTTGGGAAAAACCGACTTCTTTACGCGCGATGAGAGTAAAAATTCAATAGTATAACATCTACAATTGATTTACTTTAGTTAACTTCTGTTTTTTGGGTTATTGAGGTTCTTTAATTAAAAGTAATTAATTGCTCTTGATGTTACGCCATTATATGTCTGGCATCTTCAGAAGTCTGTAATCTACAATTAGTGGCAATCAGAGACTTTTACCTCGGAATTCAATTACTGTGAATATATTAATGTGGAACCTTTTGTAGTGTGTTTTATAGAGAAGATACTAAAATGTTTACCCATATTTTTTCGTTGCTTTTAATTTTTTATTTTAGTAAATTCTTAGTTATTTTCTTCTTAACTTTTTGATTTTTTTATTTGTTTTTCTAAGTAAATTTATTGAAATAAATGAATCTAATGTATAAGCTAGGTATACCTATTCTGCTTATATTCTAATCATTGAAATTTTGATTGAAATCGAATTAGACCAGGTGGCGCGTCATATACGACCCAGTTTTTGCAAGGCGAACAAAAGGTATGTATTGAAATGAAATTTTGTGGGGTTATGTAAGTCAATTTAAAGCATTTTCTAAAATTATATAGAGTTCTACAGGGTGTCCCCCAAAAAAGTTACACATCAAAGTTTTGTTTTTTGTAATGGAACACTCTATATATTAGTTAATTTTTGGATTCTAGTAATAAAATAAAGGGCGAGTTTCATTAGAAAAGTATATGACTAAAATCTATAGTTTTTGAAATACATTGGCACTAAAAATAGACACCTTAAAACTTTGAGGCGTTTTAAAGTTTTATATATTTTCTTCTAGTGGGCCGATTTTAATGATTTTTTAAGCAGTATGTAGCCAAATTATCTGACTTATTAGTATTTCTTTCTAAATTAAAAATGAAACTTCCTAAAAGTTTGAAACATCCTGTGTAAAATGTTAAAATAGAAATAAATTTAAAAATCAATTTATCATCTAGTTTGTTTTCTGTTGTTTGTAATTGTTGTAATGTTTCTCGATAGTTTGTTTTTTGATTCATCTCATTAGCTTTTTTTGTTGGCGATATTCGTTTTTGAAAAGATACTAACATTTTTTCATCATTTTTACATTAAAACCATGCCTTTGCTTTTAGTCCTAGTCAACAGTTCCAGCAAGTTCTGGTCCCGAAGAAAGCCATCTTGAGATAAGATTTGCTTCATTCAGTCTTCATTAGTAAATATGTACATTCATTAGGTGGCAAACGGCGGTTTCTTAGCGATAAGCTTACAATAAGTCGATCGTCTAGATTAGAAGTTCTCATACGAAGGTTCCTGGACGTCTAGATTGACGTCCTCATGGACGTGGTCATAATTCAAAAATCACTCAGTATACTCTATGTTATTAAGGTATTTTTAGAACCGGAATTTTATAGCAAATTCACTGCACAAATATAAAGCAGTTCACTTGAAAAACTAAAATTTATGTGTAAAAATATATTTGACTCACCCTGTATATCTGTAAAAATATTTGTGAAATGTGAACTACCATTAAACACATATTTTGTAAAAGGTTTGGAGTGAAAATTTCAAATAGGAATCCTGATACAGAGCTTTTTGGAACACGGAGCCATCTTGTATGTATGCATTTGTATATGTGCGTTTACGAGTATTTAAATACTAAAGTGAAAGCAACGAATTTAAATGGGTAAACTTTGTAATATATATTATTAACAATACAATGCAAAAAGTTTTATAAAAATTCGTTCACAGTAAATGAATTCCGAGGTTTGTATCCCATAAGGGCTTAAGGCACTCCACTAAATTGAATTACACAATTTTCTAATAGTTTGGTTTTTATTTCAATTCAGTGTATGTAAAATCGCTGGGAGAGAAGCATAACCTGCCTTTAATTTTATCAAATAATAACAAGAAGGGATATCATATGGTGTTGCCGTTAAACAAAAACCAAAAGCAATTTTTGAAGTCATCGAAATTACCAGATGAGTTTATTCAGGTATTTTTAAGTGATATTTTGATTTACTTATAATACACACACCGGAAAAATCTAGGGATATCATTTTATTAAAGTTAAAAATAAATGTTTTGAATAAACAACCACATATTTATAGGGCGATTCTTTCTACTTCGATTGAAACGAAGTAGTCACACTAGTTATTTCTAAATTTGGGATATTTGCAGAAGTGTTTGTGCATTTTTTGTCAAATGTATAAAAAGCACCTAGCATCAATTGTTCGAATTTAACCTGTACTGGCTATATTTTTATGATAACTGGCCAAAATTCATTCTAATAACTCTGTTTAGTATTAAACGACATTATGGAACGTAGACATCTTAACAGAGACGAAATGCTAAGGGCCATGGGTATGCTCGAAGCTGGAATGCGCCAAATCGACGTAGCTAGAGCATTAAATACAACGCAAAGTGTAATATCGCGATTAAGTGCACGCTACCGTGAAAGTGGTGATGTTGCTGAAAGGTACACAGGGCGACATCGCATTACTACCCCTCAGCAAGATCATTTTTTACAATTAAATGCTCGACGCCGACCGACTCTTACAGCACCAGAGCTTAGTTTAATTCTCCAGGAAACACATAATGTAACCGTTAGTCTGACACTGTTCGCAATAGATTAAGAGAGGTCAACTTAAGAAGCAGACGCCCCTGGAGAGCTCAACCCTTAACGAGAGGAAATCGAGAGGTACAATATTTGTGGGCTCAAGATCATGTTCAGTGGTCGAATGAACATTGGGCCAATGTTCTCTTCACGGATGAGTCACGCTTTGGATTACATCCGGATTCGAGAAGGCTTAGGGTATGGAGAGAACCGGGAAATCTTATTCGGTTGGATCATGTTCAGGAAGTGCACCCTTATCAAGGTGGAACAGTTATGGTCTGGGGAGCAGTCCAATTAGGCCGAAAAACCGATCTCGTTTTTCTTGAAAGGTTTCTAACAGGAATCACATATCGTGATTTAATTCTTGAGCCTGTCGTGTTACCATATGCCAATGATTTTGGGAGAAACTTCATTCTCATGCATGACAATGCACGGCCTCGTACAGCCAGAGTGGTAAGTGAGTTTATCAATGCTCATCAATTAAACATCTTACCCTGGCCGGCACAATCTCCTGACCTCAACCCCATCGAGCACGTATGGGACGCGGTCCAAAGAAGAATTTTGAGAATGGGTATGCTTCGTGAAACTCGTAGGGATCTGGTTCGGGCCGTGAATGCAGCGTGGCAGGCTGTACCTCAAGAAGAGATCGACAACCTGATCAGGAGCATGGAGAGACGATGTAGGGCTGTAATGAACAGTAGAGGAGGCCATACCCTTTATTAAGTAAAAATGGTTTTATCTTTTTTTTTAATTCACAGCTTAGAATTAAAAAAAAATGTGTGTATTTTTTTAGTTTAATAAAAATCAAGGTAAATTTGAAAAATTCGGTAAATTTCGCATTTTTATTTCCAATACGTCCTGTAAACTATTTGTTTATTTTAATTTTATTATATCAGAAATGCAAATAATAACATTACTGACGATGGCCGGATAAAATTGTAATATCCCTAGACTTTTCCGGTGTGTGTATTTGAATAAAAATATTAAGAAAGGAGCAAAGATATTTTAATATCTTAACACATATGTTTTAATACACATGTTTTAATATCTTAAGAAACATATCAACAAATTCTAAGTGAATTCATAATTAATTGGTTTACTAAAGTAAAAAGTGTATTATTGATCAGTGAGAATCATTTCCTTATTTATTTTGATTTTCAACCGAGATCTACCACAAGACAGCACAACTATTTTACAGCTTTTTTTCTGGAATTCCTAATAATGTCACTGTTAATTTTAGTTCTTACCGAATATGTCTCTAAATGTACTACCTCTAAACAAAACCATTTGTAGAATAAATAATAAATATCATAAAATTAGCTCAGAAAAGCACAAAAAATCCGCAAAATTTAAATCAAATTCAAATGTGTCAATTGAACCCTCAAACAGAACTATCAAAAACGGAGGTTCATGATGTTAATTTCGTCTCCAATGTATGCATTAGATCGTTGATTGAAGGAATAATGGGCAAATTCGTGACAAGACTGATTTGATTTCCCCTTACGTCTCAAGTGGTGTACGGTAGAGCCTCTACTCGTTCTGCGGCCAACGCATAAAACACTCATTTGCTCTAATTCGGCTAGCGAAGGCATATCGAAGACGGTGTGGAACTGAAAGAGACAATGTTGCCATATTAAAATGTCTAATATCTATAATACGGTTTGATGAAAATATCTTTGGATGAAAAATCCGCGTTTATGTATTGAAAATTAATTCGCGTTAAACATAGAACAAACAACAAATATAAAAATTCTTTTATAGGTACTGAATATTTCGAATGATCGAAAAAAGTCGTTTAGTTGGCTTGACAATGATACTATTGACATTTACCATATTATTTTATATATGAAATAAAAGCGATTTTTATTTCCAAGCCAACTCTGACGCCGTCCTTTGTTTAATCATATGATATTATATTAAATTGTTTAATTATAGAAGATCCGTATTATTAACGTACTGTATCCAAAATCCACAAATATACGGATTAATCCGTAGTTCTGGCAACACTGTCTCCGGCAACCACCCACTCTGTTGGCTGAAAGCAGAACTTCGGTACAGTATTCTTTATCCGCTGCGCTGTAAACAACTCAGCTCAACAGCGGCGCAGAGCTAAACTAAATCTCGGACAGGTTTTGTGCCACGAAATCGCCCATAAGGTTACGCATCTTCTTATTTCTTAAATCCTTCCTTAATATTTTTATTTAAAGCTTATAATACCAGTATAATTATTTAAGTTAACATTGTTGTTACTGTTTTATATAATTTTAAGGTTACTCGTATGGCGAACAGTTTTACTATGAAAACTCCCGAACTTGTCAATCTAGCCACGAGAATCGACGATATTTTGAGAGATTTATTCACTATTAGCAATCTGTAAGAATATCTATTTTGTAACGACTGAAAATACATGTTTAAATTGTTTTTAGTATTGTTCACAAAACTGTGGCTCAAATAAAACAGTACGCTCATCTGTTTTACAAACTGGTGGAGAACGTGGCCTACTTGGACGTGTTGCAGTCTTTGGCCGAAGCTAGTTTGGCCAATAGTTGGGTTAAACCCGAATTTAACGACTATACCGAAGTGGTTCTTGGTCGGCATCCTATGTTGGATTTTTTGTGCAAACCCGTCTCTAACCCGATCGTATGTATTAGAATATTTTTTATAGATAAGTTTTTTGAACAAGAGAAGAGTTGATTTTTTGTTTGTTTTAGACGAGTTGTGAACACTACAGTAGTCATGTCATTACTGGTCCAAATGGTTCTGGAAAAAGTATTTATATTCGACAAGTAATGCTGCTGCAAATCATGGCTCAAATCGGTAATATGATTATTTTAACTTGTTTTCATCATTTTAACTAACATTATATTTTTCATTTATTTGTAACATCTACAAATCATGCACATATATACGGTTTACATTACACGTTCCATAGTGCAGATTTTTTTTCTTGTTTTGATAAGAACACGTTCAAACACATTTTTTCCCAAAAAGAAACTTAAAAATATAAACAAAGAAAATACTCTAAGGCCTTAACTTAAAAAAAAAATAACTGTAATTTTGTCAGATTGAATTTGAAAGCCAAGAACTGTCGTATATTATTTTTCAATTTCGACTTATGAATTATTGACACAGAACAAATCATCATAATATATCAATAGATAAAAATTTGTTAAATTAAAAAAGTTCAGCTAAAAAACTTTTATAATTTAATGAAATTATACAGGGTTGTTCACCACATACGACACGGAGTATTGTAGCTAAACAATTAGATGTTTACAAATTGTAAGTTTTGGGTTCGTTGAAGGACTATTAGAGCTACAATTTAAAAATATTTTTACAAGATACAGAGTGTCCCAAATAAGTAAAAAATATTATAGTTGCATTTTTTAAAATAGAACACCCTGTATATTATTCTATTTTTGGATTCTACGATTGAAATAAAGGTAAAAAAATTTGATTAAGGTTTATCACACTTAAACCGTACCGTTTTTGAAATATTTTCAATTTTATGAAATTGCAGTAAAAATTTTAAGATTTCATTTCTCCAAGGGTATCAAAGTTTTTAATACTAAATATTTACTGAAGATTATATTTATTGATCAAATATTGTGTTGCAATAATAAAAATGTTACTACTTTATACAGAGTGTCCAAAATTTTTTATTAAATAATTACTAGCTTTAAACGGTAATAACTTGTTTAATTTAAATGGAACACCCTATATATTTTACGTGAATCAGATGCAGAATGTAATTGTCTATCAATTTGTATTATACCATTTTTTTTATCTATATCTTCAAGTTTTCGTAGAAAATACATTTTCTTATAATTTAGACGTCATTTATCACTATACTAATGGAATATTGACATTTTAGATTATTTTTAAAGATGTAACAAATTTTCAAAGAGTACAGATACTAATATTGGCGATATAGTTCGCTTATTTTATTAAAAAATAAAAAAAAACTGTTTAAATATTTTTGTTAAAGAGGACCAATTAATATGATCCCAGTATTCAAACTACATTAATTGACTGTTTACGTTGATTAATAATAATTGTTCCAAATACTAAAAAACTGAATTTTGTGTGTGTATTAGACAGTTTTGTAAAAAGTAACATCTTATAAATTTTATTTTATTTTTTGAGGAATGCTTATTTATAAAAATAGAGACGTTCGTTTTCATAACTTATTATTACATATATTGATTTCTGAGCGAAATACACATTTATTTAGAATACTTTATTAATTAAAACAATTTAAAGTATGTAATTAACTAATTTTTGGTCGAAAATAATGGTGGTATATTTAATTGGTATACACTTTTACAAAGATTTAAATAGTTTTTTTTTACCAATGGACTTGCAATATTTACTACCTGTACATTTTGTACATATGTATATGTTGCTTTAAAAAAATTTGAAATGTCAATATTCCATGGGTATAGTGATAAATAAGGTCTAATTTATAAGAAAATGCATTTTCTACGAAAACTTGAAGAGATAATGGTAAAAAATGGCATAATAAAATTTCATAGACAATTTATTGTGGATATGATTCACGTAAAATATACAGGGTGTTCCATTTAAATTAAACAAGTTATTGCCGTTTAAAGCTAGTAATTACTTAATATAAATTTTTGGACACTCTGTATAAGCTAGTAAAATATTTATTATTGCAACACAATATCTGACCAATAAATAATCTTCAGTAAATATTTAATATTAAAAACTTTGATACCCTTGGAGAAATGAAGCCTTAAAAGTTTTACTGCAATTTCATAAAATTGAAAATATTTCAAAAACGGCAAGGTTTTAGTGTGATAAACCTTAATCAAATGTACCTTTATTTCAATCGTAGAATCCAAAAATAGAATAATATTTAGGGTGTTCCATTTAAAAAAATACAACTATAATATTTTTTACTTATTTTGGACACTCTGTATCTTGTAGAAATATTTTTAAATTCTAGCTCTAATAGTCCTTCAACAAACCCAAAACTTACAATTTGTAAAAATCTAATCATTTAGCTACAATACTCCGTGTCGTATGTGGTGAACAACCCTGTATAATCATTTAATAATAATCATATACGATCTTCGTTAATAAACGTTTTAACAAATATGTGGCAACATAGAATTTTTCTGTTTACATCTTGTCTGTATATATTGAGTACCTTCCTTTTGTACAGTAAAGTTTGTCGGTTTATATTATTGAAGTGAAACTTTTTTATGCGCGATAAGAGTAAAAATTCAAAACCACGATACGGTCTTGACGCACAAGCTAGCGAGAAAAAAAGTGGTAAGGGTCACGCAAACACCAAAAAACATTTTATTTAAAGCTCATTTCAATAAACTTGATACTGTGCCTGTGTACCAATATTCTCTGGTTGTGTGATAGGAAGTAAATTTTTATGTATATTTTCATTGATAGGTTTATAGCTTCCGAATAACGGTCTAGGTTCTTTAACATTTAGCTCATTTGCTAGCTCAGACTTAAAATTATTAGAGTTAATCAACTCGCATTTTCATTGGAGGACATTGTCATATTTACTTCAAACAAATAGTCAACGAGAATATTCGTATAATTTAACAAATTTACTGTAAACCACTATAAATACAAATTGCTGGTGAGGTTCAAATTTTTTTTTCTTCTTAAATAAATTTAATTGTTAATATAACATTATTAGGCACTTGCATAAAAATGTGTATTTTTGGTGGTATTCCACAGAATTTGCAGGCTATTGAGGAAGCAAAAAATATACAGATTACAGAAATAAATTGAAAATAATATTTATATTAAAACAGCATTATGTCATTTTTTCAAACATGTCTTTCAAATCCTTCAATTTAATAGATGTTAGTAAGAAGTTTCACAAATATGCGCAGATAGTGCACACACTGTTTTCTTTTTCAAATTTTCTGTTCATATAATTCTTAGTAACTGTTTTTCAGGATGTTATGTTCCAGCACAGTCGGCTATATTCAAATCAGCTGACAGAATGTTTGCTAGAATTTCTAACGAGGATGATATGGAGTGCGGTGCTTCATCCTTTGTATTGGAGGTAGGCAAGAATCTTTTTAAAATAATGTTCTGATTTTTTAAAAATATTACGAGTTAGTAAAATAAGTCATAAGACATTTATGTTAATTTATACGACACAACAGACAAATTGCTAATGATAATACACTTATCGCCTATGACATCAACATATTAATAATTATAATATTTTTTTAGATGCACGAAGTCAATTATATATTAAATATTATCACCGAAAACTCTCTCATTATTATTGACGAGTTATGTAGGTAAGTTTAATTAGGCATACAGTTTGTCTAAAACATTGAATAAAAATACTAAGGAAGGAGCATATAGAGAAAATTATTCGATCCTAATTTATGTCATATACTAACATACCAAATCTCGTTTTTTTATCTGAAAAAACAAAAAAGTTATAGGGAATCACTTTTTAACTCATTTTTTTAAGATATACAATAATCTCACTCTAATTCAAATCCTGACATAATGTGTTTCCAGATTTGTATACTTCTTATAAAATAAACAAGAAATAACGGAAAATAAATACAGAAAAGCCCATCACATCGGCAAAAATTAAAATCAAATTTATCAAATAAAACTACAAGAAAAAACTAGTGCATAAATATAAAAATTGTGCTAGAGACCTTCCTTGTTGTTTTTATTCACTGGGTGAATGCCATCGATCATCACTTCCAAGCTAACTGACATGTCTTTTGGATCATACGGTACTAAAATTAATAAAATACTTCTAGGTCGACCTCAGTGGAAGAAGGTACAGCTATTGCAATGAGCGTTTGCGACAAACTCATCAATTCCAAAACGTATTTTTATGTTACCACGCATTATGGCTTGCTATCCAAGTTGGCTGATATTTTTCTCAATGTCAAGGTGTAAGTATGATATCTAGAGTAAACCTGTATATGTTTTAAAAAAAATCTGTAAAAATTTGAGTTTTTAACACAGCCATGGCACTCTAGATTAAAATTTAAAATACGATTTTTTTAAGCGAAAATGTTAAAAGTTGACATATGATATGTCATTCTGCTCAGAGTGTCATTTTCTATCGAATAAAGTAAAAATATACCGAGGGCGACATTTAAGTTTGTTGTTGTAGTCATTTCCGGTGAAAAAAAAGTGACCAAAAACAATTGAATACTGCAATCAATCCTAATTTATGGCATATACTAACATACCAAGTATAGTTTTTTTATCTGAAAAAGTAAAAAAGTTATAGGGGTGAGCCATTTTCGAGACGCACACGGTATATTTTCATAAATATGTAGAATTACAGAGAGTAAGAATATGACAGAGAGTAAAACAGTAGATGTTTTATTAAAATATAATTTTTAATGTCTTAATGTTTAACAAGTAATAAATATCAGAACCACCTGTTATTTACAGTAAAACATTAAAAACACTAATTTCTTGCATTAATTTTAAGATGGCAAATGGAAACGATATCATCTGAAGCATCTAGCGATTCGAGGTCGGTAACAATAAACTACAATTACAAACTCGTACCTAATGCAACTACAGTACAGAGTTACGGTATCTACATGGTGAAGGATATCTGGACGGAAGACAGTTTACGAAACGTCACAAATTTTCAACAGCAAACTACAAAAAGCTTTTTGGTACTTTTATTTATAACATATACTTTATTTTCAGTATATACTAAACCTACTGTGATGTCTTTTAATATGATCATTTAGTACGATTATAGTGTAAAGCTTCATTCAAAACCTCCAAAGTAGTGGAATAAATTAGTGGTTTCAATTAGCGTAGAAGTTTGTTCCCCTCCAATGTAAGCATTCACAACATCAAAAATTCAGAAAAGTTAAAACTTTTAACTTTCCCACTAATTATACTTCAAAATTTACGAGGAATGTCTTTTCGGCCTTTTATTATAGCAACAGCTTGCGGTAGTCAGTTGTATTCACAGAGAAAGCCTAATATTTAGCTTATAAAACAATAATCTTTTGATTTCTAACCACATTTTCTCTTGACGGATGATAATCAAAGGCCAAAATGACAAAGTTATTTTATTTAGCGTATGGCGTACATGGATTTAATTACAACATCAAATGTATATATTCAAACACAATATAACATGTAAACAGATTGTCACAAATTGTAAAAATAAAACTAGAAATCTAAAAATTTATAAAAAAAAGTTATACACAAAACACATTACAAAAAGTACACTTAAATTTTAAAATCGAGGCTATTGATCCAGTTCAACACGGTGTCTGTGGCTTCAAAGAAATCACTCGCTTCTCCTCCATATGCTGTAAGAGGGCATTCAGTTACAATGTGATGAACAGTTTGACGTGGTTCTCCGCAGTCACAAGTCGGTGATCCGGTCAATCCCCATTTATAAAAAGAATCACGACATATGCCATGAGACGTTCTTACTCTGTGGAGTACCTTCCACTCGTGGCGGGGCATCCCTGGTAGAGCTGCTGTAGGTTCGATGACATAAGCTGCTTGATCTGGATTCAGAGAGTCCCAGTACTCCCTCCGTTTATCATTTATACTGAAGTTTGCTCCCAAAAGTTGTTCTGGCAATAGTAGTGGGGGAGACCTAGACTTCAGTCTCCGCAGACGGGCATCTGGCAAGTCGTTGTGGACTGGAAGGTGGGGATTTGATAATATTTTCTGATATTCCTTAACGAGTCTTTCCTGTCATCGAATACTGGGAGGTGCAATATGACTCAGAGTGGGTAGCCAAGGTAGAGGTGTGTTTTTTAAACAGCCGCTGACTATTCTCATAGTCTCATTAAGTTTGGTGTCAATTATCTTTACGTGGCAGCTGTTTAGCCAAACTGGAGCGCAATATTCAGCCACTGAGTAAACTAGGCTGAATGTTGAAGTATAATTAGTGGAAAGGTTAAAAGTTTGGTAATTTTTTCCTCTAATTGAAAATTCCTACTACTAATTTTGACGTTCTGAATGCTGACATTTAAATTAGAGGAACAAACTTCTACGCTAATTGAAACCACTAATTTATTTCATTAATTGCGAGGTTTTGAATGAATCTCAAAAAGTATAAAGTGTAATTGAAACCACTAATTGTGAGTTTCTGAATGAATCTTTAATCTTCTAGGATCCAAAATTTGCCAATATAGATAAAGAAGTCCGTCTTAAACACGAACTCCTATGCAAAGTCGCCAAATTGAAGTTACGCAAGAAACTAACAGTTGGTAATTTGAATGATCTGTTAGCTGAGTATCGCGATAAGCTCAGTACGTTGGGATCTTCTGTAGTTGAAGATAATTTGAACCTAGCGGCCGTAAATAATTTTTAAAATATTTGTCTAGTTCTATTAAAAAAGAACATTTACACCTTATATTTTAGAATGGAAGCTTTCAAATAAATCATTCAATATTCGATGCAACGTTGCGACATTTGTCGTCAGACTCAATTCAACCAGCAGAGGATATTCTGTCACAGTCGAATATAATCAAGTTTACAAGCGAATCTCAACAAGATTCTTTTCAGGTTTGTATTTTTATTGTAAGGGTATTGTAGGTATGTCAAATAAATCGTTAAAGTAATATTAACCAAGCACTAAAACAATAATTAGCTAACTCCATATCTTATACCGTATATTTTTTAAAAATGGCTCATCCCTATAACTTTTTATTATCCTTTTATTCACCTCTATAGCTATTTTTTTTCAGATAAAAAACGATATTTAATATGTTAGTATATTGTGAGGATTGATGTAGGTATTCAATCAGTTTGTTTCAATTTCTGTTTCACCGGAAATGAATATAACTTTTGATTTTTAAATGGTACCATCGGTATTTTTTTACTTTATTTAATAGAAAATGTATTTTAAATTTGATTATCTAATATTTTTGGTGTCTTTTCCTGGCCGGTTAAAAGATGCACAAATCGTATTTTTATTTATAACTTAATTTTTTTAGATGGAACTAGGGTGGCTCATTAGCATATTTAGAAAAAGCATTTTTTGACGAATAATTTGGTACCACATGCTTGGTATTTCGAGTCAAATCGTCGTTACATTTATGGCCATGACACTAGATTTAAATTTAAAAGGCTATTTTTTAATTAGAAATATCAAAAGTGGACATATGGTATGTCATTCTATTCAGAATGTCATTTTTATCATATAGAGTAAAAAAATGCTGGGGGTAATACTTAAAAGTCAAGTTTTAGTCGTTTCCGGTGAAACAGGAAATGACCGAAACTAATTGAAAACGTCAATCAACTCCAATTTATGTCATAATACCCAATCTCGTTTTTTTTTCTGAAAAAATAAAAAAGCTATAAGGGTGTGCCACTTTTGAAAAACACCCGGTATTCTTCAATCTGCGCCAAGTATTTTCTCATATAACTTCTCCTCTTTTCGGCAGTTAACAGATTTTTTCCATTTGACAGTAGAGACTAATAATATCTGAAGTGAAACTGACAGCTATTAAATTGACGGATTCGAAGGACATGTTTAAAAAAGTGTAGTTTGAAATGTTGAAAAAGCAATAAATTAAAAAATATTTTTTTACGCTTAAAAAATAGTTTTTTACGTATAACAAATAGTTTTTTACGTAACAAATATACAACTAGTACAATACAATACTATATACAATATAACAAATAGTTTTATAGGCGTAAAAAATAGTTTTTTTGTGTAATACATGGTTTTCTACGCGCAAGTTAAAAAACTAATAAACAATTAAAATATATATAATTTAAACGGCCGTCTCGCTAGCTTGTATGTCACTACCTTGAATTTTTACTCCCAGCGCGCGTAAAGAAGTATCACTTCAAAAACAATCTATTTTTTATGTTAAATTGCAGTGAACTGTTAATAATATCATATCGTCGGAGAAATGTCTTAAACTGCTAACTCCATTATTCCTAATTTTACAAGAAAGAATAGAAACGGTACAAGAAAATATGTACAGGGTGGGTCAAATTCGAAGCTTTTAAATGGAAACACCCTTTTCTGTAGGAGATAGATAAAAACTAATATCGGTGTCTGGAGCTCAATTTTTGTCAAAAACATGATGGTGAAAACCGCATATCGATATCTGTTACCGTTTCGGAGTTACGGGATGTTTTTCAAAAATATGCATTTTTAACAAATCGCTGTAACTTTTTTGCTATGGAAAATTTTGTATTTTTATGAAAACATTTCCAAAACACCTTTTTACGTAGAATTTAATGGTTTCAGTATAATATTTTTAAAATTAATAATTTAAGAATTATCAACAGAAAATTTGATTTTTTATATCGGACACCCTGTATATTTTTAATTTATTGAAAAGAATTTAAAATTACCTTTCCAAAGATATAACACACTTGATATTTTGCTCGATTCCTCTTCGAGATATAGAGTATATAAAAATTCGAATTTATTTATTTTTTATTTATTAATTTTAAAGGTAATTAAAGTTATTTTCTTAGTTAACATAATAAAGTAGTGTATTACATATATTAAAAATGTATTTTGTGAGCATATGTTTTCTAATAATATACTTAAACTTAAAACTATTTTAAAAGCCAAACGAATAATTAATGTAAGGGTATCTGACAAGAAACAAAGAATAGAAAGAAATTATTATACACCAGAAAAAGAATGGGATGCCAATTAAAGTCTTTTTGAATCTGGCAACTGTGCATCTTTAGCCGAGCTTCAAGGCTGTCGACGTGCCGTCGATCTAAAACCGAAAGTTGAAAATTTCCAATTATATTCTGATTATGATATTGTCGCGCCATCTAGTATTTTATTTGTGCAATTTTAGCTCTTTCATTTCGAGTATTTTTCTGTTGCGTAGCTAGATATTCTGTGCTACTAGTTAAAAGTGGCAAACTTTTAAAAATTCTGTATTTCGGAGAGGATTATAACAAAATATCAAGTGTGCTATATTTTTGGAAAGGTAATTTTAAATTCTTTTTTGTTAATTAAAAATATAGAGGGTGTCCCAAACGTTACGTTGTCTATTCTTTAATGCGATGTTAAGGTCATCTGAGGGCGGAACATATAGTTAGGTTAGGTCGAGTCCACACGGGTCCGCAACATTATGTTTGGACTAAATTTTATGGAAAACAAAAACATAATTTAAAATTCCGTTTCAATAAGGAAAATGGTTTTGTAACAAATTGCTTGCTATTTTATGGCAAATGCTGAAGCTCTGCAAACCTTAATCAAGCCTTAATCAAAGGACAGGATCGGGCTAAGCCTTAGGCAGATTTCTGAAATATAACATATATTTCCTTCGGTCACACACCCGTTTTACCCGACCCCTTAGAGCGACCCGAAAGTACAGCGTAATAGACTCTTAACCGTATTATTTAATTATAGTCGAAAATGGAGTTGGCAGGTTAATACGTTTCACTGACGATATATTCTTTCAATGGACAGTCTATATTCACAATCAATAACCTAGTGTGTTATTTTTTATAGCCTTCAAATATGACACCAATCAATGTTGAACAGCCCATGCAAGATGTATTCACCCCATGTTCCAATTTAGATCAGTCTCAATCGAGCGTCTTATCTCGTCTAATTCCCGAAATCAACCTCAGCTGCAGCAATACCTCAGCGTCCCCAGACCAAGCTTACCCATTTTCGATAAATAATGAAATGGTAAACAGGGAATTATCCTTTATGGATGGTTTTCTAGGTCATTTGACTTCAAATCCAAGACTGACCTCAACGCCAATGCCACCAGGTGATATCACCATTACGACACCTAAAATGAGCTTCACCATTTTGAACAACACCGACGGATTGGATATATCGGCCATCCAGGCAGACCTGGAGAGTTTTCTTGAAGATGAGGAGGCTAATAGAGAAATGGAACATGCAGAGGATGCACCTATAAAGGAAAATAGTAGGGTAGAGGATACGAATGAATTTAATAATGACAGCTATGGAATTCAAAAGCATGTTCATCTATTCCCGAATGTTCATGTTGTTGAGGGTCCAAACGATTTGAGTTCTGATGATCCCAACTCTACAACTAACGCAGAAGAAGCATTTAAACTTTCATTTGTTGAATACTCAAACAATCGAAGAGAAAAAACTCACCACAGTGAAGAAATCATACTAGATAAGAGTAGTACAGTTTTAGACAGACCCGTGTCTAGTACAAGTCCTGAACTGTTTCCATCTCAAAAAGAATCCTTAGATGGTAATGATATCTATCAAAGGCATCTAAATAAAGAGAGATAAAGCTACGAGTAATCGCAAAACAATTTCCAATGCACGTCATCAATCAAAAATCGAAATTGACACTAAAGCCTATAAACCTGACTAAATGAAATTTTGACAAAATTTTTTGTATAATTTAAGAAACCGAGCAGCTCTTTATTTTACTTTATAGAGCAAATGATTGTAACAGATATTTTATTTAGATTAAAGCTGCAAAAATTAGTTTAAAGCGATTTTTATTACCGCCATGTTGGTCACATTGCGCCGAAGCAAAGAGCTTGTAGCATTCCTGATTCCTGACTCTTGACTGCAGTCACAGAAGTAAGTTTAATTGGTAAGCACCATTATACCACTTTCAAAGTTATTTCTACTTATTTCGATTTGTAGTGAGTAGATGCTGCCTTAAATTTAAATATTTCTACTGTGAGTGTTAGTGACTACTGTTAATAACTAAATTAATTGCTAAAATATTAATTAATTAATTAAATTAAAAATCAACCGTAAAAATCTTAAGAAAATTATATAATAAATATATTGTTTCCCAATTTTACATTAAGATTCATCTCATAAATCCATCACAATCTGGCAGCGCTGTCGCCATCGCTTGTCACTTAAAGTTGATCACGTGCATCGGAATTGTTTTGCGATTACTTTACCTAATATAAGTTTTATGTAGGTTATTATGAAAAAGCATTACTGAAAATGAAATTACACCTATACGATTTTTTTATATACTTTACACCTTGAATTCTCATGAACTATTACTATATATATATTAGTATAATAGATAAATCATTATTATAGTGCATTACATTATATATTATAAATTAAAATTACATTTTAAGATTGTTGATAAAAAACAGCACCCCACTAGTAGATCGAAACGACAGAAATTCACACGAAACTTAACAGCGTTGTAATTAATGGATACATCTCTTTTTAACTCACATAAAGGTGTTAAAGTGCCTATGTATGATTGTAAACAAATAAAGTTTTATGAATGGAGTGTTTTGTCTCCCCTTTATTTAGATGTCTTTGATTTCTAATAATTATATTGTTTCTCCTCTCTCCAGAAGAGTGTTTTGATGATGGTGATAACGAGACAGAGATGAAAACAATTTCTATTAGGGGTAACGAAAGAAATAATACCTCCACAAAGACAAGTATATCGGCTGCATCAAAACTTCGAAGATTAGATGATACAGTGACGAGTAGTAGTGAATTGGTAGAGAAAAGCTTGTCTAACAAACCTGAAGAAGGTATGTACAGGGTGATCCAAATAGATCTATACAAAATACTGTATCGAAAAATCAAAATAATATAAAAATGTCACTCAACTTAATTAAACCTGCAAAGTGTAAAAGGTTGTAAAGTTTTATTCCTGTTTTTAATAAGTAAGTTTTTTGTAAGGGTTTTCATAACAACACAACTGTTAAACTTAACAGAGATCAACTATCGAATGATATCTAAATAAACTGGAATATTATGAAAATTAACATAAAATATGTATTTTATAATTGATTTTCTACTTAAGTGTATGCTACGTGCTTATGCATGGTTAGTATTGATTTAAATACCATTTTTATATTATTCTCGAAATAAAATTAAAAAATGATAGTCATACAATCCGGAATTATGAGAAATGTTTCTCTTTAGAATGATGGAATGTGCGGTGTGGTCGAGCCGAATTGAATTGATGAAATGTAGAGTGTTGTGTGTAGTAAAACTTAATGCAAAAATCAATATTCAGTGATACTGGAATGCTTATGATATATTGATAAACTATTCTACTTTTATTTTTATTAGGTTTATATTCTGTAAATCTAACTAAAAGCATTTTACCATGCCCTTTACTAAATAAAGCATGATCAGTTTGGTTTTGAATTTGTTTCTTTATCAAAAAGTTCCATAAGTCCAAAATATGCACCAATAAATATTATAGCAACTAAAATATAGCATCTACTTTAAACGCTATGTACGAGTATATCGAAAACTATTGACTTTTTATTACTAAAGTCAATTTGCTTTAGAAAAGAAAGAAATAGAAATGCTTCTTACAGCGGCATACTCTATACAGAGCGTAGGCTACCTCTCACATATTCTTGTAATGTGTGTCATCAGTGTTTCACAAGTACACGGGACCTACAGTTTATTACCGAATCCGAACGACACTGTTTGAGGGACTGTAGTATTCAACTATTCTCAAGGTGATTTGTCATTACCTTCCTTGAGGTGTAATTTCTTTCAATTTTTTTAGTAAAATAATTTTAACCCTCAGAAATAATATGTGATATATGACAATATAAATAAAAGGTACAGACGTTAGTGATAGTTATATACATTAACGATTGATGTGCTACTTAATATAATTGAAAAATATATTGAGAATTTTGTTTTACTAATGTAATATTATTTAAAGAACTAGAACAAAAAGAAGAGGAAGAAGCTGTTACTACTGTAAAGGTCCAAGAAGATAAGGATTCTTCAAAAACTAGCATATCGGAGGCTTCAAAGCAGCGGAAATTGGACGATACGATAACTACTAAAGATGAAT
This sequence comes from Sitophilus oryzae, assembly GCF_002938485.1. Lineage (NCBI taxonomy): Eukaryota > Metazoa > Arthropoda > Insecta > Coleoptera > Curculionidae > Sitophilus > Sitophilus oryzae. Next base: position 1,700,610 of record NW_022145801.1, on the reverse strand, counting down.
TGAATGAAAATGTCTCATCTAACAAGTCTGGTAAGTCATAAACTAATTTGACAATTAATAAATTAAAAAAATTAATTTGAAACATGAATTTATGTTATTTAGTGCGCAATATTGACTTTATTTATATTTAACAAATAATTCAGGTATCTTTCACAATGTATAAAAATTATGAAGATGCGTATCATACAATTTGAAGTTATGAAAAGTAAATTGTGAAATTGTTTGCTTGCAATAAACTTTTTTATATTTTTTCCATTTATAATGTTAATTTGATTCCTTCAAGTTATTAATGAGTTCTAAATTTCTTTTATATCCACCAACCTGTAAGGTCAATTTTAATTTTAAATATAATTTCTCTATATAGAAAATGAAGAAATAGGCAAGGAAGTAATATGTGTCGTAAATAATCAAGAGAATAATACATCAACAAAATCTAGTACTGCAGTTGCTTCGAAGTTACGAGGGCTAGATGATACAGTAACTAGCAAATCAGGTAAATATATCCCATAATCAAAAAGTGTACGTATGAAATTATATGACCTAACTAAAGTAAAAGAAGAATTATAGATAGAAATGTTTTGTCAATATGAATGTTTAAGTGTTTCATTATTGTATGTAATTATCGTTCATAAACATTTAATTTAGTTTAGAAGAATTCAAAAATTTAAATACTAAAGTTTATAAAAAACTTAGTTTAGGAATTAAAGTTGACATAATTATATACAGTTTGCCAAAAAGTTCATGAAAATAGGGTTAAAATTATTAATTTATTATTTTTTATTTTAATAATTTAATATTAAATTCAATTAATTTTGTAACTTTTTAAAATATAAAAAACAGGTTAAAATATCAAAAATACAACACTTCAAATTTGTCCAAAAATTTCTCAGTTACGTCTTTTTTTGCATACAGGTTGTTAATTTGTTTATTACTCGCGGCAAGAGCTTTATGATTGAAATATGGCAACCTCGGCCCGCTCGTCGAGAGACGAAGCACACACGGCAAAATGCTATGTTTTGCTTGACAAAAATCAAAATTAAAAATATTTTTTTTCGTATATTCATCCACTCACTGTCGTTCTTAGAAAATCTGTGGACCTAATTTTAAATATTATAATTTTTTATTACACCCAGCACAGCCATTTGAAAATTAATTATCATTATGGATAATATAGCTACAGACATGTAGTACAATTAAATAACATCAATATAATAAATTTAAACTATTTTGAATGTAGATAAAATATATTTTAAACACACTATTTTGGGTTTATTTTTTTATAATTTTGTTTTCATAATGAGTTATAGTAGTGAGTTCCACGGAGTTCCGCTTTTAATTTAATAAAATTAACATCATAATGTATGTTGTTACAGGATGGTTACAGGTATAAAAAAATCAGCTTTTCCAAATCTGCCCTTTTTTTAAATAGCCCTTTATTTGCAGGGAGTCGTACTGATTTTTATACTAGTCCTGTAATATCAAGAAAGTTTTTTTTTAGTTGTAAGAAGACAGATATTCTAAATTATGAATCTCTAAGTTTATTACAAGGTTTTTTTTTTCATATATTATTGACAGTAGAAAAAATTCAAATGGCTGTGCTGGGTGTAAATAACACTCTTTTGCGCTCCACGAAAAGTGCGAACTGCATCAATTTTCGGTAACGCTTGCACTACTCTAGTTCAATGGAAAATTTTCTAATATTTAAAATTAGCCCTACAAATGAAAATAAGAAAAACAGTGTTTGGATAAACATAAAAAAATTAAGCTGAATTTTTGTTCAGCTAAACATTGCATTTTGCCGTGTGTGCGACGCGACGCAGCCGGCAGCTTAGCTTCGTATTCATTTGGAATGTAGGCAGTGTTGCAATTCTGTTCCCCAATAAGTAACCGTCCAATTAACAATCTGTATAGATCTGGTCACAAAATCGTTGATATCTATGCATTTCAACGTGTAAGACAACGGAGATATCTTAGCAGAAATTCGGACATATTAACCACAAAAAGTGGACTGTTACATTTCTTCTATGCGATATTGCCGGATTTTTTTTTAAATTAAACACTAAACAAGAAGGCTTTTTGAATAGTCTTGCAGCAAAGGTTAAGAGGCCATTAATATTGTAACAATTAATTAGGCTATTTTCTACAACTTACATAATATTTTAAATTCTATTGGAGTGCCCACTTAATTCAATTTTTGTTTCTAACTAATCTTTAATTGTACCTATTTTGCACCTAGGAACCGGCAACACTGCATTTCTTTATATCTGTCTATGAATTGGTTATAACGTAAGTCAACACTTTATCTTATTTATCTTACTCATTGAAATAGAGACCACCGAACTAGAGTGACTAGGCAGGTACACAGTTTTTAAGCTTTTTAATAATTTTAATTTTAATAATTTAATATCAAATTCAATTAATTTTGTAATTTTCTACAAGATACTGTTGAAAATAATCAAGAGGATAAAACATGTACAAAAACCAGTATTTCAGCTGCTTCAAAAATGCGGAGATTAGATGAACCAACCGATAATACTGCAGAATACACCGTCCAACTGGATGAAAATCATTGCGGAAAATCTGGTATAAATAGATATTTACAACATATTATCTGGCAAGCGGATCTGAAACAGCAAAGGGAATGCTGACAATAAATGTTGCCAAGTCTAACAAAGAAAAAGGAAAATTGCTCCTAATTACTTATAAATTTAACATATATTTAGTTTATTCCAGCATCCACACTTCTATGTACTAAATATTTTAACGTAGGTCTTAGTTGATAGATGTATATTTATTTAAAAACTGATTTCTTACATTCTACCTATTATATCTAGTTTAGTCAATCCGGCAACACCGAGAAAATACATCATGGCAACCCGGTTCATAACAACCTGATTGGTGGAGATCCTCACACGTTTCGTTACCAGATGGTTGACATGCGCATAACGTTTTCTTATTGGCCAGTAAAACCCCCAATTTTAGGCTTCTCCCAGGAAACAGTGGAAATATTGACTAGTACAAAAATATTAAGCGGCGGTTTTATTGCATTGTATTTTTTAACTTTATTTCAGCATATTATAATTTGTACATGTTTTCTGAAAAATATTCTATACGAGTATTTCAGAAATCACTAAACAAAATATAATAATACATTTAAAGATAGACATATTTGATATATTCTCACAAAAACACTGCACACGTCTGGATATTTTATGAATGAAGTTAGCCATGTTTTGTGAGATCTGCGTTCCCCCATTGTTTTAGATCCGTTTGTCAAACTCTACTTAAAGACATTGCTTTTAATGTGTTTATTCTCTTTAGTTTAAATTTAAATAAATATTAAAAATATGCTAATAAGTTTTATATTATATAGGTTGTAGTGAAAAAAATGAACTACCAGAAGAAATGGATGAGGAAGTAATAACTACTCCAAACAACCCAAAAGATGGCGCATCGACCAAAACTAGCGTGTCTGCTGCTTCGAAGTTGCGAAGGCTTGATGTTACAGTGGACACTACAACAGATAGTAAATTAGAGGAGAATGGAGATTCACATGAGAAATCAGGTAAATAAAGTTTACAACTATCGCTCAATGTTACGTACTCTTGTTATGTAACACATTTTAGACGTAATTCGCGCAACGACTGTACATTTTTACTACTAACCAGAGAGAACACTAATAACTAAAGTGAGAGAGACCGATCAACGTTAATTTTCGAAGACTGTGTTAGTGGCGCGGCCTTTGGCGTCTAACCCGAACTAAGAGTGCATTATCGATATAGTAGGTTGCATTCATACCTATATACTGGCGCCAAAAATTTAAAATTTGTCTATTTGGAACCGAATCTTAATCTTTCAAGTTTATAATAAGAAATCTTCGTAGTTTTTTTAGATTATTTTGTTGACAACGAAAATTTATTATTAGGCTTTAAGCATTAAAACCTATAAATAAAATACTGTGTATGAACATAATAATTTATTTAACGTAGTTTGGTTTTCAGTTTTTACAGAATTCATTTACCAGGTCTTTGATGGGTTGTGGATTGTCATGCTTTTTCTTGAACTAAAAATAAATAAATTCAATTTTTCATTAAGGTTTAATATTACATACTTACCAGTTTAGGTAATCCATTTCTGTACATGTCGTAGTGGAGCCCATACTCCTTGCCATACTCCAACTCAAGGCTGCAATCTTCAATATCTGTTTCATCTAACTTGGTTGGTAGTAAACACGGAAGCACGGTTGGGAGCTCGCACAGAGTATCAGTAAGGTATCCCGAAGGTATTCAATGTTTTTGATAGTCTTTATTCTATAACAAGAAGCCAATCAGTTGAAAAAAATAATTTGTATTACTGGTAATAATACCAGGTGTAATACCTAGTCGTTCCATAGGTATCAGAAAAGAATGTGATGTTTTACTTTTACAATCGAATTTATCCCACAGGTTATTCTTACCTATGTAAATTAGCAATGTACGACTCTTAGTACGAGAGCTAGCAACGTCAGAAAAACAAGTATTTTAAGACGTCTGGCTCTTTGATATATCTTTTACTATGCTCTCTAGAACAGTATGCGGCCCGTCTGGCTGCCGGTAAACGTTGCGTTCCCGACTGCGCATTGAAAGAAGATCTTATATTTTATTAGTAATTTAAATTCTAGTATTGAATATAAACCGACCGAGTCTCCATAACTCAATGCGTAGAGTTTCAGACCACGAACCGAGGAGTCAGAGTTCGAATCGGGGTCAGGACAAAAACTTTTTTATTTTATTTTCGTTTATATTCTGATAGTAAAGTGTTAAATATTTGTTTTTTTTTTTGAATTACCAGAATTATTTAATACATTACTCTCAGAATATATACGAAAATATAATAAAAAAGTCTTTGCCGTGACCCAGATTCGAACTCTGAATCGTCGGTTTGGTTTGGTTTGGCTCTACGCACTGCGCTATGGAGACATGTTCGATTTATAGTCAATACTAGAATTTATAGGACTAAATTAAAAAAAATATAGGATCTTCTTCCGATGCGCAGTAGTGAACGCAACGGATATTGGTAGCCAGACGGGCCGCATATTGTTCCAGAGAGCATAGTAAAAGATATATCAAATAGCCAGACCTCTTAAAATACTTTCTGGAAAACGTTGATAGCTCTTAGAATATATTATGTGCACTCACTATTACTATTAGGTATTTTAAAATAATTACCGAGATAAAACTTACCTTTAAAGGAAACGTTTTGTCTGGATCTCAACCACAACACAAAAATTACAAAAATGCCGAATAATCGTGGAATCTCAAATAATCAATAATGACAATCATATGACAATAATCTTCTCTTCTCACAAGCTAAAAGAACAGGTACATTCAGTCAAAAACAATTTATTACACCGATTATCAACAGATTTTAGTTATCTCCTTCTAGAGCTAAGAAATAGAAAAAGCTACATGCCAATCTAATTAATCCTGTCAAATATTTAACTTGCAAAGCTGAAAACTTCCTTTTTTGACCGCCTAAATGCTATGCGCGTCTGGGATGCGCGGTGACTTAATAAATAAACTTGTCTACGAAATGCCCTATTCCACAAGCCCCCTCACTTTAGTTATTAGTCATTGCCTGGAAACTTATATGGTGAAATTTTGATAAAATAATTTAGTACACACTAAAAACACCGTATGTCGCTAGTGGTAGGAAAAATAATTTTTAGAGGTTACTAGTTTATTTGGTTGCCTGTGATATGCATATACAGGGTGTTTCCTAATTAATCTAAAAAATAAAAAGTCGTTCGAAAGCGAATTAAGGCGGGCTCTTAATAAGTATATTTATTTTTTTTCTCGACAACCGTTTGATGAACAAAAAAAACTCAAAAGATCAGTTTTGTTGAAAAAGGATAGTCAGTCAAGAAAAAAATATATTTTCTTTAAAAAAGCAGTGGTGTGCCATTTATGTTAAGCAAAAAAATCGATTTTTTTAATTTTTAAACCCTGTAGATCAGAAAGGAAGTACTTTAGACCCAATGGTTATATAAAAATTGTTTTAAGAACACATGAGGAATTACACCATAATTTTTTTAGACTAATTTGAAAACACCCTGTATATTGTCAACTTCACAATGACTGCTGATAAATCAAAAAACACCTTTTCAGTTAAAAAAGCCTGATTTTCGCAGGAAAAATTTTGATTTTTATTGAATTTGGGCCCGCGTTTGCAAATACTCGTTTCTTTTTTAATTTTCTATCTATCTAAATTTTAAATATCATAGTCAGAAATAGTTTTATTATTTATTAACTGTAAAAATGGTGTTTTCTTGTTGTGTTGCATCTTGCAAAGAAACTAACAAAACTGCAAAAATGTACGTGTTTCCAAAAGACGATAAGGTATGTATCTTAGATAAAAGAAAAATATATGGTATGTATTCGTTGTTTGATTTTTTTCGTTCGCTTTAAAATCTATAAATCTTCGGTCTATTTATTAGACAGCCAGTCGACTTACGATCATTACATGAAACTTGTAAAATAAATAAAATAATTAAAATATATATATATATATATATATATTTATATATATATATATATATATATATATATATATATATATATATATATATATATATATATATATATATATATATATATATATATGCCAAAAGTGGAGAAACTTTTTAAATTTATTTGCTGCCGTTTTACAAGAACGAAAATGTTTATAAAGCATATATATTTATACATAGGATAACTGTATCATAAAAATACACACACGATTTTTTTGGAAAAGGCATTTATTAAATTTTGAAAAAATTAAACTAATTTCTATGAGGACATAAATGGAGAAACTGGTATTTTTTATACATTTGTAGTCGCTAGTCTCAGTATTTGGTTGCATAGACTTTACTTTTGATGACTGCTTGGCACCTTTTGGGCATAGACTCAATCAAGTTCTTTATTACGTCCCCGGATATTTCATTCCAGGCTTGTAATAGGGCAGCGAACAAAACATCTTTATTTTTAAATTTGTCCCTGTTTTTACGCCTAACATCGACTTCTAGTTGATCCCATAGGTTCTCTATAGGGTACAGGTCGGGGCTTTAAGCTGGCCATTTGATCACTTCAACTTGTTCCTCGGTTAAAAATTCCTTAATAAGTTTGGCAGTGTGTTTCGGATCATTATTGTGCATAATGTCCAGGTTAATGGGAGAGAGGATTCAGCATAAGTTACCAGTGTTTCTTGCAAAATATTTAAATACATATAACGACCCATAATTCCATCTATTTGAACAAGGGGCCCGACCCCATGCCCAGAAAAACAACCCCAGCCTAGAATGTTCCCACCTCCGTGTTTTATGGTGGGTATGGTGTACTTGGGATTGAATCTCTCATTGGAAGGACGTCTCAGCCACCTAATACCATCCGAACCAAATAGATTGTACTTGCTTTCGTCCTACCAGAGTACATTTTTTCACTGCTTGTAGGTCCAATTTGCATGTTCCAATGCAAATTGTAGTCGGGCCTACCTATTTTTCTTAGAAATAAACGGCTTTCGGGCAGGTCTTCTGGCATTTAGTTGTGCCTGTTTCAGACGCCGTCTAATGGACCTAACAGATATTGAAATAAAGGGATATTCGTTCCTTATATCCTCCGCAATGCAAAATGGATTTCTAAGTGAATATCTTCTTATTATTTTATCTGTCGCCAAAGTTGTTTTTTTTTGTCTTCCGGGCGTGGGTATGCTGGCAGTTGTCCCACGATTTCTATACAAATTAATCTGTTTGCACACAACACTTTTATGTAAATTTAAGTGTCTAGCAATATCAATTTGTTTCATTCCCGAATGATACTTCTCAATTATGATTTTTTTATTTGATCTGACAAATTTATCCCGCGCGGCATATTTTTAACGTACTGTGAACCCAATACCACGATCTAGACGCTTTAACAAGAGAATATCTCACAGAATGTTAAGAAGAAGATAAGGTTTCTCCACTTATGTCCGCTGGAATTTGTAAATAATTTTTTGCCTGCAAATTTATTCACAAAATAAGCAGTTTTTATATGGCTATACAAAGCAGATTAAATGCGAAATATTTTCTTGACATCCTATTCTGCAGAGAGTAAACTGTATTTTGACATAGTAAAAATATTAAAAGTTTCTCCACTTTTGGTTTGGTACTGTATATATATATATATATATATATATATATATATATATATATATATATATATATATATATATATATATATATATATATATATATATATATATATATATATATATATATATATATATATATATATATATATATATTCTTATGTTTTATTAAAGTTACTCTGATATACTAATATATCAGTGTAACTTTAAAAATAAATCCTTTGAATTCAAATATAAACATAAAAAACATTTACAGCAGAAAAGGCGAAGGCGCTGGGTTAAACGTAGTCTCCACTAAAAACACGAAGGGGCGCTTTGACCCAAAATTTTACTATTAAGTTTCATATCTATCTTAATAGTAGATTATTTTCTTTTATCTATGGTTATTAGTGTTCTCTCTGCTACTAACTGTCATTCTATTTTTGTTGTTATGATTCTGTTATTTTACAATATAACTTAGTAACAAAATTAATTTTCAGGTATTCATTTTATTTCAATTTTGAATGATTAAAACAACTGTAATTAAATTCATTATAAATTAATTTTACTTAAAGTTGTAATATACAGCATCAGGAGTAAAATGCATCATTACTCTTCAAGTTTTAATTGCTATTCTAGACTTCAAAATGGTCTAATATTTGAATAATAAAATGATTATTTAATTATAAGGCTTCAAAATTTTATTTTTATTAGTGAAACTATACTATATTACATCCAAATATTGTCGAAGTATGCCACATATGAGAATTTTTTTTATTAGAAGTCCTATCCAAAAAGGAATACTGTCAAAAGTTAGTGCATGTCCGATAACCATATCAGCGGTACTTAGAATGTCTGCAAGTCGAACAACCTACGGGATAGGCCTTGTTGGTACAAGCATATGGCAATATTACATTAATCATTGTTACATGCTACTTTTCATTATATTATAGTGTAATAACCTATACTGTCGCGTTTTAGAACAACCAAAGCGTAGGAAGGTGTTATCTCCATCCAAGCTAAGCCGAAAGCAGATACAGCAAGAGTTTTTGGAACAGGACAGATTGCTGTTGTTCAACAGCAGCAGTTCGTCTGACTTGACCAAAATGTGGGAGCAGAGATTGAGGAGACCTACGGCAAGGCAAATTCAGGGAAGTACCTGTATTGCTACGGTTAGAAAAACTGACTATGGAGTTGAGGTACGTATAAATAAAAATTTCCGGAGTATACATGGCGTGCTATACCGGGTGGTGCATCGTCGTTGGAAACATAGGAAATCGTATGGAAATTTTGAACTGTCCAAATATTGGCTCCCCAGGCTTTGACAAAAGCCAGTATCTGAGACGGTTTTGCAGAGGTTAATTCTCCTTCTACAATATCAGTTGTACCAAAGTTTATGGCACGAATGGTATTCACGATATTCATTCCAGAAGTATTTTGGTGTTTTTCCCATTTTCCAGATTCCACAGAATCTGCGTTCGCCATTGTTTCTTAACTTCAATTTACTGAGGTGTTCATAGAGGAGACAGTGTCCTGTTAAATACACCGTGGCAATCCGAAGATTGTTCTTACTTAAGAGTCTCTTACGCTGTACCGGGTAAAGCGGGTGTGTGGCCGAAGGAAATATATATTATATTTCAGAAATCTGCCTAAGGCTTAGCCTGATCCTGTTAAGCCACACCCAAAATTACAAACACACGCGTGCTTTGATTAAGGCCTGATTAAGGTTTGCAGAGCTTCAGCGTTTACCTTAGAATAGCGAGCAATTTGTTACAAAACTATATAAATTATATATGACTGTAATCACAAAACTTCAATCTATTTCCGTATTGTAACGGAATTTTAAATTATGTCTTTATTTTCGAGAAAATTTAGTCCAAACATAAGGAATATTTGTCGATGTTTGACCCTCAAAATCTTAAAAATAAAGAAGTTGTGTAAAAATGTGCTACAATATCGATCTTGATTAATCTTGATAAGATTGATCCCATTTCGTATAAGTTAAAAGAAGCTAAGTGGTTGAATATGGAAAACAGACGTAAGATGCATTCATTGGTTTTATTTCATGGAGTTATTTCTAAACTGTCCTCCATACTTGGCGAATAAAATAAAATTCAGAACAGATGTGCACAACTTAAACCTTACATTTAAGGGACTTATTACTCCACCACCTTACAAAATAGCATTGTTCACTAGATGTTTCTCATTTAATATTTCCAAGCTCTACAACTGTTTACCAGCGGAAATGATAAACCTTCAGAGTGCTGCATTTAAAAATAAACTAAAAAACATTTTCTGGATAGTTCTCCTCCCTCTTAGTTTTTTTTTACCTCAGAATTATTTTAGTATAAAATACTTTTCTTTGTGTTTATTTCTTTGAATTTCATACTAAATTTTCTTAGTCATAGGATTACTATATAATTTACTTATACACACACCGGAAAAGCTAGGGATATTACAATTTTATCCAGCCATCGTCAGTAATTTTATTATTTGCATTTCTGATATAATAAAATTAAAATAAACAAATAGTTTACAGGACGTATTGGAAATAAAAATGCGAAATTTACCGAATTTTTCAAATTTACCTTGATTTTTATTGAACTCAAAAAAATACACACATTTTTTTTATTAAAAAAAGATAAAACCATTTTTATTTAATAAAAGGTATGGCGTCCTCTACTGTTCATTACAGCCCTACGTCGTCTCTCCATGCTCCTGATCAGGTTGTCGATCTCTTCTTGAGGTACAGCCTGCCACGCTGCATTCACGGCCCGAACCAGATCCCTACGAGTTTCACGAGGCATACCCATTCTCAAAATTCTTCTTTGGACCGCGTCCCGTACGTGCTCGATGGGGTTGAGGTCAGGAGATTGTGCCGGCCAGGGTAAGATGTTTAATTGATGAGCATTGATAAACTCACTTACCACTCTGGCTGTACGAGGCCGTGCATTGTCATGCATGAGAATGAAGTTTCTCCCAAAATCATTGGCATATGGTAACACGACAGGCTCAAGAATTAAATCACGATATGTGATTCCTGTTAGAAACCTTTCAAGAAAAACGAGATCGGTTTTTCGGCCTAATTGGACTGCTCCCCAGACCATAACTGTTCCACCTTGATAAGGGTGCACTTCCTGAACATGATCCAACCGAATAAGATTTCCCGGTTCTCTCCATACCCTAAGCCTTCTCGAATCCGGATGTAATCCAAAGCGTGACTCATCCGTGAAGAGAACATTGGCCCATTGTTCATTCGACCACTAAACATGATCTTGAGCCCACAAATATCGTACCTCTCGATTTCCTCTCGTTAAGGGTTGAGCTCTCCAGGGGCGTCTGCTTCTTAAGTTGACCTCTCTTAAACTATTGCGAACAGTGTCAGGACTAACGGTTACATTATGTGTTTCCTGGAGAATTAAACTAAGCTCTGATGCTGTAAGAGTCGGTCGGCGTCGAGCATTTAATTGTAAAAAATGATCTTGCTGAGGGGTAGTAATGCGATGTCGCCTTGTGTGCCTTTCAGCAACATCACCACTTTCACGGTAGCGTGCATTTAATCGCGATATTACACTTTGCGTTGTATTTAATGCTCTAGCTAAGTCGATTTGACGCATTCCAGCTTCAAGCATACCCATGGTCCTTAGCATTTCGTCTCTGTTAAGATGTCTACGCTCCATAATGTCGTTTAATACTAAACAGAGTTATTTGAATGAATTCTGGCCAATTATCATAAAAACATAGCCAGTACAGGTTAAATTCGAAAAATCGATGCTAGGTGCTTTTTATACATTTGACAAAAAATGCACAAACACTTCTGCAAATATCCCAAATTTAGAAATAACTAGTGGACTACTTCGTTTCAATCGAAGTAGAAAGAATCGGCCTACAAATATGTGGTTGTTTATTCAAAACATTTATTTTTAACTTTAATAAAATGATATTCCTAGATTTTTCCGGTGTGTGTTTTTGTAGATAAGTTACAGTAAAATAATTTAGCTACATAACACACATTATTTATACTAGCTGATATTGTGATCTGACAGGAATTAAATTTAAACCAATTTTAATTGTCTTCAGTTCCTTTTTTGCATTTTTTTTTTATTATTATTATTTATTTGTAAATTACATTTGTTGGAAATGATATTCATGTAAAATAAAGTATTATTTAATGTTGTTTTATCTCAAATACATCCGTTGGTTTCTCGTGGTTGGAGGAGTGACTCGTCTCAACCATGATGGTGATAACTTTTCTGGCTTCTTTAATTTCCTTCTTCATTTGTGGTAAAAATACCTAGCCAGATTTACACAAAACGTTAAATGCCAAACGCTTATTTTGCTACTTTTTCGGACTAGTGAAATGGACTCAAGGAAAATCTTTGATTTTCCTCATTCCTAAGTTTTGGGAAATTTCTTCGAGTGTCTAATAGTTGGATTCCACTTGGGAAGCAGAACGGTTCTGGTCCAGTTAGTGGGGGAGGGTTCGCTCTTTTTTTTAGTTAGATCGTTGGCTTTTTCATTACCTTCTCTCCCTTGGAGGGCTGCCATTCAGAGTAGGAGGACTTTATTTTCTTGTAAACAATCGTGATTTTAGTAGTTTTTACAATAACTTATAAATACCCTAGCTTGTTTTTTTCTCTTTTTAAGCTGTTACTAATTATTAAAAGATCGTTGATATTTTGTATTATTGTAGGTTATTCCAGCTCCAACACAAAAAAAGCGCAAACGTTTATCGAATTCAGTGCAACCATTCACCTTCAAGAATAATATCAACATGAACATTTTTAGTGACGCTAACGCAAACACTTTCGAAGAGTTTTTAAAGTCGGACAAAAAAGATTACAGACAGTTTAATTTCAAATTCGGATTGAATAATCAGGCGGCAGAAAGTCCTAGCAATATGTTTGATTTTAAACAGGTAATTTTTTGTACATAATGTGTATATAATCTAAATAATTAACAATTAACAGAGAAGTCACGTTAGAGTAGGCAAGAAAACTTAAAAGTATACATCATTGATGTTTATTTTCGATTCAAATATCTTTTCGCTATACCAATAAAAGTATCTCCAAAAACAAGATATCTCCACTGCAAGAAAATAGTATATATATAAAAGTATCTCCACTGCAAGAAAATCTACAAAATAAAATAGAGTTATTACTTATAAGCGTAAAAAAAGGTGTTATAAAAAGTTTATATGATAGAGCAAAAATAATATGTTCAGACGACATTTCACTAAACAGAGACCACATAAAAAATACATTAATAAAAAACGACTATCCACCATAATTTATTGACAAAACATTAAACGAAATACAAACCCCAAATCATAGACACAATGATAACAATACACAATATATACAACTTAGAATTTCATACATACGAGGCGTTTCGGAAAAAATAAGAAGGATAGGAAAACAATATAACATACGAACATCTTTCAAAACGCAAAATACACTTAGATCCATTTTATCACATACTAAACCAATGAATACAGAAAAACAAACCAAAAATGTAATATACAAAATACCGATAAATGAGAGAATGCAATAAATTTTACATTGGTGAGACATTTTTAGATGTTCGAATTAAAGAACATAAAGATTATTTAAGAAAGGGAGATTTTCACAAATCTAAGATTTGTCAGCATTCATGGAACACAGGGCACAGAATAAATTTTAATAACGCCAAAATTATAATGAAAGAAGCGATAGCCTCTAAGCATAACATACGTAAAAATTAAAAATAATCATATAGAAAGTTTGGGGCTTTTTGGTTGTACCCTTTGAATAAGAAGACTAAGGAAGGAGCATAATGCTATCCATGTATTCATGCATGGTGGGCGGAAAAAGCTCTCTAGGGTGGGGATCCTTGACAGTTCTGTTTGACGATTCATTTGACACATTTGAATTTGATTTGAAATGTTGTTTATTTGTCAGTCTTTACGGAGCTTATTTTATGTTATTTATTATTTATTCTACTACTGATAGTTGTATAAAGATAGTAAATCTAGATGGAAATTGTGGCAGAACTTAAATTAACAGTGACATTATCGCGATTTATCGAAAAAGACTCTAAAATAGTTGGTTGTGTAGCGTGCGGTAGATCTCGGCAAAAATTGAGTGAAATAATGGAACAAGTTTTCGCTAGTAAGTGACTATATAATATACATACGTGTAGTAAACCGATCATTTATGAAATTCACTTAAATTAACTAAATTATATATTTTCTTGCATTTTAGCTTTTATTTACTACTTGTCAAAGATGAGATGTCAAAGAATTTTGATACGTTAATTTGACTTACCTGCTTCAGCAGCGTATCGGATGTTTGTGTTAATAAATACTTATTATAACTTATCTATTTTTATTAGAATTATATATTTTTGTAACAATTTTAATAACTACCAACATTTATTCACAACGTAAAATAAAATAACAAATTATTGAGTCTACCCCACGTCTACCCTACATCATAGTTTTACATTTTTTTAAATAAAATTAGAACGGCACTGATGAACCGGAATTTAAGCCGGCCATATTTGAGGCCCATCGCGGTGTACCTAAGATTTTTGATATGCTCCTTCCTTAGTCTTCTTATTCAAAGGTTGTACCTTATTAAGTAATTGTTATCAGGTAGTGTTAATTTTGATGTTTAACTTAATATAATGTCATTTTAATAGACGTCAACGGTTTTTGTGGACGTATCTGTTTTAAAAAACTGAAGTGTTCTCGAATAGTTGAATTTAAATATTATTTTAAATAGTTTTTTTCTTTATTCTTTGTATTTTTTTGCTTTCGAGATAAACTTTCCGAAACGTTAACCATTTTTTTGTTCATTAGGCAAATTTGTATATCTGTAAACCTAACTCCTGACAAGTAGTTTCCATTTGGATTAACGCAGCAGTGTTTACAAAAACCATTTTATTTTGTAAATTTTCTTGCAGTGGCGAAATACCCATATAGGTTTTCTTGAAAATGAATCCGCCACATAGGTATAGATATTTAATACAAATATCTTTATTGTTTTTTATAGGTAAATGAGGTTTCTTGCGAATACGCACCGAGTAGTATATCTTTAAGCTTCATGAGACGACATGATTCTGATGTATCACTTACACCAGACGGCTACTGTAAGAATAACAGACACGATATTAATAATTTATTAAACAAATATCGTTAAGCATACAGTTTAGTTTAGTTTCTAAAGTTAATTTAAAGTTTCATTTAACTTAGTTATCATATGTTATTTCGTAGTTAATACGCACAAAATTAATTTGTCCCATTCAATATTTTTTAATTTTTATACCAATGTATTTTGATTTATAGTTCAGTAACAATATTATCAAATTGAAATCCAAATTGATTTTTTTTTACTTATGTTAAATTCAAATCTTATCTTTAATGATGCTGTTAGAAGTATACCTTATACATGGTCTTTAATACAGCTTTTTATTAATAGTTTTTTATTACGATGTACTTAAACAGCCGTTAAACGGTAGTCTACTAAAATGCCGTTAATAGATATTGTGACGTCGTTCATGTCGCACACTGTGATATTTTGAACATCTAGCGGAACTTAATTTCAATTCCCAAAAGTTCACTTAATTTGTAAATTTTATGTTGAAAAATGTTGATTTTTAGGATCATTTTGACATATTTGTGTTTAATTACAACAGCGCTCTGTTTAATTTGTAATTTAGGCACAAATTAGGACCAAAAATAATTATAATTTAAATTAGTATTTCTCTCATACAAAAAAACATAGGGATAACTACGAGTAAATATTGAGAGCTTTGTGACTAAAAAAATATTTAAAAAATATATAAATTAAAAGAACTGGTATTAAATAAGTTTAAAATGACGATCTACAGTTAGTAGTAAAATGACGTTTTAACGAATTTGTGAGGTTTATGATGATCATTTTCGAACTCGATTTCGAACTCGGAATTATTCCTATTCTCTTTGTATTCGAAAGAAGCCCTGTTAATTATAAAAAAATAAGCTGAGTTTACCTTCGACGAAGATTCCATTGTTCACACAATACGCAAATGAGTCAAAACACTAAATGTTCGGCAAATACACGCATTGTCTGGAACCGACTTAATGCAAATATCTCCAGAATGTTTAGATTTAGGTATAGAGAAAACATCTACCATATGAAAAAGATCTAGAATTGCTGCCGGTAGAACGTAAAAATGAAATAATATACCAGGTTTATCATAACATAACATTTTGTATTGGGTTAGATCTGGCAACACTGCAACCCTAATATTATCAAAAAACAGTTTTTACCTATAGCGGAATAAAAATTTCAAATGATTATTTTATTCCACTCCTAGATATGTCAAATAAACTCGCGTTTATAATCCACATAATAATAGCTTAAAATGGGTGCTTACAGTGCATATTGCAACGAAAATGCATATATAGATCAAAAGGGCAAATTAGGGCAAAAAAAATAAATATTTTTATTCTAAGTATTTATCAAAGAACTTCACAAAAGCAATGTTTACTTGGATACACGCGGATACATTTTTTAAACTCAACGTGAAGTTTTGATTTTATTGAAATATTATCACATATTGACATATCCAAGTAAATGGAGAATAATTCAGAATGAATTAACTTGGATTAAGCTTTGCTTTACCTTGTCGAATAGCTGAAAACTGGAGACGATAATAATATGCGCAGCTTTTCTTTTAGAAGCATTAAACACTTGTAACTTACTCGATAAATAACGAATCTGCATGACTAACAATATTTTGTTTTAAGACATGTCAATTGCAAATCAAAGTCAGAGTTGATATAAACAATATAACGGTGCTAATGTTATTTTTTCCGATAATGTTCAACTCCTCAAACATTTAGCTGTAAAAAAATGTCATATTTTTGTACTTTTGTAAAAATTGTTCTTTTGAATTAAGTTCCGCTAGTAAATTAAAATTAGTGTGTGTCGGCGGAAAATAATGCATAGCGATAGGCATTTTGCAAGAGCACCTGTGGCTCCGTGGCTGAGGCTATCGCTTCGTGAACGAATAGTCCGTGGTTCAAACCTCACTCCGACCAAGACTTTTTTATATTTTTTTTTGCTTATAGCGTAATCTTATTGCACTGGTTTCACTCTTTTTGGTTGGATTGGTTTAGTTATTTGGCGGGTTGGTTAGCGTGGTTATTTGGAGGGTGTTAATTCATTGGTTAGTTGGTTATTTGGTGGGGTTGGTTGGTTTTTACTAATTTATATTTGTTTTCTATATTTTCTTTATCAGTGTCGAGGTTAGTTGCGTTGGTTAAGTTGGTTATTTGGTGGGGTGGCTAGCGTTGGTTAGTTCTTATAAAATTCCTATATTTCATAAAGCCGTCAAGTGCGTCATATCAACGACGTCATACCTATTAACGGCATTTTAGTAAGCTACCGTTTAACGGCAGTTTAAGTACAGCCTTTTTATTATTTTTTTTAGATACAGATTTATACTTGAAAGCAATTAAATTATTATTTACGTAATCGACAGCGCGATTTTTAAATTCATTGTTGCCAACCATGGGCATATAAATAAATTACCCGCTGGGGATTCAGGTGGTAGCTCTGCTGTAAAAAATCTCAAGTTGTCACATTTATTTATTTATTTCCTGACATTGTCATTCGTTTTGACACTTTAGTTTTGTATATATTACGAGTTTTTGGTGTAAATAAATAGTGTTGTGATACTTTAAGCTTATAAATGTTCACTAGCAGACCTTGCAGTCAGAACAATGTTCTTTTTAGAACCACTTTTAGTGCGAACTGTACAAGATAGCTTAATAGCCGTAAAAAAAATCATCGCTTTAAATTTTATTAAAATATTTTAAACGGGAAAGCGGTAGTAATGGCTCTTTATGTCTCTTAAGTGCTGTGCAGAAGGTGAGTTTTGTCGATGTAAATAAAAACTGTTTATATATTTATAATTAATTTATTTTTGTTTCCTAAAATATTTTAATTAAAAGAAAATATATAAAAGATGACAACGCTGTGCCGGCCAAGCTTAATCACGGATAATGTTATATATTATTTAAGTCTAACCAACTTTGAAATAATGTCAGTTTTATGTTGAAAATGACATTTGCAGAGTTAAACATAATTAAATATTTTTCAGCGTCAATGCATTTTTATGTTGCTTCCTTTTTAGAAAATATTTTACTCTACTATTTTACAATAGTAATTTAACAAAAATTATAGAAGGGTCTAAAAACTATAAAATATAGGGAACAAAACTATAAAAAGTCATTTATTGACTTTATTTGTTGATAAAAATAAAGTTAACTTTGTATAAAGTATTTTCCTATTAGTAAAAGGCTCTTTCCCTTATCAAATCATCACAACTGGTATTAAAAAAGTAATTTAGTTAGTTAATATGTTAGTAGTTACTTCCGTTTGGATAAAAAAAATATTTTTTAGCAATAGTAGAAATATATGTAGCCCCACGTTGGGCGCCATAATCTTTATTCTTCTCTTTATGTGTTTTATTCTCTTTATGTGTTTGTTTCTATAGTTATCATAAAAAAGAAATATAAGTATCCCTTGCCCAGGGTTAGTTCAGTCTTGGTTGATTATAATCTAATAAGGAAAATAGCTTTTTACTAATAGAAGAATATTAATAACTAAACAATTTGAAAATTATTTTGCATAAGTGTGTATAGACAATTTTATATAACATGCATTCAAGAAATGAGTGTTTCCGATTTAAAAAATAATAGTTTTTATAGTTTTGTTAACGTAACATTTTTATGAGCTTCCTGTATAATATTTGATAAATTATTGTAAAAATCTGAGCAGACTAAGACATTTTCTAAACAACAAAAATTTAGAAAATTTACAAGAATTTATAGAAGGTTTTCCATTTAAAATAAGTAAATTGACAATCACTTACGGTTATACCAGAATTATCAAAATAAATGAAAAATATTTTAAAAAGAAAGTAAACCTGGAAATAATCTTAACTTAAAACATTCAAATTTGTATTTAAATTTGAAGCTAGCGTAAAAAACCCCTCTGTATTAGGTTACAATATACAGAAATACAAATATATCACAATTTTTCTAATCCTATATAGAGTCCTTGTTCAGGACGGATATTTACAGAAAACTTTTTACTAAGCTTGACAGGAATTTGAGTCCTTCCTGTCGGTACCAGCTTGAAATTTTTAACCAGATGGAAAAATATAGTTTTGATTTCGACCAGGGCGAACCTCGAACCCAGGCAACTTCTAGGGCCTAGTCCAAAGGGCAAGTAGGGTAATTGGTTCTTGTTTTCTTCAGCGAAACGTTCTGGAATGAATTCTTCTGGATCCTTGTAGTACTGGGGATCGTGTTGGATGGCGTAGATGGGCACTGTAACGGCCATTCCTTTGGGAATTGTCACTTGTTTCTCGGTTGGTGATTGTGGTTCGATGACGTAGGTTTTTGTGCATTCGCGTCCGAGTAATACGAAAGGTGGCCATTTTCTTAGGGCCTCTATAAAATAGGGAAACAATTAACATAGAAAAAAATAGTTAGTTTATATATGTTACAGTAAATGTCTGAAATTCAGTAAATGTTAACAATCGCTAGAAAATGATAACAATTACGCATTGGACCACTAAATGAAGTATTTTAAAGAAATGTGTCGACTCTAGTAATTGTTAGTCGTCACTAGTGAGATTACTACTATTTACTTTTACTAGATTTAGTAAAAGTTGTCAGTAAAAGTCAGTACACAGAGTGAGTTTTAAAAATTGAAAATTTTCAGTTTTTTGGAAAAAAATGATTTTTTTTATTTTTAGTTAAAATCTTCTTAATATGGCACAATATATATTGTAGATTAAATTAACAAGAAAAACAATCCAGAAAAGATCCAGTGATTCTCAAAGTTTAAGCGAAAAATCATTTTTTATATCTTCAAAGTAAAATATCTCATAACAGTTAGTAGAAAAAGTTATTTTTTCCACTAATTATACTTCAAAGACTTCAAAATTTACGAGTAATGTAATTTTGGCCTTTGATTATCATCTCTCAAGCGAAATTGTGGTTGTGGTTAAAAATAAAACGTGTATTATTACTCGTATTTTATAAACTAATTACCTATTAGAAAGCTGTTGCAAGGATATTCTATTAATTTTAATTGTATTTTTTAGACATTGTGAATGATCGTAAACTCATAAGTATGAAGTATAATTGAAACCACTAATTTATTCTACGAATTTAGAGGTTTTAAATAAGACTTAAATAAAAAATACAAAAAATATCATTGTTCTAGAACTTACAAAAGAAAATTCTGTATTCCGTATACATATTTAAAGGAATGGTTGAATTGTATAACATCAAAGATCTTCAATTTTCAAATAATTAGCGAGTCTAGTTCTTAGTTACACATTTACAGCAGTATAATATCAAATAATTCTTACCAGAAACTACCATATCCAGATATTTCATATGAACTATAGCTTCATATGTAACATTCCCATCGTTTTCCTTCAGTGTTGCGTAAATCTCTTCTCTCAGTTTATTTTGAATAGTTTGATTTATTGCCAATTCGTAACTCAAAAATGTCATTACAGACGAAACAGAATCAAATCCAGCAAAGAAAAATATCACAGCTTGAGCCGTAATGTCTTCATTAGAAAAATTACGTGCTACCTTTGAAGTTCCTATAAAAAAAAGAATAAGCGTAATTAAGAAAAAAATACCAAATAATATTAACTATCACCCCTATAATTTTTTTTATTTTTTTTTCAGATAAAAAAACGAGATTTGGTATGTTAGTATATGACATAAATTAGGATTGATTGACGTATTCAATTGTTATTGGTTATGTCACGTTTCACCGGAATGACTACAACTTTTGATTTTTAAATGGCATCCTGGGTATTTTATTACTTTATTCAATAGAAAATGACATTTTTAATAGAATGGCATATCATATGTCAACTTTTGACATTCTCGCTTAATAAAAAATTGTATTTTAAAATTCAATCTAGAGTGCCATGGTTATGTTAAAAATACTAATCCTTAATCAAGGAGCCTTGGAAAAATAGATTTGGTCGTCTAATGTTTTTAGTGTCTTGTCCTGGCAAGTTAGAAAATGCTCTAATCGTATTTTTAATCATATCTCAATTTTTTCAAATGAAATGAGGGTGGCTCATAAGCATATTTGGAAAAAGTATTTTTTTACGAATAATTTGATACCACACACTTGGTATTTCGAGTCAAATTTTCGTTATAATTTAAAATAAACCATATGCGAAAATGTCAAAAGTTGACATATGGGTACCATTTAAAAATCAAAAGTTGTAGTCATTTCCGGTGAAACAGGAAGTGACCGAAAACAATTGAATAGGTCAATCAATCCTAATTTATTTCATATACTAACATACCAAATCTGTTTTTTTTTTAACTGAAAAAATAAAAAAGTTATAGGGGTGAGGCACTTTTGAGACGCACCCGGTATACAGCTTAACGTTAGTAATGTGGTGCGTTTTATGAAAAGCTGTATCAAAAATCCCATATGATAAAAAAAACGGCGTCAGAGATGGCTTGGAAATGAAGACCTTTGTCATTTTGTATGTAAAATTATCGGGAAAATGTCATCGACCGTCATTTCCAAGCCAACGCCGTTTTTTATCGATCATTCGCTATTTATAATAATATGAAATGTATTGACTGATAGCATTAATGGATTGATATTAATCTAATACATAAAATTCTCGTGTCACAGTTTTAGCACAGAACAGGTACAAATTGTACCTGTTCTGTTTAGTTACTCCTACGTACTCCTCCGAAACGCCTTGACCGATTTTGATGAAATTTTATGTGTATATTCAGTAGATCTGAGAATAGGTTGTTATCTATTTTTTATACCCCTATAGGTGATAAGGGTGGGCCCCAATTTTCTTTATTTTTTTGGACAATCTTTTTTATTATGTGGCATTAAAAATACATACAACCCTAAATTTTCATCCTTCTACCATCAACCCCTATTTTTTAATAGCGATATTAGTAATTCAATAATTATAATTTAACAACAAATTGTTTTTAAAAATTGTTCTAATACCTTAAAAACATTTCATAGTTTTTACCTGGATTCTGTTTTCTTGCTTCTATCAAATTTTGAAGCATATCTGGCCGATATATATTTTTCTCTTCTCTTGTTCTGATTGTGTCTTCTATTAAAGATGTGAAAAATTGATTTACTTCTTTTCTGAACATTGCCAAATTGAGAAACTGAAATTTTTTCATTATTAAAAAAATCCAATAACTGTAATAAACTTAATATCTTATATTCATCTTAAGACGGAGATTGACTTGAGCCGAACGCTGTAATGTAAAGCTAATAAAGCTTGTTTACTGCTCGCGAATGAGCGTTTCGTTCGAAGTCGAACAACGCTCAACGCTCGACTGGCTGTACTCCAGTATTTTTGGACCTTTAAAGTCGGATCAAAATGTAGGTATCGTCACTAGAAGTCGGATCTAAAAATTGGGAGTCCTACGTTTATTCAAACTTTTTAGCCATTTTTTATACTTCTTGCACCGCCAATTAATAGAAGCACGTTTAAACACAATTAATAACACCTCACTGTAGTATTGAGTAATAAAAAGGATTGGAAGGAAGAAACGTTTGATCAGCATGTAAAAGACCATACCATAACGTGGTATACTGATGCTTCTAAAACCAAAGCAAGGACAAGGATAGGAGTATTTAGGCCGGAAACTAAATACTTCGAACCAATAGGCACCTACCCCACCCAAGCAGCATTTGGACGTCTGGACAACGTTGTGTCACGCGACCAAACGTCCGGGCGCAACGTCGGCACAACATCGTGCCAACCCTAGTCTGCACTAGTTTGGAGAATAATTTTTGGGTCGAAACGACGTTGGCTAGAAGCCTAATTTAGTACAAACTGCAACGTTGTTTAAAATCCTAATTTACAGAAATACAAAACTAATATGGCGTCTAAGTCGCGTTTTATCCTAAATTGGGATAATTATAGTAAAAATATTATTTTTATGATTTAGTTAGAGACATATGTCAGATGACAGTGAAGGAAAACAAAACAAAAGTATTTAAGTGTGGAGGATGTTTGAAGATCATAATTATTGAAACACTTTAACCGACTCTGTAACTCGTTACCCAAGGCAAAAAAAGTTAAACGCAAACAACTTTATTGATAAATGTATTGTTTCTACTTTGAAAAATACTAATGGGCCTTGAAATTAAAGAAGTTTTAAAAATATTCTTGAATTTTTTTTAGTAAAATGAGAATAATTTATTCGCAGTCGAAAAAATTGTTTCCGCGTGTTTTTTAGGGTCAAATATTTCAAGTTAATGTATTCAAAAAGCAGGAATTGCTATTTTAGGAACGAAACATTTTCTTATTTAACAACATGGCGGCTTTCGCTTTGTTGTTTTGGAGATTAAGATGGAGTAGTTCGAGTAGTCGCATACTGGACTATTAAAGTCGCAGTTCGGCCTTAACAGGTAGTATACTAGTCGCAAAATTGTCTAATTTAGTCATCCTAGAGTCTAGCTTGTGCCGCCCTCTATAATCTAAATAAACGAGGGAGTGGATAAACTATCGGTAATATATGTCGATGTATATTTAAATTTAGTTTTATATGTACCTTTCTTATGTCCCATTTTAATTAAGTTTTTTTATAAAACAAAAACAGCACTGAACTGTCTGACTGAACAGAACAATGAAGTGAAAATTTAAGATTTAAGGTTATGGTTCAATACAGTTGCAAAAAGGTAATGACTCGACGTCCTACCAACGTAAGAATAAGGAAATATAAACAACGTTGGAATTAGTAAACCAGACGACGTTTGCATAACGTTGGAATAGGTCCTGAAACTGACGTCGGAAAACTCTATATTGTCCAACGTTGTAACTACGTTGTCCGAATCACCTAAAGATCACTTAAGCAAAAAAGGTTACAAGACAACGTTTATTCGACGTCGCAGAAGCTTCTACTTTGCTGTAGTACTAGTCCAACGTCGGCACAACGTTATAAAATCGTTTAAATTTATTTTAATACCAAAGGTAGGGAGCTAACTATTTTTTGTAACTAATCCAACGTTGTGTTTAGTAAACATGTGGTCGCAAGTCGTGCAAATGCTACTTGGGCAGCATCCTTCAGGCAGAAATTTACACTATCGAAAGATGCGTACAATTTATCTTAGATAGGAACATTAGAAAACAGGAAATAGCCATCTTATCCGATAGTCAAGCAGCACTAAACGCGATCAACTCAGTAACCATCAATTTGAAGTTGGTCAAAGAATGCCTAGAGAAATTCAACAAATTAGGCAAAGAAAATAAAGTCCTCCTACTCTGGGTGCCTGCTCACCCAGAGACAGAAGGCAATGAAAAAGCAAATGATCTAGCTAGAAAAGGAGCGAACACTCCACTAACTGGACCAGAACCGTTCTGTTTTCCATGCGGGAGCCAACTGAAAGCGGAACTGAATAATCTGGAAGACTCCATCCGTAACCTGGAATGGATGTTCTTCAACGGTCTAAGACACTCGAAAAAGTTCCTCAGAACTTACGACCGAGAAAAATCAAAGATTTTCCTTGATTTAAGTAAAATCAATCTTCGGATTGTCGCGGGGTTTCTAACAGGACACTGTTTCCTCAACGAACACCTTACAAGGCTGAAATTGAGAAACAACGGCGAATACAGATTCTGTGAGGAAATGAGGAAACACTAGAACACCTTATCACTGAGTGCGCCGAGACGACGACCGTTCGTGCCATGAACGTTGGTACGGCTGATGTCGAGAATGGAGAGCTGGCCTCTGTGGAGCCGTCTCAGATACTGGCTTTTGTTAAAGCCCTGAGACTGAATGATGAGTTATAACTCAAGAAAGGGGAACACACAATAGATCTGTAAGGTCGCGATGATTAACTCCCCTCCTAAACATTCTATATTCTACACATCACAAAGCAAATATGTATGTATCTACTATAGAAATATGATTGAAATCGAACTTTCGCCGAAACTCTACTGACTTGTAATGTAACAGGTTAGCGATCTCTCAAAGAGATTCGCTAAAGAACCGACAGTCGCGTGGAGCACTGTTGTTGTTCGCGATCGAGCCGGTCGTTTCGCAGATTATTTGCCGGCATTGACTAGCGAATGCTCGCTTTACAAAGCGTTACATTACAAAACTCGACCCAAGTCAATCTCCGCTTTTTAGTACCACTCCATACAAAGCGTAAACAACCTCTCGTATGAATTTGTGATGCCTGTTATCCGTTTTTACAAGAACACGAAACCAACTGAGATACTCTATAAGCAAATATTCTCAAAACGACTAGCCATTGGCCTACGTTTTTACCCTAACTTTGACACACCCTGTGCAATAATTTCGTTTGTAAATTTTCCTGAAGTATAATTTTAGGGTCAGAACCATGTCTCCTGAGCATTTTGTTTTTTGGATCATGTCAATACATGCCTTGGTTAATTTTTAAGAGCGAAATGAACTTGCCACCAACAATTTGTAATTTTTTCAATTATAATTTATTTTTGAAGTTTTTTTTTTCAATATGACACGGCAGCTTTGGTGATTATTGTGAACTATATACTACTATGAACTGCCCATCACCCATCATGTTCGACGTTTGGGAAATGCCTGGCAGGAGGGTTAGAGGTCGCGAAGCGGTTAGCAGCTTCATAAATGAACTTCGCTTGGTCCTTAAAGAAAAATGGAAAAACGTAACGCAATATGATATATGCAGCCTCAATGACAGTATGAACAAACGTATAAGGCAGTTATAGCAGCCAGGGAGGCAATACAAAGTATTAAGGAATTTTTTACAATTTTTTTCTGTTTGTATACTTCAGTATTACAGATGTTTTCCTTAATATCGTTAGTTCTGTTATCGTTATTAATGTTTATTAAAACCAGGACTGTATAGTTAGTCTTTAACGTTTTTTTTTTTAATTTAGTATAGAGTATCCGATGCAGCGTAATATGACGTTACGACAATAGTCACCAAAACCATATCGTCTTCTTAAAAAAATTACATCAAAAGTAATGATAACTGAAAAAATTGCAAATTGATCGTGATCAGTTCATTTCGCTCTTAAAAAATAACCAAAGCATGCATTGACGTGATCCAAAAAACAAAATGCTCAGGAGACATTGTTCTTACCGTAAAATTATATTTTAGCAAAATTTACACACGAAATTATTGCACAGGGTGCTTTAAAGTAGTATAAAAAACAACCCCTCGATTAACCCTGTATAATATGCCAATTATTAAAGTTTACAAAAAACTGATTTTACGAATTAAAGTTGATATAATTAAGTACAGTTTGCTAAAAAATTCATGCAAATAGGGCTAAAATTAACAGAAATATAACGCTTTAAATTTGAACAAAAATTTCTCTGTTGCGTTTTTTTTGCATCTGAGTTTATAAATATATTTTTTATTAAAATGAATAAAGCGACCGCGCGCGCGCGTTTAATGTTACCTAATTATACTATACATACCCTGTATAGTTTCAAGGAAAGTTGCATTATCAATATTTTGATTAGGGCAGTAAATTTTATTTCTGATATTTCTTTGCCCATTCTGAAAAATTCGTTATTTTTATCTCCCAAAGAATCTACTTTTACACCAAATGAAGTGGTAGCTATTACATCAATTGTATATCTGAAATAAAAAAAAATAGGTTATTTTTAAATATTTAAAAATGTATGTTATAATAGTTCTATATTTCACCTCGAGAATGTTTCTTTTGCTTCTATTTCCACTACTTTCAAATTTTTATTTAGGAAATATTTGATATAATTTTCCGCTGCTTCTGATATTAGTTCAAACATTGTTTTTATTCTGCTACTTGTGAAAGATGTTGTTAAGGTTGCTCTCATGTTTCTCCATTCGTCTCCTAAAATACAGTGCACATTATTTTTTTTTAATAAATCTCGGGTCGAGATATACAAATAATTAAAATACTTTTTAAGAGACATTAACTATTCTGTCTTTATCTTATAAATTATATATAAACAAAGAAGATACAGGGTGAGTTCTGTATGGGTATCTCGGAAACTACCGAAGATAGAGAGTCGGTTAAATGAGGAAAGAATTGCAGTTTTGTGGGGTCATAAATATGCGCCTTTCAGATTTTTAAAAAAGTTCATGGCTTACTAGATATTTCGAAAAAAACAACTTTTGGCTATTTTAAAAATGGTCCCTAATTCCATTATAATCTATTTTAGACAAAAAGTTTTCAGATAAAAGTTGTAGATAATCACATCACTAATGAGATTGTGTTTTCTGTTTTTTCTAAAGCCTGTCATTTTTGACATATGACACAAACCTTTGTTACTGAGTTACAGCCAATTCTTATCTTTCTTAACTA
Source organism: Sitophilus oryzae (assembly GCF_002938485.1). Classification (NCBI taxonomy): domain Eukaryota; kingdom Metazoa; phylum Arthropoda; class Insecta; order Coleoptera; family Curculionidae; genus Sitophilus; species Sitophilus oryzae. Next base: position 1,673,109 of record NW_022145801.1, on the reverse strand, counting down.
ATTTCACTTAGTTGGTATGGTATTCTTATTCTGTTATTTATTTAATTATTATAATTTATAACTTATAAAAAGACAGAATATTTTATTAAACGGTTCTTTACAATTTACATTACACAAACTAAAACTTTAAAAAATAATATCACGACATACACTGTAAGTTATTTTAGAAAATGTTCAAAAAATATACGGCATAAAATCTAAAATGGATAGGTCAGTTGATCAAGGAGGCCCATGCAATTAGTCCACCTCTTCCTATCCCTGAGTTTGAATTATGATATAAATAATTTTTAACATTTCTCTCATTATGGGGGGGCGGACTGTCATAATGAAAGTCATGTTGGAACCACTCCATTGATGCGCGAGTCTCTAAATTTAACTTTTCTAACATGTCTTGAAAACCGTTCTCTAAAAAGTGTATGTAACGTATCCCCGAAAATGTATTGCCAAGAAAAGTTGAACCAATAATCCTACACGCGTTACTTCATTTGAAAAAATCATATTTACAATTTTTGACTATTTTAATTTACATAGTTTGGATGTGACAGTTTGATGTTTCTGAGAGCAAAGACAATTGAACTTGTTTCCATGGCTAACTAAGTGAAATTGTTTAAAAATGATAAAAATTGGCTATAACTCACTAATTTTTCGAAAAAAAACTATATTATAGCTTATATCGCTTCTTCATGTACCGTCTCCATATCGGAGGTTGCTATCATCATTGCTATTTTGACCTTGGAAGCTGCGGCCCTAAATAGGTCAGATGACGTGACATTAAACCATTTTCGCAGGTTTCTGAGCTAGGATATTCTTCTCCTTCCAACAGATCTTTTTCCTACAATTTTTCCCTGGATTATGAGTTACAAAATCTCATACTTTGGACCTCTCATGATATGGCCATTGCAATTTTCTTTTTTTCACTTCCTTGAGGATCTCGACGCCCTTCCTCATTCTTCTCAGAACCTCCACGTTGGTGACATGTTCTGTCCATGGTATTCTCAACATCCTACGGTATTTCCACATCTCGAAGGCCTCCAGTTTCCGCTCGCAAAGCTCGTTGAGGGTCCAAGCTTCCATACCATACAAAAGGACTGGGAATACATAACATTTGAGCATACGAGTTCTCAGATCTAGGCTCAAATCGCGGCTACAGAGCAGCTTCTTAATCTTCACAAAGGATGCAAGGGCCTTCTCAATGCGAATCTTTATTTCAGAACAATAATCCGCGGTGCAGTCGACACTTGTACCCAGATAGTCATACCTCTCTACTCTTTCGAGTTCCTCACCTTCCAAGTACAGTTTTAGTGACAGTCATGTATTTGGTTTAACATTGAGTGTCAGACCATATTCTCGACTAGTTGTAATGACGTTATTTAACATATTCTGAAGGTCTTGCATGTTTTCATCGAGAAGGACTGTATCGTCATCCTATCTGTATCGGCCACGTAGCGCAAATTGTTCAGTGGTATGCCGTTAACTCGTATTCCACCAGCATCATTTTCGAGGGCTTTGTTAAAGATTTCCTCTGAGTAGACGTTGAAAAGGAGTGGTGAAAGAACACATCCCTGTCTAACTCCCCGTATTGGACGCGAACAGACGCACTTTGATTGAGGTACAGTTTTACTATTATTTGTATATCTCTTGTATCGAGATTTTTTCGTTCTAACGCTTCTATTAGTTGCTTGTGTCTTACTTTATCAAATGCTTTATTATAGTCAATAAAGCAGGCATATACATTTTGATTGACATCAAGGCATCGCTGCATTAAGACATTGTAGGCAAACAAAGCCTCCCTAGTACCGAAACCATACGTACCACCGTTCTACCACCGTAGAAAATACGCTTATATCGCTGAAAAAGCTTAAAAAATGGCGCTTTTTATGAAGTCATGGCCAACTATGGTTTCCAAGACAATCTCATTAAGGATGTGATTATCTACAACTTTTATCTGAAAACTTTTTGTCGAGTATTATAATGGAATTAGGGACCATTATTTTTAAAATAGCCAAAATTTGTTTTTTTTCGAAATATCTAATAAGCGATGAACTTTTTCAAAAATCCGAAAGGCGCATATTTATGACCCCACAACACAAAACTGCAATTATTTCTCCATTTAACCGACTCTCTATCTTCGGTAGTTTCCGAGATACCCATAGAGAACATCATAGAAAACTCACCCTGTATGATTAACATAATATCTGAGTCACCCTGATTAACATAATATCTTACCCATTACATACCTCTTAAACCCAAAAGATTTTTGCCGAAGAGTGGATCTGCTTTAGGATCAACCATAGCGACGTGATCCGTGAAGTGATCAAAATCTTTTACAGTAATCGCTTTTATCAGATCAGGATCACGAATAACTATTTTCGGAGTACTGAACTGATAAGCTCCGTAGTACCTATAAAGTGTTATTTAAAAAAGACTTTTTAAGGCGGAGATTGACTTGAGCCCAACACTGTAATGTAACGCTTCTTTGTAATATCAATCAGTAAAAATAATGAATATACAGGGTTGTTCACCACATACGACACGAAGTATTGTAGCTAAACGATTAGGTTTTTACAAATTGTAAGTTTTGGGTTCGTTGAAGGACTATTAGAGCTACAATTTAAAAATATTTTTACAAGATACACAGTGTCTCAAATCAATAAAAAATATCAAAGTTGTATTTTTTTAAATGGAACACCCTGTATATTATTACATTTTTAGTTTCTACGATTAAAATAAAGGTAAATTTGATTAAGGTTTACTGCATTTTAATCTTACTGTTTTTGAAATATTTAGGTTGTTGTCAAAATACAGTAATAATTTTAATTTTTCATTTCTCTATGCGTATTTAAGTTTTTAAAACCAAATATTGTACTGAAGTATTTCTATTTACTAAATTTTGTGTTGCAATAATAAAAATTATACTACCTTATACAGAGTGTCTAAAAAATTATTTTAAAATTACTAGCTTTAAACGGCAATAACTTGTTTAATTTAAATAGAACATCCTATATATTTTATGAGAATCAGATGGACAATTTAATTGTCTATCAAATTGTATTATACCATTTTTTACCTACCTCTTCAAGTTTTTGTAGAAAATACATTTTCTTATAATTTCGACCTCATTTATCAATATACCCATGGAATATTGACATTTTAAATTATTTTTAAAGATGTAACAAATTTTTAAAGAGTACTGATACTAATATTGTAGATATAGTTCGTTTATTTCATTAAAAAAAATTAAAAAAACTGTTTAAATATTTGCTAAAGAGGACCAATTGATATGATTCCATGTATGATTCCAGTATTCAAACTACATTAATTGACTGTTTGCGTTAATTAATAATAATTGTTCCAAATACTAAAAATCAAAGTAGTAGTTTTGTATGTGTATTAGACAATGCGGTAACACCTTAAAAATTTTATTCCATTTTTTGACGAATGCTTATTTATAACAACAGAGACGTTCATTTTCATAACTTATTATTATATTGATTTCTAATGCAAATTAACATTTTTTTGGAATAATTTATTAACTAACAGAATTAAGTATGTAATTAATTAATATTTGGGCGGACATAATGGTGGTATATTTAATTAACGGTATACTCTTTTATAAATATTTAAATAGTTTTCTTTTTGTATACAAATGGGCTAGTAATATTATTGTTTTTAGCACCTGTACATTTTGTACATTTGTTGCTTTAAAAACAATCTAAAATGTCAATATTCCATGAGTATATTGATAAACGAGGTCTAAATTATAAAAAATGCATTTTCTATGAAAACTTGATGAGATAGGTAAGAAATGGTATAATTCAGTTTAATAGACAATTAAATTGTGCATCTGATTCTCTTAAAATATATAGGGTGTTCCATTTAATTTAAACAAGTTATTGCCATTTAAAGCTAGAAATTATTTAAAATAAATTTTTAGACACTCTGTATGAGGTAGGATTATTTTGATTGTTGCAACACAATAACTGATCAATAAATAAACTTCAGTAAATATTTAGTATTAAAAACCTTGATAACCTTGGAGAAATGAAGCCTTAAAATTTTTATTGCAATTTCACAAAATTGAAAATATTTCAAAAACTGTATGGTTCAAGTGTGATAAACCTTAATCAAATGTACCTTTATTTTAATCGTAGAAACTAAAAATGTATTTTACAACTTTGATATTTTTATTTATTTGGGATACTCTGTATCATGTAAAAATATTTGTAAATTGTAGCTCTAATAGTCCTTCAATGAACCCAAAACTTACAATTTCTAAAAATCTAATCGTTTAGCTACAATACTCCGTGTCGTATCTGGTGAACAACCCTGTATAGTGTGAGCTATCCAAAAAAAATGAAAATTTTTAATTTTAAATAGTTGAAATTCATAAATTTGATTTGAACACCCTGTAACTTGTAACATTAAACTTCTTTTAGAAAAAAATAACATTTAAAAGTTAATTTTTCGTAATTCTAACATCTAATCTTTATTATAACATTTTTTTAAAAACAAGTTAATATTCGCATTTGCATTCAAAGGTAAACATGCATTCTGCGCATTTCTTAATGCATATCTGATAACATTAATCAAATAGGAATGCATAAATCAATTATTTCAACAAAATAATTAAATTATTTTATTTATACTTAGAGATTATTAATAAAAATAGCATAATTGTTAGAAATTCGCGCCATATATTTGTATTAAATAATATATTATGTATTATACTCTATTAGATATTGCGCAATGAATTCATAATAATTTGTAGACATGCAATGTTTATATTATCGAGATTAATTAACTAGATAAATAAATTACCTAACATCAGGCATTTGCTGATAAACAGAGGACACATTTGTCGCCATATCCATAACTCGAAAAATCATAGGCCACGTATCTCCGAAGAAGAACCATGGTTTTCCCTGTTTTACACCCCGTTTTTTCCAATAACTAAACGGTCTAATATAAAAATAATACACAAAAAATATCCCTATTAATATAACTACAAAAATCATTGCACCGGTATATTAATTTATTGCGCAAAAATAGTTAAAAAATAAAACGCTTTATACTCTGGTTGTAAACAAATTCAAAACAAACTATTAAATCGTAGGTGAAGTGTAAGCTGCTGACTAATAAACATACTCTCCAGTTTGTTATTTACTCTGAGAATAGAACAATTCTATAGATAAGATTTTATCGCATATTTAAATGCATTTTTTAAACTGTACTTTAATTTTATTTTTTTATATATTATATTGTATAATATCTCATGTGAAATTCGTTTTTGTATTCAGATATCTTTATACTAATATAGTAATAAATATTCAATAAATAATAAAGATGTAGAAAAGTTTTATTTTGGTCAAGTTATAGTAGATTAAAATTGAAAATATTGATCTCGCCCTTCGCGCCTGGTACATTTGAACTAATTCTGCAACAAGGATTGACAGAATGACAGATGACTTAAAGTTAACCTCAAAACTTTACGTTCGTAAAAATAAAAAATAAAAACATTTTAATTGATTTTAATTAAATCAAAACACTATTGTTGTGATAACTATTTAGTTGATAAAGACGATAAAATGGATTGGAACATTAGATACGATATGCATAGCGATAACGAGTGTGATTCTAACGAAAACGCTTTGACTACGAGAAATGTACTGGAAATGAACAGTGAAAATTTGATTTTTCAACAAAACGATTTATTCCCTTCGGCATTCCCTTTGATGGCCGATATTAGAAGACAAGGAAAACTATGTGATGTAGTCCTAAAGGTAATGTACACTTTTAGCAATAATTTAATACAAAATTGCCGTTTTTGGCATGAGTTTTTTCAAACATCTGTGTTGAATGAATCTGGATGTGTACTTTTTTTTTTGAACTGGATGTGTACGTTTAATCAACAGGTTGAAGGGCAACACTTCAGTGCCCATAAAATTGTCTTGGCTTCTACCATCCCATATTTTCATGCTATGTTTATGAATGATATGGTCGAGTCCAGAAATAAAGAAATCGAAATTAAATGTATTGATGCCACGTAAGTTACTCATATATTATGCAATTGCTTTTCAAATATTTTTAGATTTTTTAACTTATATTTATGTCTGCTGTTATTATTTCAGTGCCTTAGAAGCATTGGTAAATTTTGCCTATACGGGTAAAGTTGTTCTGGACAAAAATAATGTACAAAGTATTATGATCGGTGCATCTTATCTACAATTAAATAAAGTCCGCGATGCTTGTGCTAATTACTTGTTACAAAGGTAACTGTAAGAAACATTTTTTTAATAGAATTGACTAATTTATTTTAAATTTTGATTTATAGGATTCACCCACAAAATGCTCTAGGGTTCCGTCATTTTGCAGAATCTTTAGGTTCCTCGACATTAGCCGAATCAGCTGAAAAATATATTGACTGGTATTTTCATGAAGTTTCTCAGCATGAAGAATACTTATCATTATCCCTAGTTGAAATTAAAAATTTGTTAGGTAAAAATGATCTTAGAGTTGACAAGTAAGTATAAATTGTTTTTCTGTTCCTTTTTATTGTTTTCTAAACTTTTAATTGTTTAATCATAGTGAAGAACAAGTATTTGAAGCATGTATGCGATGGGTTAAGCACGACATCGACAATAGAAAAGAATTCTTGCCAGAATTACTGTCTCTAGTACGTTTGCCTCTTCTGTCACCTTTATACATTACTGATCGAGTCAGGAATGAGGAACAAATAAGATATTCTATACAGTGCAGGTGAGATTTTAGGTTAAATTTCATTGTCTTATTATATTTAATATTATATATTTTTTTCAGAGATTTAGTAGATGAAGCTTTAACATTCCACCTTATACCTGAAAGAAGAGCACTAATACAAAGTTTTCGGACCGAACCTCGCGTTTGCGAAGTTAAGGGATACATTTATGTTGTTGGAGGCTTAAATAGACATGGTAATATTAGTAATTTAGTCAAAAAACAATATTCATAAATATATTTTTTTATAAATAAAATTCTTTCTTTCTTCTTTTTTTTCTCTTTATTTAATAATCTGTAAATGGAAAAAATAAAAATTAATTTTACTGTCCACACCAAAAATTGCAAGTAACAATTGACATCCTAGGTTTATCCTTCAGAATATAAATTATACTTAATATTTATTGTATATAATTTGTATTCGAAATATTACCAGTAATATAACTGATAAGTGTGTTAGGTATAAGAATTATTATGATAAATTAAAAATGCATAACACATTTTAACTAGTAGCTATATTATCATAATAGTTTGCCTTGTGTAGAATATTGTTACAACACAAAGTCATAATAATTAAAATACTCGTTTATTTTTGTCTAAAATGGGATTGGACTTTGGTTGTTTTATTCTAGATGTAATATCACATGATCAACATAAGTTATTTAATATTTCAAGGGGGTTATCCTCTAGTGGCCATCAAAAAGAAATAACTAAACACAATCAAATCAAGTTAGGCACTGCACATATTTCACTAGATATCTTTAGATTAAGATCTTTCTCTTCAGGTCAGAGAAAGCTTTCTGATTTGAGATTTTTAGTCCAATCTTACTACCAAAATATACGGGCAATAACTGCGCCAACACTTTTAACAGTATTTTCGCAGTAAATATCGGTTTTAGATTTTAGTTATAGAAAGTGCTTATAAAATAGTGATGGGCAAAACTGTTATTTTTAGATAACAGTTGAAACTGTTATAGTTATTTATAAAAAACAGCTTAAAAATAACAGGTTTCTTTATTTTATTGCTAAATATCTGAAAGAGTATGAGGCGGTCACCGCCAGGCGTATTAACGCAGTTGCAAGTTTCAACAATGACGTGCTCGGTGGTAGTATTTCCAGGGTGTCAAAACATTTCTAAATATTGATTGTTATCTAAAATACCTCTCTAAAAACGGTGGTTGTTTAGAAATAAGCGCTGTTTACAAATTGCGATATAAAAAAGTCAAAATGCCGCCACTCGTCTATACCTATACATTCCGATCTACCTTCGCCCTACCCCTCGATCGACGTTTGTGGAGGTGTGCTGGTTCGCCGGTGCGCACATTAGGTCGGACCAGCACGACCACGCATAAATATTGCCGGTCATATTTGTCCCTGACCGACACGACCTGTTTTGACGGTCGTGGCTTGTGGCGGTACGTGCTGGTACTGGTCTAGTGTGCTCTACTCTATTAAATAACACGGTCACCTTCACCGGTAGATTTTACTGGTCTCGTCCGTGCCGGTCCGTGTAGGTATAGTGTGCGCGATCTTTAACCGTTTTTTAAATAACACATATTGTAATATTTGAGGGGCGTTTTTACCCTCTTGGAATTTGAGATTCGAGAAACCCCTCCTTATCGAACCTCTACAGCCCACAGTCAATCCGTTTGCCAAAAATCAGCTTTAAACATCAAGCAGTTTAAGCAGAATCGTGATTACTCAATGGTCATATTTTATGAAACACCCCGTATAAATTTTTAAAAAATCTTAAAATATGTAAAACAACAAAATAAAATATACGTGTTTAAGAGTTTTTCCGAAAAACTCACCGGTTTTTAAATAAAAAATATTCTAATATTTGAGGGTGGTTTCACCCCCTTAGAATTCGAGTTTCGAAAAATCCCCTCTTATCGAACCTCTACACTCTAAAGCCAATCCGTTTTCCAAAAATCAGCTTTTTACGTCAAAGGCTTCAAGCAGAATCGTGATTAATCAATGACCAGAATTCTCGAAACATCTTGTATACATTTTTAAAAAATATTAAAATATGTAAAAGAAACAAAATAAAATATACGTGTTTAAGCGTTTTTTCGGAAACTTGACCGTTTTTTTAAATAAAAAATATTGTAATATTTGAGGGGTGGTTTCACCCCCTTGGAACTGGAATTTCGAAAAATCCCTTCTTATCGAACCTCTACACCCTAGAATCAACCTGTATGCCAAAATTGAGCTTCTTACGTTGAGTGGTTTGAGTAGGATCGTGATTAATCAGTGAGTCAGTCACTTAAGGATTTTATTTATTAGTATAGATTTGCAAAGGAGAATTTCTACTTAGGTATTTATTCTGAAAATTTTTCAGAATAAATAAATACCTAAATATTGAAACTTAATAACTAAGTACTGAATCATACAGCGCCATAATATCTAGACCTCCGCCCGTTATGCTCGTAACAGGTTGAAAAACAATGTATCTAAAACAACTGATGCGTTATTCTCCAACCTGTTTCGAACCTCCATCGACAATCGACCGATGCAGCAGCGTTACAACGTTTTCAGATTTTCCGCGACGGACCGTCCGCGACTTCGAGCAAGTACCATGGGCTTATATGGACGATTTCACATGAGTCGCGTATGCTCCGTCCGGATGAGCTATATCGAAAAAACATCCACGCGGACGCTCCGCGCGTACGGTCCGCTCCATCTGAAAGCGCTGTTACTTTCCCACTCCGATTATCTCAACCGCCGCTCTGTTATGCTCGTAACAGGTTAAAAAACAATGTACCTATCTAAAATGACTGCTTATTTTCTATACGTTATTCTCCAACGCGTTGCGAGCCTCCATCGACAATCGACCGATGCAGCAGCGTTCCTTTCCCACTCCTGTTATCTCGACCGCCAGGCGTTATGCCCGCAACTGTTTCAAAAAAGCTGCTTCTTTTATATCCTATTATTTTTAAGCTGTTGCAAGCCCAATACGACCATCGACCGATGCAGCTACGTTCGCTGCGCCGTGCCGTAGCGCATTTCCCACTTCGTTGTCCGTTGTATCTCGCCGCCTGTATCGATAGTTGTCGAAATAACATGTTTTCCATCCATACTAGTTGTTTTTTGGAATTGCTTCGAGCAGCATCGAATTTCGTGGCGGTGCAGAGCGCCGACTTTGTTTCACGAACGGTCGATCTCTGCGTTATGTTATTTCTAAATAATTGATATAAAATAACAGGTAGTTAAATAACAACCCATCACTATTATAAAACAAGGAAGTTAAACCAAATTTTTCTTTCATTATACAAAATGCAGGGTTTGAATTAGGGGTTAAAATAAGTTTAATTTGACTCACCCTCATTATATCAAAACAGTATTGCAGTATTTAATACGCTGAATTTTGAAAAAGACACTATTAAGTATTCCGAGTTAAAAAGTATTAAAACTTCTGGTTAAAAAGTATAAAAAAATGATCATATTTCAAAAACCACATTTTTGAAAAGAGAATCGAGTAGCAAATCCACTGAGCTCTCTCTCTACTAAAAAAATACAATATGATCGAAAAAACAACGGCGTCAGTAATGGCTAAGGAATGAAGATCGCTGTATTTGGAAAATGTCATTGATGTTCTTTTCCAAGCGAACTGGTCTTCGTTTTTTTTTTCGATCATACATAAAAAACATATAAAAAATAGATATACCGGGTGCGGCTCAAAAGTGTCTCACCCCTATAACTTTTTTTGTTTATGGTATTTTGTTACTTATTCTATAGAAAATGATATCTCTGAATAGAATGACATCATATGTCAACATTTGACATTTTCGTATATGGTTTATTTGAAATTGCAAAATGCGATTCATAACGAAAATTTGACTCGAAATACCAAGTGTGGGGTATCAAATTATTGGTAAAAAAATGCTTTTTCCAAATATGTTAATGAGCTACCCTCGTTCTATTTGAAAAAATTAAGGTGTGATTAAAAATACGATTTGGATATCTTTTAACCGGCCAGGAAAAGTCACTAAAATCATTATACAATCAAATTTATTTTTCCGAGGCTCCTTGATTAAAAATTAAGGTTTTTTAACACAGCCAATGGCACTCTAGATTGGAATTTAAAATACAATTTTCTTTCAAACGAAAATGTTAAAAGTTGACATATGATATGTCAATCTATTCAGAGTGTCATTTTCTATCGAATGGAGTAAAATAATACCGAGGGTGTCATTTAAAAATCAAAAATTGTAGTCATTTCCGGTGAAACAGGAATTGGCAAAGAATTGAATACGTCAATCAATCCTAATTTATGTCATATACTAACATATTAAATATCGTTTTTATTATCTGAAAAAATTAAAAAGTTATAGGAGTGAGCCACTTTTGAGGCACTCGGTATAGCTTTCTATTTAAAAATATTACATTTTAGATAAAACTATGTTTGAATCGCCCTGTACGCTGACTACTAAAATGTGTGCTGCCCCATGTTTTATAAAAAATTGGAGTGAAAATCTCAAACCAAAAACTTCAATAAATATGATAAATCAATAAATATAATGAATAATAATCCTTCAGGGAATTTACATACAGGGTATTTTGTCAAAAATTTAAAATTTTGAACAACTTTTGACTTTGAGCACCTTTATGCCTCAAGATGAAAAATTAACTATATTTATAGGAAGACGAGAAAAACTATATCTATAGGTGGAGAATGAGAAGCTTTACTTCCTTTACTTTTCAAAGAGCCAGATTTCTTTTTCCAGGCGAATCTCTTTCGACTGTCGAATATTACGATTCGAAATTGGAGAAGTGGAACTTGGCTCCCGCAATGTCAATGATGAGGTCGCGACTGGGCGTCGCTGTTATTAAACATAAACTCTACGCATTCGGCGGTTATAATGGTAGAGACAGACTATCCAGCGTTGAAGTTTACGACGCATTGCAAAAGAAATGGAGTATGGTTACACCGATGATATGTAAAAGGAGGTAGGTATGATCTTTCTAAACTGTATAGTGAATTGCCAGTTCATATAAAAGCCTCATATATAAACTGTTTTAAAATCTATACCCGTCAATGGCTTTTTGATGTAAATTTGTTTTCAAAAGTTCAGAATTTCATTGGCATATTATTGTGATATATGCAGGGTTGGCATGATTTAAATCAAATGATTTAAATCATGATTTAAATCGTGATTTAAATCAAGTGATTTTTTAAATTTTAATCATGTGATTTAAATAAAAAAAAAATATTTTATTGAAACTTTATAATAAATCCAAAAATAACTGTAAAAGTTATAAAAATGAAATGTGTCCTAGAAAACTATAAAAAAATATTTCTATAACAGATATAATAGATAATAAATCGAAAAATAATTGTAAACGTTATAAAACTTATAAAACTATATAAAAAAAAACTATTCATAATTGTTGGACCGAATTTTTAACTACTTTCGTGTGAATTCATTATACCGCTAAACGCAGGGATTTTAAAATTTATGAATAAGTGAAAAATTCGCTGTTCGAATACATATCATTCGCAAAATCTAATGCAGAACTAGGTTTTTCTTATATAGAGACTATATCTTCATTCCCGAGAATCTACAATCGTTGTCAGAAAATATGTTGTTTTATTTTTTTTTGAAACGGTTGTATGTTTCCAAATTCCTACCGACATTTTGATCTGCAGTAAGTACTTTACACTTTGACATAATACATACTAATTTCATTCTCGACATAAGACTATTTCCGAAAAATAGTGTATTGTTTTATTAGGAGTAAAAATTATACTTTTTTTGACGATGCTGTACCTTTGAAAGACAATCCTAAAGCTATTCCGACGTTACAGGGAGGCATAAAAAGTACATTTTTACTCCGAATAGAATATACCATTTTTTTAAACATTACACATATTTTTTTAATCAATTTCAAACATTACAAATAATGTAAACAGTAATCGAGCAACAATTTGTACACTCGTTGAATTTGACTTAATATCAGTTTAATAATATATTTTTGTACTTTTGTGCTTAGGCGTAACAGTACTTTACTTTTATGTCTAGGCGTTAAAATGACAAAAATTAATACTTTTGAGACGTTTGAAAAAAAATCCTTTTGATCTGAAGCGAACGACTTTTTTTGCGGAATATATTGGTAACTAATGTGGAAAAATCACACGCCCCGTAGAATTGTTAATATTATTGGTATCGGCGTATAGATTTAGCCATTTAGGATAGGACTTTAATTGAAAATAAGTCCTAGTCATTTGGAAATCCGATTTAAATATTGTTTTGAATTAAAATCAAAAAAATCTGATTTAAATAAAAAAAAATCTGATTTTTTTGATTTTTTTTAAAAAAATCAGGATTTTCCAACCCTGGATATATGCATACCATCGAAAAAAAAACTGTGTCGAAGACGGCTGGGGAATGACAATCTATGGTAATTTTAACGAAGTCAAGCCCTAGCCGTCATTTACTTCTCCCGTACTCTTCGTATTTTTTAATTGCGCAGTTTGTCTTAAGAAGGTTGTAATTTATTTTTATATTGAGTAAAATGATGTTACCCATAATTTTGTTAATTTTGTCCCAATATTATTTACATTTTATAAAAAAAAATAGTCAAAATCTAATATTTCATATTCAAAGTATTATTTGGTATTATACAGATTCAGCCTCTCACGTCACTTATACGCTTACACCAGACAAAACTTACACTGCCATCAGATAAAGCTAAACTAACAGTGCCTTCTGTTACTATGAATTGACCTATACCGGGTGCGTCTCAAAAGTGGCTCACCCCTATAACATTTTTATTTTTTCAGATAAAAAAAACGAGATTTGGTGTGTTAGTATATGACATAAATTAGGATTGATTGACGTATTCAGTTGTTTTTGGTCACTTCCTATTTCACCGGAAATGACTACAACTTTTGATTTTTAAATGGCACCCTCAGTATTTTTTTACTTTATTCGATAGAAAATAACATTCTGAGTAGAATGACCTATCATATGTCAACTTCTGACATTCTTGCTTAATAAAAAATCGTATTTTAAAATTCAATCTTAGAGTGCCACGGCTATGTTAAAAACACTAATTCTTAATCAAGGAGCCTTGGAAAAATAGATTTGATCGTCTAATGTTTTTAGTGTCTTGTCCTGGCCAGTTAGAAAATGCTCAAATCGTATTTTAAATCATATATTAATTTTTTCAAATGAAACGAGGGTGGCTCGTTAGGATATTTTGAAAAAGCATTTTTTACGATTAATATGATACCACACACTTGGTATTTCGAGTCAACTTTTCGTTACGAACCGCAAGTTATAATTTCAAATAAGCCATATGCGAAAATGTCAAAAGTTATGAAAGACATACGATATGTCATTCTTTTCAGAGTGTTATTTTCTATCGAATAAAGTAAAAAAAAAAATATCGAGGGGGGCAATTATAAATCAAAAGATATAGTCATTTCCGGTGAAACAGGAAGTGACTGAAAACAACTGAATACGTCAATCAATCCCAATTTATGTCATATACTAACATACCAAATCTTGTTTTTTAGACGCACCCGGTATATGCTATATAACTACTATTGCTTATCCCATCAAATGTTCATAAATGATATTATATTTTGTACATGTGTCTAGCCCTAGCAGGCAACTATTAAGCCCGACCAATCACGTTAGAGTTCTTGACATACACAAATGAGTTAACACCCTCCAAATAACCACGCTAACCAACCTGGTTGGTCAAGCTTAATAGTTGACTGCTAGGGCTAGACACTTCTATATTTTGTTGGTATCAGTCAGGCCCTAGACACTCAATGCTAATTTTATAGAACTACAAATTTAGTTTCTTCCTCATCGCCAGACGGCGCAAAAGACATTAAAGTACAGGTTTCTTACTTATATATGACAGTGTCTATGTGAACTACCGTCTAATGGTCTAGTTTTGGTCTAGTTGACAATGTTGGTGATCCGTCAAGTTATTTATAAATCAATATTTAAATAATGATTAATTCGGATATTCCTGATTTGTCGGAAAGTTCGGTGATTTGTGTTTATAGTTTTTATTTTTATTACTTTGTGCATTCTGATATTTACAATCGATCTTCATTTTCATGTTAGATACTAAACTTTTTTATTAAAGTCATTTTGATATTTTAGAAATGATAAATTTATGAACGAAATAAAAAAATAGTTTAATCATAAATAAGTAAGTACTTTGTTGGTTAACAGTTAATTAGTAGTCCATAATATGTTTACTATATTATAATTTATTTGTTAAATCAAAAAAAGCGCGGTGTTTAAAATAATATATGTATTCATAATTTTAATTTTGTTTTGACTATGTTACACTTCTAATGAGCTAATAAAACATGAAATGTAGTAAAAAGTCTATATTATTCTATATTTTACTAGAGATAATTTTGCGCTTGAATAATGTTACCGTTTTAGTTAGCGTTAATAAGTAACGGAATGTTAAAATTATGTTATACCAAAACTCCCCATTAGTTTCTTCTAGTTAAGGATCACTAGGTGGCTTTAAATGACGAACCTATTTGTTTTATATCAGTGTCCAATCTATCTCTAGTAATTATATTTTTATAGTGCCCTTGGAGCAACAGCACTGGCTGATATAATCTACGTATGCGGAGGTTATGACGGAGTCACTTCTCTAAACTCCGTAGAAAGATATCATCCTAGTACAAATTCGTGGTGTTCGCTAGCTCCAATGAACAAATCAAGAAGCGCTGGTGCTGTTATTGCTTGCCAAGGTAACAGTGGGTCTTTTTAAAATCATATATCTTATAAATAACGATTTTTAGGACATATTTATGCACTGGGTGGCCACGACGGTCTCTCAATATTCGATTCTGTTGAAAGATATAATCCCACCACTAATACATGGATCGAAGCGCCGCCTATGCTTACCAAGAGGTAGGATCAATTTTTATTTCTTTATAATTCAAGTTCAAAATACTCATACAAAATATAATTACAATGTTAGGTGCCGATTAGGAGTAGCTATGCTTGGAGGAAAACTCTACGCTTGTGGAGGATATGATGGAAGTTCATTCCTTCAAACTGTAGAAATGTTTGATCCAAGAGCTAACAAGTAAGTATTAACTGTCATTTTTTTACTCACACCTTATTTTATTTGGCATTAACTGGGGTAAATATATGTGAAATATTTCAAATGGACATAAACTACCTAAAATGAAGCACATCCTCCTTGGGTTGGTTATGCCATAACTATCACATACTAAATAAATATAGTTATTATTACTACTGATACATTTCTAGAAATGTTGATCAAAGCAAAGTAGAATTTTACCTTCTAATTGTCCTAACCTTACTTTTAACTGAGGCATCAGAAATAAAAAGGGAGTAGGCGATATTCTCACTTTGAGAGTGTTTATAGTTTGTTAGTGTAACTAAATACAGGGTGGCGACTCTCACACGCTGCGGAAGCTTCAAAGAGAACGACAATTTGTATTGAAATGAGATTTTGTGCACATATGTAGGTTAATTCAGAACACTTTTTAAAAATATAGAGAGTTCTACAGGGTGTCCCTAAAAAAAGTTACATATCAAAGTTGTATATTTTGTAATGCAACACCCTATATATTAATTGATTTTCGGATTCTGGGAGAAGAATAAAGGTGAGTTTTATAAGAAAAGTATATGACTAAAATGTAAGGTTTTTGACATATTTAACATTTTCTAGAAATAAAGAACAATTTTTAAATTAGAATAAAAGCTACCTAAATTGGAATTGTAGAATAAAGGTGAGTTTTATAAGAAAAGTATATGACTAAAATGTAAGGTTTTTGACATATTTAACATTTTCTAGAAATAAAGAACAATTTTTAAATTAGAATAAAAGCTACCTAAATTGGAATTATACCCGGTATAACCCGGTAACTATTGTTCTTTAAATCAAATTAAAACTTGATCCAAAAAGTTATACAGGGTGAGACAAAATTAATATTGAACATTGGTCACCTTTAAAAGCATTTTAAATGGAACACCCAGTATATTATTCCGATATTCAGTGGAGAATTCATGTCTCTTCAAAATACTATTAAGGATGCCTACCCCTCAAAGATTTTCCTAGATATTTTATTATTTGATAAAATCTAGGTGGCTGTGATATGTGTAACGTTACTTCAACATAGCTGTCTAATTAGTCCAACTTTAACAACTAGTTATCATTTTGTGTCAGTTAAAACAAAAAAAATTCTCAGAAATTTGCCGAAAATGCAAACTTTCCTACATCAGAGAGAATTGATATGATTCTGTTAGTTTGGTGAATGCAATGTGCATTCACCAATTAATAGAATACTTAAATGCTTCTGATTTTATCTAGTCTGTTTTTTTTTAGGATATATTAAAGACAGTATTTACAAAACTCGACCAACTATTGTCGACAACATGAGAGAAGTTATTGTAGCTGCTTTTTGGGGTAGAACTCCACGTATGCTTTTTAAAATGAAAATATCCTTTTGAAAATACAATCATTTTATGCAGTTAACAGGAAAGAAAGCATTTTGAGCATTTGATTTCATCTAGCTAATTTTTGTCACATAATCATAGGTTTATATCTAGTTTTAATTCTGTAATAATTAAAATATGTTTTAAACGTGAATCTTTTATTACATTTGAGTATTTTGCTCTACAATCTTTAATTTTTGTTAAATTAACAAAAGGTATATCACACAGCCACCCTAGATTTTTTCAAATAATAAAGATCTACTGACGCAAACCCATTATCTTGCGAACCGTACCTTAAGAAACCCTGCTTTATAATAATAATAAAAAATACGATCCTTCAAACTTTGTTAACTAAAACTGTTGTCCCATTCAAGATGGACCTACGTTGCTCCCATGAACGCTCAACGTAGCAGAGTGGCTCTGACAGCTAACATGGGCAAACTGTGGGCAGTTGGTGGCTACGACGGCATTTCAAACCTGGTGACCGTGGAAGTATATGATCCGAAGCTGAACGAATGGAAGTATGCTGCAGACATGATAGCTCACGAAGGTGGAGTCGGTTTAGGTGTAATTTCCATTCCATAATTTTACGTTTTTAACTTGAACAGGTTAGAACTAAGCGGTAACTAAACAGGGAGGACCAAAAATATCGCAAGAAAAATGTTTTTATTGTAATTACATCTCTATACAGGGTGGTCAGAATTGTATTCCGGAAAGTTCGGTATCCTATTCTGCAGATAAAAATAAGTAAAAAATTGTTATAAATGAATATCCGAAAATTCTTCCTTTTGAAAAAGTTTCATTTTTATTTCGATTTTTTCTAAATAATTTCTGAACTAACACCGATATTTGGATGAAAATTAATGTCTGGGTATTTTTTGAAATGAGAAATTTGATTTAGATTATTAATATGACTCCTACTTGTAAGGGGCGCCAACTATATGTTTTTTGATGAGCAATAACTTTTCGTCTGTACCTGTATTACACTACTGACTGAAAAATATACATTTCCGCCATTTTTACGTGAAATAGGGTCTCTTAGACCGAAATAATAAATTTGGAAATGTCTTGGTTTCAAAGAAAGGTTTAACAGAAATTGTTTTATCATACTGTTTTTTTTTCAGAAAAAAATATGATTAAAACTGTTTTATCATAGTTTTTTTCCAGAAAAAAATATGACTCGTTTAAAAACAAAAGTTCCCAAATTTATAATTTCAGTCAAATAATTACACTATAGTCAACATGTTTATTTTTTGTAATGGCCATGTATTGATTATTTCGATTCCAAATATCTTGAGAACAGTTGATTGGTCGAAGCCATTTTTACCAAAAGACCTTTTGTGCGTAAAAA
This sequence comes from Sitophilus oryzae, assembly GCF_002938485.1. Taxonomy (NCBI): domain Eukaryota; kingdom Metazoa; phylum Arthropoda; class Insecta; order Coleoptera; family Curculionidae; genus Sitophilus; species Sitophilus oryzae. The sequence goes on along the minus strand of NW_022145801.1, from coordinate 1,654,548 downwards.
ATGGCGGTAGTGTATATTCATCCGCTCTGTAGTTTAATACAGATACGGACGAAAAGTTCCATGTAGGTGGCGCCCCCTACAAATAGGGGTCATATTGACATCAAAATCAAATTCCTCGTGTTAAAAAACACCCAGACACAATTTTCATCCAAATATCGTCGTTAGTTCAGAAATTATTTGGAAAAAATCGAAATAAAAATGAAAATTCTACACCCTGTATCTCCGAAACTAATCATTTTAGGACATACATTTATACGAACTTATCTCCGATGATATATCCATTATACGTATCTCCGAAATGAAGCATGTGACGACATAAACTTATACGAACTTTTTTACATATTTTTATTTGCTAAATATACTGGTGGAATTTCTCGAATATAATCTGGACCACCATGTATAATATCGCCCCCTTAGTACAACAACTAGATAACTTGAAATTCATAGTTTTGAGAAAACCCATTTTAAATATTCGAAGAGCAAAAAAAATATATCTGTTAAGCAATTAAAAATATTATATGTTGCATATCAAATTATAATTTGTTAACTTTGGGGACAATTTTTTGGGGAAGGTTTATTATCTTTGGAGAATTTGATTAAAATTTGAGATATCTAGTTGTTGCTGAAAAGAATGAAAATATGGAATAAAAAATCAACAAAATTTGTAAATAAAACCCAAAAGATGTAACTTTTAACACAACTTAAAATGTCAGTATCACTGATATCACTTTCGAAATCGTCCTTGTTTTGAGGCCTTCAACGTTGGTCTCCTCGGAACGGAAGACTTCCAAAAATGCTTTATACTCGCTAGGGAGGTCCGGAAGATTCATTTTGAACAAAGACATAAGGTCGTCATATTTTTCTTTTGTAAGAGGTAGTTGATTATGATATAAAGGCTCTAAGTTATTATTTGCAGAGGATATACGTGTTTTACGATTACAATTAAGTCTAAATTCCCCATCAAAATCTTCTTTGAACTTAATAATAAATGGCGTCAATTTAGAAAAGTTCATCCAGCACATTTTCTGCCAACCAACTTACGGCTTTCATCTTCTTACAAACAATTTAGCAGCACAGAAATATAACTGTTGTTTCACATTCACAACTAGATATCTCACAGATACCGAGAAGGTACCGGGGAGTAACTCAATAATGCCAGTGCTAGATACCTGCCTACAACTAGATATCTCAAGGTGCCTAGTTATGGAACGTACATGTTGAGAGTTATCTGTTTTTGGCCACTCTTAAAATAAGTCTGGTTGCTCATACAAGATATCTAGTTGTTGCATTAAAAAGAGCATGAAAAATGGGCCAGATTTAACTGGATAACTCAAAATGCATAAATTTTGAGTTATCTAGTTGTTGCACTAATGGGGCGATATAATGTTTAGATGTAACATAAAATATAATTCGCCAAAAGGAAATTCGGTTAGAATATTTTTATTCAGAAAAAATATGGTGAAACTAATATTAAAATATGTTAAGACTAGACAGATCTTTAATTTATTGTCTTGAAGACAGCTCAATCTCTGGATCAAACAAAGACATTTTTTTTTCTTTCCTGGTTTTATTTAGAGTGATAGAAAGATAGTTCTATAAAAAACATTTATTGTGATTTTTGGTCCTGAGCTTTAATATAACACTGGATAAATTTGAAAAATTTTACAAGGGATAATTTACTAATCACTGGTTAAATTAGTTTCTTTTAATGTTTAAGTAAATAATATTTGGGCCTGAATTCTGTAACTTAGCACACGCTAAGCAATTTTAGACGTTTAGCGCATATGACGTAAATTTTCGCTTAGTTCGCACTTGACTATCGATTTGGGTATTCTCATTTGATGCGCTTAGCTTCTTTAAGGATTGAGCTAAGCGATTCGAAAACGGCTACCTTATAGATTATAGGATCGTTTTGCTTGTCGAACTAACCTATTAACTGTCAGTAAAAATAGAAAAAATTGTGATTTTATGCGTTCTCTTGCTCGTTAGTGAAAAATTCTTTTATAAATGCATCAAAAAGTAATTGATAATTTAGGACTTGGCAGCTATAAGTATTGTTCAAAACATCAAAAATGCTGGGAACCGTCTTCAACATTTCCCTTGTATAATAAGAATGATGACATCAGAGAATAGGTACATTAAAGAAATGCTAACTTCATGTTAAAAAATGGAAACAGACGCCACCTGGTGTCGCCTGGCAGTACTAGCTAAATTGAGGGGAATTGGAGGGGCGGGGCTTAAAAGAGGGGAAATTTTTAAAAAAATATTTTTATAAGTATCACTGACTTACTGTTTAAAGTTAATAAACATATTTTTATTACTTTAATATAATTTAATGTATTAAAAAATATGTCTATTAACTTTACACAGCAAATCAATGATATTATTAAAGGCTTATTATTTTCAGAGAAAATTCATAGTAAATAAATTACACATTAGTAAACAATATCATTTATTTTTTAGAGCTGCGATTTATAGTACAATAATATTGAAATATATATATATATATATTTTTAACAATGAAAAAGAATATCCCGCAACCTGAAAAAGAAAGATGATCAATTAATGACTTAAATTAGTTCAAAATACATTTTGCAAATAACTAGTGAATTGGAAAGATAAACATACTATTAAAAAGACATTTTAGTAGTATATTATTATCTATTTACTGATAATACATAAGTATATAATGGGTAAATAACATGCATAAGGCACTATGATACAACTACCTGTATCATGATAATACACTAATATCACAAAAAATATATGCTAATTTAAATTCCTTTAATGATCTAATGAAACACTATCTAGCCTCAATGCATGCCATTCCAAAGGCAAAAAAAAGCTGTTATACCAAATAAATATAAGCTGAATAAAACATAAACCAAGCCAACGTGCATAAAAAACCAAAAAATGCATCAAAAAATACTTTTATCAGATCATACCCTTGGATATATTATGTATTTTATATATCGCACATCCCGTTCAAAAGTTTACTAACTCAAAATAGAGAATATAGAGAACATTGTCAAGAGAAGTAAAAGAAAATTTAAGTTAAGGCAATATGCTCCTTTTTGGATATTAATGGCCAAATAATATAATGTTGATTTAATAAAATTTTACTGGCATCCTTCTGAGGTATAAATCAGATTAAAAGGACATTGTTTTTGTAATAATTGTTTGTTTTGTAAACATTTTTTGAAGACAATACAGTTTTGAACGGGCTGTGCGATATAAACAAGGATCTTACTATTATTTGAGGTTAGAAAGTATTTAAATAACATAAAACATAATCAAAATCATTTGTCATCATAAATTATAGAGGTACTTACGTGTTTTGATATTATTATCAGGAAATAATACGTTTAGTTAAACAGGTACGCTGCCAGGCAAGTTCTATCGGCGGGTCTTTGCAAAAGTTGAATCTAAAAATACAAAAAATACGTTTATATCTTAGTTGTATTTACGAATAAAGTATTTGTGTGTAATTTCTGACTTACCAGTTAACTGAATAATCGCATTAAATACATCCAAATGGTAATTTAATATTGTAAAAAAGCAAAATTGTTTTAAATCACTTGCCAGGACAGCCCGGCCAGCTTCTTTGTTGGCAAAATGGCCGCAGTATCATGATTTAAGCAATGTGAATGACAAAGATAGCCAATGCCTGGCAGATGTTGCTTTCTTTGTCGTTGGTCCTGGCACGTTTAAATTTGACTGTTGCCTGTTTTCCCATACAAGTGACACCCCCGTGGATGACATCTTTATGGAAGAATAGGTTGACATAACTCAACAGTAGGTTATGAAATTCACGTAACATTGACATTTTTTATCGTTTTATCCACATTTAACTATAACGGCCTACACACGTAACGATTTATCCTACTGTATGCAGTACGATATCCATCGAAACTGTAACATTAACGATAAATCGTAGCGTGTGTAGGGAAATTGGATGGTTTGCAATATGCAGTCGTCAAATCGTTTGCAGTACGGAGCTTCCGTAAAATATCGTATCAACGGGTCGTGTCTGGGGTGGGGTTTGAACGCAAGTCTGAACGTGTGGAGTGTATTCCCTGCCGCAGCGCGCAGTTACGATATAATTTTTATTTATTTTTGGTTTAATCAATATTATGGATTTAAAAAATAAGACGTTCTGGGAATACTTCATTGATTTATATCAGAGAGAACACTAATAACTAAAGTGAGAGAGACCGATCAACGTTAATTTTTGAAGACAATGTTAGTCCCCGAACTATGAGCGAACTATCGATATAGTAGGTTGCATTCATACCTATATACAGGCGCCAAAAATTTAAAATTTGTATATTTGAACCGAATCTTAATCTTTCAAGTTTATAATAAGAAATCTTCGTAGTTTTTTAGATTATTTTCTTGACAACGAAAATTTATTATTAGACTTTAAGCATTAAAACCTATAAATAAAATACTGTGTAGGAACATAATAATTTATTTAACTCCAGACTTCTTGCCATACTCCAACTCAAGGCTGCAATCTTCAGTATCTTTTTTATCTAACTTGGTTGGGAGTGAACAGGGAAGCACGGTTTGGAGCTCGCACAGAGTATCAGTCGGTATTCCGTAGGTATTCAATGTTTTTGATGGTCTTTCTTCTATAACAAGAACCTAACAGTTGAAGAAAATAATTTGTATTTCTGGAAATAATACCAGGTATCAGTGGCGGCTGGTACTAAAGGGCACAAGGGAACGTGCCCACCCTCCATACACCATAAATCCAACCAGTTAATAGTATCATTATGATCATTATAATAATTTTATTATATTATTGCATCAAAAATAATCAAAATTACTTTCCGACTATTGAGATGATAATATTTCAGCCAACGGATATCAAAACTTGTTTCCGGGGACCACTCATATTTTGTCCCGATATTTATTGCATATTCTTGACGATCTGGTGACCGAACCGTTAAAAGTAATGGTTAATTCGCTAGCGAAATGGACACAATATTTTGCGTCTCTTCCTCTCTTCGCATGCACTTGTCGGTTCGCTTTGCGACGCGACGGCAACGTCGGCGAATTTTATATGCACACTACTCTACACACACGTTATTTAATTGATTGGTTCAGTTTGAGGAGGCGGATCATTGAATATTGTTTGTTGATTTGGAGTTATTGAGTTTTGTTTGATTTTAATTATTTTTAAGTTTATTGAATATGGAACTAGAAGATTTTTTATACAAATAATGTTTTTGTGTTAATTTTTTATATGTATTAAAAATTATCCATTTAAAATTTGGTTATAAAACGTTTAAAGAATATAAAAATTATTATAATTATCTTTTAGTTACTCGAAAGCAGTGGCGGATACAAAGGGGGGCCCATGGGGTCAAGGCCCCCCCTAAAATATGTAAACTGGGTTAAATATTAGGCTTTTGGGTTAAAAATGGCGCTTTAAAAAGCATATTCTACATTACTTTTTGTTTGGGCCCCCTCTAAAATAAATTTCTGTATCCGCCCCTGCTCGAAAGCTTTTCATTTTTTTTGTGCCCTCCCATGAAAGAAAGTCACGAGCCGCCACTGCCAGGTATAATACCTAGTCGCTCCATAGGTATCAGAAAAGAATGTGATGTTTTAAATTAAAAAAATTAAATTAGCAATGTACGATTATTATGTGCACTCACTATTACTATTAGGTATGTTAAAATAATTACCGAGATAAAACTTACCTTTAAAGGAAACGTTTTGTCTGGGTCTCAACCACAAAACAAAAATTACAAAATGCGGAATAATCGTGGAATCTGAAATAATCAATAATGACAATAATCTTCTCTTCTGACAAGCTAAAAGAACAGGCACATTCAGTCAAAAACAATTTATTACTCCGATTTGCTCCGATTATCAACAGATTTTAGTTATCTCCTTCTAGAACTAAGAAATAGCAAAAAGCTACTGACAATCTAATTAAACCTGTCAAATGTTTAACTTGCAAAGCTGAAAACTTCCTTTTTTGACCGCCTAAACGCTATGCGCGTCTGGGATGCGCGGTGACAAAATAAACTTGTCTACGAAATGCCCTATTCCACAAGCCCTCTCACTTTAGTTATTAGTTTCTCTCTGATTTATATAGAGAAAATAGATGCTTACGGGATGTGAATTACACCATTTTCGCTTTTTGATTTCTTTTTGTTCATCATCTTCATCTATCAGCAATACTGCAGCTACAAGCACGGCAGCTTTCTTCTTTGGAATTCTTGACATAACGGTAGCCCTTCTCGACGAAAAGTGAATAATCTGAACTGCGGCAGTACAATGTGTTGCATCGTGTGTACAAAAAATGACTGTACTGCAAGCCGTACGATTTTCTTTACGATCTGCAGTTCAACGCGCAGTACGATAAATCGTTACGTGTGTATGCCGTTTATGAGATACCTACCTGAGAAATTGCGGTATGAGGTATCTCTAATGAAAAATGTCACTGTTAGGTTAATTTCATAACATATTGTTGAGTTACGTCAACCTATTTTTCTATAGATATGTCATTCTTATTATTCAAGGGAAATGTTGAAGATGCTTCCCAGCATATTCGATGTTTTGAACAATATTTATAGCTACCAAGTCGTAAATTATCAATTACCCAATAAGGAATTTATAGAAGTATTTTTCACTAACGAGCAAGAGAACCCACAAAATCACATTCATTTTTTCTATTTTTACTGACAGTTGTATCTATTTTTAGGTTAGTTCGACAAGCAAAACGATCCTTTAAGGTAGCCGTTTTCGAATCGCTTAGTGCAATCGGTAAACACGCTAAGCGCATTAATACGCAATATTTACGTCATATGCGCTAAACGTCTAAAAGTGCTTAACGTTTTCTAAGCTACAGAATTCAGGCACTGTTATATTAAACATGTTGTATATATTTGAAAATATTTCCTAAGGATTATTAGAGACATACCATACGACGTCAAGTTGGCTTGGAAATAATGATCAATGACATCAAGCTTCTTTTCAAACCAACTCTGACGCCGTGTTACATCACAAATTACCAGCGATTTATCACAAAACGTTTAATTTTTTTAAATCACTTTTGATAAATGTATCTTAAAGATTCATTTGTAGTTATTATTTTATTTATGCAGATAAATATATTCAGTTAATAAGTTAACATAAATTGTACATATTATATTTTAAAATTTGAGTAGCTGAATATATTATATTTGAAATCGTGTTTGAAAATGTGGATAAAATTTAAGACTGCAATTTTGCCATTTTTCATTTTTACGTCTAATTTAAGAAAATACCTAGTGATAAAAACGGTCTCATTAGTTTTAGTTATAAATTCACATTTAAAATTGCATGAAAAAAGCATTATACAAAGTCTGTCCAACGAGCCAGAGGGAGATGACATTTAAAAAATAACAGAAAATACAATTTACGTGTGTATTAAAATGACAGACACGACTGTCACTGTAATGTGTTCTCTCGTCGGACAGACTATAATATTGTTTGATTTTTTTCTGACATTTTATACATACCTATTGACAGTTTTAATCCAATGTATTTTTAAATCAATAGTTTTTACAGAAATACTATATACAGGGTGTTTAAAAAAAACATGTGCCATCTCTCGCGGGGAGATTTCTTACGTAAAAATTAAGGTTTATTTTTATTTCAACATAGGGTCCGAATTTGATTTGTTTCAGAGCTACAGGGGGTTAAAATCTTAATTTTTATTTGAATTATTATATTTTTATTCCATATGTTTTGAGCGATTCGAATGAAATTTGAAGGGTAAAATTTACTCCAAGTGCAACATATTTTAATGCTAAAAAGTGTCCACAGATTTACCAGGGACGTGCATATGGGATATCACTGAAATATTTAAAAAAATGTGCGCTACTGACTCTTTTTCTCTTGTTAGTACAGTTATGTAGGCCGTTTAATGTCTATTAAATGTAAAAATAGTTTTAAAGTTAAAGAATGTTAAAACTTTTAAAAAACATCTCTCATAATTATCTTAAATACCATTATTTTTTTCTGAATTTGTTGACCATCTGTGTTATAAATTTGTTTTATTAATCGTGATTAATACATTTTTAAATGTATTTCAAAATCAGTGGTGCACGTTTTTCTTTGAAAAATATTCCAGTTATAACCCATATGCACGTCCCTGGTGAATTTCTCGACACTTTTTTAGCTTTAGAATATACAGAACTTATAGTAACTTACCCTGAAAATTTCATTTGAATCGCTAAAAGCACTTGAAGAAAATTATAATAAATCCAAAAAATGAAGATTACTCCCTGTAGCTACAAGACAAAGCAGAATTGGACCTACGCTGGTATAAAAATAAATCTTATTTTTACGAAATTATTACCCAGGAGAGATGGACCGTTTTTTGAAACGCCCTGTATTGATTTAATTAATATGTAATGTTTATTACGTTTTTATTGTCATTTAATTGAGATACCTATATAACCAAATCGGCATGAATTTGAGTTATTTGGATTCTTTTTGTGGTATTTGGAAACGTATTTTTTATACAATAAAAAACAGATTAAACAAAATGTTTGTTTTATTTGAATTAAATAACATTCTCTTAAAATTAGTTATAAAAAAATCAAAACGAAATTAACAAAAATTTTAGGAGATAAACGAAACGGAATAAACGAAATAATATTTAAAGCACAATACTATGATGGAAACATTCCTCTGCTCCTTTTCCACTGAGCTCCGCCTTTTCTGTTGTGATTACCGTGACTCGACTTATTGACGCTCTTCTTTTGTCTGTTAATCAGTACAGATTTGTCCTGTCCTTGGCCCTTAGCTTTACCTGTTGATATATAGTTATAAAAAAGTGTTTCGCGCAATTTATCATAAATTTATTTTGAAATTTAATTTTATCTATCATATACAGGTTGTTAACTGGACGTTTACTTATAGGGGAACAGAATGGGCAACATTGCCTATAGAGAACACATGCACTTATAGAATTTTCTGCCGACTCGTCCCGTCGCGTCGTCTATCGACGAGCGGGCTGAGGTTGCCATATTTCATTCATAATATATCATTATATATTTTTTTATTTCATCTAGAGTATAAAATAAATTATACCTCACAGCATTTTGGTATTTATTAGCGATCATCATTTTCATATTAGATACTAAACTTCTTTTTAATTAATAAAGACATTTTAGAAATAATAAATTTATGAACGAATAGCTTGATTACAAATAAGTAAGTACAGAGGTAACGTTAATTAGTAGCCATTATAATATTTTTACTATATTATAATTCATTTATTGTTAAATTTAAAAGAAAATATGCGGTATGTGCTCTATTGCTGTGTTTAAAATGTTTGTTTTCATAATTTTATTTTTGTTTCGACTATGTTACACTTCTAATGATCTAATAAAAAATAAGATGTAATAAGAAAGTCTAGATTTATTATTTTATAGTTTACAAGGAATAATTTCGCGCATGAATAACGTTACCGTTTTAGTTAGCGTTAATAAGTACGGAACGATAAATTATGTTATGCCAAAACTTTCCATTAGTTTCTTCCGGGCCACCAGGTGGCTCTAAATGCGGATTTATTTGTTTTGACATTAGTTATGGCTTATTGTCAAAGATCATTAATGACACTGACATGGCATTCCACATTTTCTACAACTAGATTATTATCGCCTACTATATTTTAACAGATTTTTTGTGATTATGAAAGATTATAAAAATAAAACAACAGGCACAAAAGGCGATGAATGCCAAAATTTTCTTAGATCAAACTAAACCACATCATGAAATAAAAATTACTCTTAAGACTGAAATTTATAAAAGATTTAAATTTAAATTTAAAAATTAAGGGATATACTAACCAACTACGTCAGGCTTTGGCTTATTTGTAGTGCTAGCTTGTGGCCTATTTCTATATCTAGCTTCCCTCCTTTCTCTTAATATGGCCGGATCTTCGCAGAAATTCAGTTTATTATTAGGACGAGAACCACTATCCTTTTCTTCTTCCTAAAATATTTACAAATATGTATACATGATTATAGCGACATTATAAAAAATACTGAAATACTGTTGATTTGAAGTCATACATAAACTTCCTTTACTTGAACTAACAGTCACTATCAGACATTAAACTCAATCTATAGATTTTTTTAAATAATACCTTATACGTAAAATTACTTGAAAAAAAAACTATATATCCTTAATGATTCAGCCGAACTGTATATCTGATGTTTATTTACCTCTGAGCTCTCATCGCTTTCTGATTCTTTTTGGTTTTTCCTATTTGGATTAAAGACTGCTAACTCTTCAGTGATTGGATTATCAGGAACTCTAATTGCAACATCGTCATCATACCTATCGTCGTATTCATCGTCATAGAGGTGATCATATTCATATTGTCTATAGAAATAAAAATACTAAGAATTAAATTTAGGTACACATAAAGTCAGTGAATACTACATAGGATACCTGTAAATGTTTCCAAAAAAAAAATAATTTAAACAAAAAATACATAAGTTTATTAAATTTAGTAAAAATATCCTAATGGTCTTTCTTAGATATAAGAAATAACAAAGTACAAAAGTAACAATAATTATATGAGCCATTCCTGCACACTTCAATTAACTCCACTTTTCGAAAAATCTTAAATTTATGGTATATTTATAGGTTACTATTTCTCTAATGTTCAGAAAAATATTATAAATATAAAATTTATGAATTTACCAAATGGTTTAAAAAAAAAAGAAAAAAAAATTTAGATTTTTCAAAAGTGGAGTTAATCAAATTGTGCATTGAACGGCTCATATAATCATATACGATCTTAGATACTAAACGTTTTTACTAAATAAGTGGAAATCTAGCATTTTTCTGTTTAAATCTGGTTTGTATAAAAAAAAATATGACAATACTTGTTGCCTGTCATTTTAATTCAAAACTAGATTATTTTATTCCACCAGTTTTTGAATGTCATCTAGACTATAGCCAGTCCAAAGAGAGGATACATGACAGTGACAGTTGTTTCTGTCATTTTAACTTGGAGGTTAATGGTATTTTCTGTAATTTTTTCGATGTCGTCTGTCGAAATCTTCCCTGACTCGTTGGACAGATTATATGGCTGTTACAAATAGTTTAAGACAAAGATAAAATTCCCCAGTGTGAAACAGAAAATATAAAGTTATAAAAAACTTACACTCCTTCTAATACCAAGTTCTTTATTTCCTTAATTTCCCTTTTGTCGTTTAATAATTTTAATGCATCATCATATTCAGGTTTCTTGCCTACAAAAAACGTAAATTGATGTTATAGCTACATATTATATGCTATTATGTCATATAGATTTACCTTTATAAGCTAAAATCGGTTGTTCTGGTTCGGGTTCTGGAGGTATTCTTATCTGGTCAAATGGAATTTCTGACAAGTGAGGAGGCAAGTTGTTTTCTAATATGGCATTTATCACATCTTCAGTACTGTAGTTATACGATTCGAGGCATTGAAGGGCAAAACCTGTAAATAATATAGTTATAAAAGGTCAGACAATTGTTATAGTCATATATTCTCTTCCCGAACAGACTATAGTGGTTCACTACAGTTTGGAGAGTTTAATTAAAGCATAATTGACAGCTTACGAGACGGTCTTTACGTTACGCATTTACAACATTTACAGAGTGGTTAATTTTGACAAAAAATATACAGAAAATGTTTAGGACTAGGTACTACAAACAAGCTTCATATAAGCTAATTTTCCATATTAACTACTTTTATGACTCTAACTTCAGATGGCCTCTACCAACTTAAATATTTATAGGTATTTATAAAAAAAACTAAGGAGATGACCTCCCTCATCACTGCAGTTTTTTTTTTAAATCACCCTGTATTTCTAAAGATCCGTCTACACATTCAGCGCCTAAAACAAGTAAATTCGTGGTGTTTGCGTTGAAATTTATGGTACTGGGCGTTTGAAATAGACTAGGAAAATACATATGTAGTGTTTTTTAAGAGTCTATTATGCTGTACTGTTCTGGTCGCTCTCAGAGGTCGGGTAAAACGGGTGTGTGGCCAAAGGTAATATATATTATATTTTAGAAATCTGCCTAAGGCTTAGCCCGATCCTGTCGTGTTAAGCGACACCCAAAATTACAAACACTCGTGCTTTGATTAAGGCTTGATTAAGGTTTGCAGATCTTCAGCATTTTCCATAAAATAACGAGCAATTTGTTACAAAACCTTATAAATTATATGTCACTGTAATCACAAAACTTCAATATATTTTCGTATTGTAACAGAATTTTAAATTATGTTTTTATTTTCGAGAAAATTTAGCCCAAACATAAGGAATATTTTGTTGATGTTTGACCTTCAAGATCTTAAAAATAAAGAAGTTGTCTAAAAATGTGTTACAATACGGATATAGTATAATCTTTTATCTTTAATTTCCTTCATTTGTATAAAAATACCTAGCCAGTTTTACATAAAACGTTAAATGCCGAACGCTTATTTTGCTACGTTTTCAGACTAGTGAAATGGACACTTAAAGAGAAAAAAAAACATGTAAAATGGTGTTTTTTAATACATTTTGATTCATTATTGCGATTTTCACACCGTGGTATCTGAGAAGGGTTAATCTACAAATGCCGTGGCAGTCAACACTTACCATCTCCAATATGAGGAAACATGTCCATAATGTACTGTATTTTCTCTTCTATGTCCTCCGCATTCTTTTCATGATTCTGCACACCTGAAGGTCCAGCTTCTGGTTCTACGACGGCAAAGTGATTCCTCTGTGCCGGTGCAAAATTCCTAAATGTAGTCTCAATTCCTGAATCTTGTAATTGTAAGTATTCTTCCAGGGTTTTATTTCGAGGTAATTTATTAATACAAGTCACAAGAAACTCAGTACGAGTCGAATCTCTATATAAAAGTGTTAAGGAGCGGTATTTTTCAATTTATTTTAAAAGTTATTTGTTCTCTTAATACCTACCATTAGGGAGAAGAATACTCCTCCGAATATATCTTTGACCCAAGACTGACCAGTGGTAAATAGCAAAAAGACAAAACAACTACTAGAGTACAAAAAGAACCTAGTAAGCATAATTGTAGGTGTCATCACTGGAAACTGCCCCACGGGGAGAAACCAGCTTCTGAGATGGAAGATTTCCAACGATGACTATTACAGAGAATGCGGAGAGGAAGAAGAAACCATAAAGCACCTGCTGTGCCACTGTCCGGCACTGGAATACCGACGCTTTAAAACTTTAACTCAAGGTTTTTTGGTGGCACTAGAGGAAGAAGCAGAAGCCAACATCAGCGACATCGGGAACTTTGCAAAGAGCTGGAAGTGCTTTAAAGCAAAGAGAGTAAGATTTGGTGCAATAATACAGGGGTATCGCAATGGCCCCAAAGCCTCCAAGTGGGGGATCTAACATTATCCCAAACCCCAGCAACCTAACCTATCATAACCTATAATTTTTAAGCAAACGCGCAATAACTGTTATGGTGTCCAACAGATCAAAATACTTACACTTATTACAGTTTAATCAAAACCCGTATACAGGCTTTCAAGAAAAGAAAAAGGATACATATCACAACAACTCTGGAACATTTCATTCAAATTTTCAACACTATTGGTAGAATTATAATCACATATAAAATATTCATCATCCAATGCTGTTGTCATCAGTTTTAAATAGTCCTCAACAAATGTTTGTTGTTTTGTACTATCATCTCTACAAAGTATTGAAATAAAGTGTTTTTTGGTTTTCTTATTTGTTATAATTTACTCTATTAAAAATTACTTACATATTTTCTAAGGTTTTGTCTAAACAATAGGTAGCAAATGTATGATATAGTCCAACAATTTCAGCTCTTCCCAAGTTTATTTCATTCACTACCTTTTCGTATAAGTCAACTTGGGTTACTAATTCGTCTCTTCCTTGTAATAATTGATAAAGTTCTTTGTAAATACTCACATAAAGATACGGTACGCTAAAAATTCCTAAGGGTTAGGCACTACTCACACGGGGATACTCAAATCTCGGATACTAGACGACTTCGATACGGATACTTAGAGACTCGGAGACTCTAGTTGTCTGTCATACTCAGACAGTCACGACTCAAGTTGCGCGGGTTTTCTATAAAAAAAAATAGTATTCAATCCGTTCCGAGTATCAGAGGTTCGTTTATTTGAGTGCTTAATTTACAATGTCTAGTTACAGTAGTTTGATGATATAATTATTCAATATATATTATTTTATATTATATTATTACCGTCGCAAAAGAAGTGAGAAAATACTGGTTACATCCTTATATTGAAAGGAACAGAAGAAGCTTTTCAGCTTATAACGAAATAATACTGGAATTTTTTCCACTTAGGCCACAAACTTCAAATTAAACGCTTGTTCACTCATGGCTGAGAGAAGGATACTAAGCAACTTCACAGTTCACTACTGGAGTTTCTCCGTCTGAGCGCCACCACATAATTACATATTATGACGCGTCTCCAAGTCGCCGAATATCCCAGTCCTTTCGAGATTTGAGTATCTCCGTGTGAGTAGTGCCTTAAGTTCTAACACTTTAGGGATTTTTTTACAATATTTTGATATACAGGGTCCGGCAATAGTGCGTCGGGCATCTGTAGCTCCTAAAATAAAAAACTTAGCAATTTTGTTTAAGTGCAAACCTAAAGTATGTATCAGGATGTATTTCAGGAAAATAATTTAACCTCTACAGGGTGACTAAAAAAGTGTGAGGGATCAGGATGTTTTTTTTTTAAATGGAACACCCTGTATATTATTACATTTTTAGCTCCCTTTCTGATCACTTTACATAATCTTAAGATATTTTTAAATAAGTTTTCATAGTTTCAGAGATATTCATAAATAAAAAAAATATTTTTTTCAGCCTTTTTTTTAAAAATTATTACTACAAGAAGGTTTTTATTTTTTACTTTAATTATTACTTAAGAAAGTTTTATTTACTACTACCGGTGGCGTAGAGGTACAGGCTCTCGTCTACCAATCTCAAGGTGTGGGTTTGATTCCCACACCCGGCATTTCATCAGCCGACTATTTTTATTAAAATAAAAATAGTTTGGGTACCTAGGTCGACTCAGCCTTAAATCAGTACTTGGGATTCACAATCCTGAGGTAATAATAGGCGGTTGAAGCGTAGTGCTAGCCACATTACCTTCCTTGTATATCGAATGGCTCTACTATAGCAAACTGTACCTTGCTACTCCCGAGGCGTTAAACGCTATATACGGGAGCTATTATTATTATTACAAGAACTGTCCTTAAATCAAAACTATATTAGGTGTTTACTTTAGATGGTCTGCACTTACTTTGCTATAAATATCGTACTCTTAAATCATACAGGGTGTTCAAAATTCTACGCCAAAATGTCTAAAATATGAACTAATTTTTCTTCGTTATTTTAAATGCAACATACTGTATATTATTCTTTTAATAGATGGAGAATTAAAAAATGATCATTTTTTTGTATTTAGAGTATTTTAAATTTTAACGGCTTCGCAGATACTCGCGGTATTATTTCATATGGCTCTTTCAACGATAAAATACGAGAGAAAAATCATTGGGTGGCTTTGATAAAAGTTTACTATGGAAAATTTTTTAATTCTCCATTTACTAAAAAAATAATAAACAGGCTGTTCCATTTCGAAAAACGAAGAAAATTTTTTATTTTATATTTTAGAAAGTTTGGCGTAGAATTTTGAACATCCTGTATGATTTAAAACTACGATATTTATAGCAAAGTAAGTACAGACCATGTACCGTAAATACATAATATAGTTTTAATTTCAGGACAGTTCTTGTATTTTTAATAATTTTCTTAAGAAAGGCTGAAAAATATATATTATTTATTTATTAATATATCTTAAACTATCGAAATATATCTACTCATATCTTAGGATTATGTAAAGTGATTCGAAAGGAAGCCAAAAATGCAATAATATACAGGGTGTTCCATTTAAAATATCATCCCGATCCACTCACACTATTTTGAGCCACCCTGTAGAAGTAAATTTTTTTCCTGAAATACATCCTGATACATACTTTAGGTTAGCACTTAAACAACATTCCCAAGTTTTTTATTCTAGGAGCTACAGATGCCCGACGCACTATTGCCGGACCCTGTACAATTTATCAAATAATAACTATGTTAAGTAAAAAAAAATATATAAAATCTCACCTATATGGATATTTTTTGTCTAAAGCAAATTCTACGGCAGGTTTATGAAAATGAAATAATACATTTATTGTCGCAACAGTACTCAATAAGTAAGTGACCAAACTGTAAACCCAACTTAAACTGAAAACAGCTGGTCGCTTTTCTATGGAAATAGGAATCATTATATGATTTTCTTCAAACCCATTGAGGTAGCCATTGATCATTTCTAAAATCTTTAAACAAATAATGTAATATTACCTATAAATCTAATATTATCTGTAAAGTTATAACACAAAACCTATTTTTTGTAAGAATATTACAGATCTGAAATACATCATAGAAATGTAGCAATGATGATGTTTAATGGACACTGCAAAATGATATTGTTATTATACAAGTTGTGTTATGTGCTAATGTGCTTGCTGAGTAAAGTAAAAATTTTGTTTTAAGTGAAAATTACAAATTTGACTCTCACTATTGGGATCTTGAAAACGATAAGAGATACAGGGTGGTTATATGTGTATTTAAAAACGTAATGTTGATGATGATGAAAGTTTCTTTGAGAATGTCATTAGAGATTTTCTAACTGTCAAAATAAATTTGTAAAAAAAATCGAAAATAAAAATTTCAGTTTTTCAGCCATATTTCAGTAAATGACAAAGATAAGTTCAATTACTAAACTGATTACCACAGGATTCTAACAGACAACTGTGCCCCAATTTAAGACACCCTATGCCTCTTACCTTGTTCAACACTAAAACACTACAAAGTTATGTTATGTGCCTGCTGAGTAAAGTAAAATTTTTGTTTTAAGTGAACATTAAGGATTTTTGTGTTAAATTTTCATACTTTATTACAAAATAAAAAAAAATATATGTACTTACATGAAAGCTCTCATCAACTGTAGATTCCACTTCTTTAATTAAAAAGTCGGACTGTAATGGGTTTTCAAAATAAATATTGGAAACTTTATTCACAAATTCTAAATGTGTATCCTTGTACAAAAGTGCTAATGTTACAACAATTGGCAAATTTAATAGTTTCTGCTCTATTAATTTTGATAAACCAAATGATTCTGGCATATACTCTACCTAAAAAATAATAAAAATCATACATTCTTAATTGTCAAAAAATTTTAAAATGAATGCTTACTTCGTTTTGTTTAAATAACAGTAACTTTCGATACACCAGAATAAATTTTGTATAGATCGCTTTGTATATTTCTAGATATTCACTATCTAAATACGATGTTTGAAATGGTAAAATTGGGCTTAACAGAAAACTCCTCAATGATACTGTTGCCAAAGGTTCAAAAAGTATTGTACACCAAAACTGATGATAATTGCAGTTTAGTAAATATTCTAAAACTTCAAGAAATAGCAAATTTTTTTCTATATAACACTCATAGTCTTCTGTGTCGTTCGCAAAAGAGTACGGTTGATAATTAGAAAAATGAACTTTTGGCAACCACTTTTTGTCAAGGGCAGGACGAATTTCGGTTTTCTTCTCAAAACAAGCATTTTCTATTTCATCTGGAGATGCATTAAAAAGATCCTAAAATATTGCACAACATGTTAAATTATATTTTATGTAATAAGATATGTTTGTTACAAAGTCTTTTGGTATTTTTTTCTTTAACTCCTTCCATGTCCTTTCTAAATGCATTTGATTTATTGGAAGCTTACTAGGGTTCTAGAAATTGACAATAAACAAAAAATACAACTGTGAATTTAATTTCTTACTTTAAAAACGTTAATATATTGGTACTTTAATTCACTACTTTCATCCTCAAGTTTTAGTAGTGCTATTTTATCGTTAATGTCCATTTCACTTGAATAACTTTTTTAAATTATTAAACTTAAATTCTGAATACATAAAATCTGTTAGTACCGTACTAAATCTTTTTAATCTTTACTGGTATTTCTTTACCGACTTTAAAAAAATAATATAAGCATAACCTTTAAATATCTGTCATTTGAAGGGACAAATTACCTACACGTTTTTTGTAGTTCAAAAGTATATTAAACTTCTGATCAGTGGGTAAATTTTGACACATCGTAGGAGAAAATAAACATATGACGTCAGCATGTAAGTGGGCAATTGACATTTAACTCGTTTATTGTACACATCCGCAACACCACTTTGTTTGTTTTAAAAAAGAAAACATGGGAAATGTTGATACTAAACTTAACTTTAGAAAAGCTGTTGTACAATTAACTTCAAAGTCGGAGGTTTGTATAGTTAACGACTAGCCATTTTCAATCAATCATTATCTTACTCTTTGTATCATCATTTTAAACATATGTCCTTAACTGAAGTTTTAGTCTATTTTTGTATATTTAAAGATAGATTTAGTGTTGATTCTTTACATAAATGTTTAATGCCTAATTTAGTTAATTATTTTACAGCCTATCAATGCTAGTGATGATTCCTTTTGGGAACAATTTTGGTCTGAGAATGTATCAAACGTGCAAGATATCTTTACTCTCATTCCAGCGGCTGAAATAAGACAATTACGCGAAGATGCTCCATCAAACTTAGCTACTTTGTGTTATAAAGCTGTTGAAAAACTAGTCAAAGCAGTAGATAGTAGTTGTAGAACACACAGAGAACAACAGACTGGTAATTTGTGTAATTTTTGAATTGTTATTGGTACTTTATCATTGAAAATATTTCAGTTTTAAATTGTACACGTTTATTGACAAGGATCCTACCATACATTTTTGAAGACACAGAATGGAAAGGGTTTTTCTGGTCATCTCTACCTAGTAAGAGTGAGGAAGACGAACAAGAGTCAATTCCATTAGCACAATCACTTCTGAATGCAATATGTGTAAGTTACTTTGTTTCCTTGAGCTGAATTGAATATTTTACTTAAAACAATTAAGAGAACTGCCCAATAGTGGTCATAATACTAATATTTCATTCTTAAACAATATTGTAGAAAAAATTACTTAGTAATTTTATACCTGTAAGGCTAATGTAGTCCTTATTTAATTCCTTATTGAATCAATATCCAACTAAGTAGCTTTACTTAAACCTTTGCAATATAATTTCCTCACATTCTAATTCAGAGTATCATCATATACAGGATATGTTACAGTTACTCAAAGTTAATTGAAGGTGTAAATGATTAGTGGTTTTTCTTTGTACTGTTTTTTTATTAGCTGGGGTATTTGTTTCTTAAAACTCCATTCCCTTATTTAAGATTACAAATATTTTTTTATGTGCTAAGCTATGTATGTGTGCTAAACTGTGAACATTGCATTTTATTATAGTGTGTATTTAAAAATTATCCCCAAGAAAGTATATTAAAAATATTAAAATCAATAATTTAACATCAAAGAAAAATGTCATTAATATATTTAAAAAACCTAGTTTAAAATATAGTTAGTTAATAAGTTATTTTGAAATTATCTAAGAGAAATAAATTAATGCTTAGGTATATGTAGTAATTTCACTTATTTAAATACATTTTCATGAACAATATAAAAAACAACTTACATTTTTAAATAACAATGTTTTTGGTTTGGTTTTAACACATAAAAATGAATAGAAGCTAGATACAGCCATTTTTCAATATTATTTTATATAATTATATTTCAGGATCTGTTATTTTGTCCTGATTTCACAGTTGCAGCAGGAAGAAAAAGTGGACCTGTAAGTATTTAATTTTAATATAGGTACCATATCTTTCCTCTCAATAAATACATACAAATCGTCAGCTTTATGACGAAAGGGCATTTGACATTCCAAAATATATAAATATATCAACTTTAATTCATAAACTCAGTTTGAATTAATTTCTATATTAGCAGTTCAAGGCAAGAATACTTATATAATTTTATAAATTAAAGTATATATAATATATTTACATACAGTTTGCTAAAAGAATCATGAATGAAAGAATCATCGCAACTCAAAATAAAAAAAAATTTAACACTTTAAATTTGACGAAAAAAATTTCCGTCGCGTTTTTTTGCATCTGAGTGTAGTTTAGTTAATAAATTATTATTATACCGGGTGCGTCTCAGAAGTGGCTCACCCCTATAACTTCTTTATTTTTTCAGATAAAAAATCGAGATTTGGTATGTGACATAAATTAGGATTGATTGACGTCTTCAATTATTTTCGGTCACCCTCGGAATTTTGTTACTTCATTCGATAGAAAATGACACTCTGAAAAGAATGACATATCATATGTCAACTTTTGATTGATTTGTTTATTTGAAATTGTAACATGCGATTCATAACGATAATTTGACTCAAAATACCAAGTGTATAGTACCAAATTATTCGTAAAAAGATGCTTTTTCCAAATATGCTGATGAGCCACCCTCGTTCCATTTGAAGACATTGAAGATATGATTAAAAACACGATTTGGGCATCTTTTAACTAACCAGACCCAGACACTAAAACTTTAGAAGATCAGATCTATTTTTCCAAGGCTCCTTAATTGTTTACAAATGAGTGTTTTTATGGCACTCTAGATTGAAATTTAAAAAACAATTTTGTTTTAAGCGAAAATGTCTAAAGTTGACATATGATATGTTATTATATTCAGTGTGTCATTTTCTATCGAATAAAGTAAAAAATACCGAGGGTGTCATTTAAAAATCAAAAGTTGTAGTCATTTCCGGTGAAACAGAAAGTGGCCGAAAAGAATTGAATACGTCAATCAATCCTAATTTATGTCATATACTAACATGCAAAATCTGTTTTTTTTACCTGAAAAAATAAAAAAAGTTATAGGAGTGAGCCACTTTTGAAACGCACCCGGTATAAAACATAAGTACTCAGTAATAATTTCATGCACTTAGGAACTTCTCTCTTTGTTCAGTACATCTTATTGTACTGAACACATTGACTATACACGCGAAAATCAGCACCCAAAGCCAGACGTTGCCAACCGTGTATAACTGTTAATAATAAATAAAATTTAAAATCGATTTTTCGAAATCTGCCCTTGCAGGACAATTTTTTTAATTATTAATTATTATAGGATAAAGCTGAAGATTTGTCATTGATCGACAGCTGCGAATACATTTGGGAAGCGGGAGTGGGTTTCGCCTATTCTCCACCGAGAAATCCAGGTTACGATGCGAACCGGACCGAGCTATTGAAATTGCTGTTGACGTGTTTTAGCGAGACAATGTACCGTCCGCCGGCAGATATCGCACAAAATCCGAACAAATGGATTATGTAAGTATCGATTTATGTAAATTGAAGGCCGTGATAACGAGCTTTTCATTAACAGTTAATCTGTTGTCAATAAAACAGAAAAGCAAAACGATCTTATTTGATTTTTTGATGACGCACGAAAAAATATGTATAAATAAAGATAACATGTATGCTTGTTGTCTAGCGCGACAATGGTTGAATGTACAATGTAGAATGTACAGATCTATTGTGCTCTCTTTTCTTGAGTTATAACGAGTTATAACTCATCATACAGTCTCAGAGAAATGCGAAATAAAAATTATTTGACAAAAGCTAGTATATGAGACGGTTTTTACAGAGCTTAGTTCTTCATCTGCGATATCAGCCGTACCAAACTTCATGACGAATGGTTGCCGTCTCGGCGCAGTTAGTAACGAGGCGTTCTGGTGTTTCCCCATTTTCCTCACAGAATCTGCATATTCATTGTTTCTTAGCTTCAATCTACTGAGCTGTCCGTTGAGGAGACAGTGTCCTGTTAAAAACCCCGTGACAATACGAAGACTGTTCTTACTTAAATCAAGGAAAATCATTGATTTTTCTCGGTCGTAACTTCTGACAAATGTCCATTGGTTCGGAGCAGGGTTGGGTAGGTAGAAAATTTTATATTTTCTACCGTATTTTCTATACGGAGAGTTTTGTATATTGTAAGCCTTTTTTGAATTTATATTTATTTCAAATAACTCAATCACAACCATTAGTACAAGAAATAAACTAATAACGATATCTCTAATTGTTATTTTATTATTTAATAAATGGATAGTATATAGTATGTAAAAAATAACTATATTAACTTCCATATTATTTTAAATTGATGTGTACAACGGGAGGATGCGTTATAGTGACTGTTGTGTCATTATAATTCACAGACATATCGTATTTTCTGTCATCTTCTGGATGTCGTCTGTCGAAATTTTTCTTGATTTGTTACACACTATAGTCGAAGTTTTTAGTTATCTTAAAAGTTTTCAATACTAAGATCAAATTTTACAGAATAAGACTCAAACAGAACAACAACAAAAAATAACATCTAACATAATGAAAGTAAGAACTACAAACTACAATAATTTTATTATTATACGTATATAGTTTATGAAAGAATAGACACTCTATGGTAAAATTAAAAAAAGGAACAACGAAAACTTCCAAAGAAAAAATCAGACTTTTCTGTACGGTCTTCAGATTAAACAGAAAAAAATATTCTAATAGTCTTCAGATCGATTACTGTCTCTATCTTCAGGAAGTTAGTACCGTCACAGAATAGACAGATAGCGCGCGCACACATATTACAGTATTAACACTTATAGAATTTAAAGAAAATAGAAAGGAAGAAACCTCTAAAGTAAAAAAAACGGCTTTAAATATACAAAATTAATGTTCTCAGATTTTATACCTGTTTTATACCATTTTTATACAATTTTTGACCTGTTCCAAGATTTTTATACATTTTCTACTTAATATTCTACATTTTCTACGCACTTTTCTACATACACGTAGAAAATTAATTTTCTACGCGTCGTTACCCAACCCTGGTTCGGAGTATTTAACATTCGGCCCAAATACTCCGATCCCTATCAGTGATCATTTAACATTACTTTTTATGATCACATTGTCATGGGTACATAAAACTTCAGATTATTCAGTACCTGGAATTTATTTTTCAGGCACTTGACGTCAGCCGAGAATCGTCACGCCTTACCCATGTTCACTTCCCTGTTAAATACCGTCAGCGCCTATGATCCGGTTGGTCTAGGCGTACCCTATAACCATCTACTCTTCAACGATTCTTTAGAACCGCTTGTAGAGGCTGCCCTTCAAATATTAATCGTTACTCTGGACCACGATACCAGTTCGTCTACACCGGCAGAGTCAGAAGATGTAAGTATTTTATTTAAAGTTTTGGAAGTCTTATAGTCTAAAAGCTATAGTCTGCTACTAGTCTTTATAGTCTACATAAAAAAACCTTATCATCGTTACATGGCTAATTTTTCTTGTGAAGTATCCTTTTGTGTAGCCATTATGAAATAGTCATGTCTGCCAGCGCGATCCCGGGGCTTAATGCGGGCCCAGTCGAATGGGTGAAATGTTGACACTAAAAGTATTATCAGGTACACGAGTTATAATTGCAAAAATAGCTTTTATTTATTATTAAAAAACGTGGAAAATTGTTGGCAGACATTTTTCTCGTCGCTAAAATGCCGACAGACAACGCTAAAGAAGCATAATATTTTGAAAAAAAACTCATGGCATACATCCATGCCGATTGGTGGAATGTCATTTATTTATTTTAAAAACCGTATACAAAAGGGCAGACAAAAAGATCGTGGCTAAATCAGGATAGAGAAATCAAGTAGACGATTATATTATAAATATATTTTTTTATGATTTCAATAACAGATATCATACATTTACTATTCTGTCTCACTATTTGTATCTGACTCGTCGTACTGCATATTCTCGCTCTCGCAAACGAGTGAGTCAATATATGCACCATAAAATCTTTGTGGGCTTCATGTATTATGTTTCAACTGATAACGCGGCGAGCGTTTCCGGAAAACGCTTACACTTCATCCTACGTGGGAGACAAAAGCGCGCAATTCAGGCGGTGCGCGGTGTGAGCGACGCGTATTTATCAAACAACGTTTTCTTACGAAGCTGTCCTAACTTAGGACTCCTAAGCAGAAGACGCGCTCCTAACCTAACGCGACTGAAGCGGCATCGAAGGCTATTAAAATTAGTCGCGCGAGTCGCCCTCTGTTGTCGCACGCGTCGCTCGCTCGCTTATGTCGCCCACGTAGGACGAAACGTTATACAGGGTGCGTCTTCTTCTTAAGGTGCCGTGCAGATTCCTGCGTAGGCGTTCATATTTTTCTTCCTCATCAGATGGTTCTGTTAACTGCCGCGACTTGGAGTGCTTGGAAGTCCTGTATGCCTGTCCAATGACGAATATTTCTCAGCCAGGATAGCTTCCTTCGTCCTATCCCCCTTTTGCCCCCCTCTATTTTACCCTGGAGAATCAGACGCTGAAAGTGATAGCGTTCTCCACGCAGTATGTGTCCCAAATACGTTATTTTCCTCTTCTTGATGATTTCGAAGAGTTCACGTTGTTCCAGACCAGCTCTTCTGAGAATGTCCTCATTCCTCACACGGTCGACCCAGGGCACTCTTAGCATTCGTCGTAGGGTCCACATTTCGAAGCCTTCAATTCGGTTTATTGTTGCTACCTTCAGTGTCCATGCTTCCACGCCATATAACAAAATGGACCAGACATAGCACTTCACCATTCTGTATCTAAAGCCGAAGTTCAAATTCCTATCTGTGAGAAATCTTTGCAGTCTCAGAAAAGTCGATCTTGCTTGTTCGATCCTGCATTTGATCTCCTGATCCGGATCCCACGTTTCGTTAACCATGCATCCCAAATATTTAAATTGTGTGACCTGCTTGATGACCTCTCCATTTAAGTAAATTCTGGTGTTCGGAATATTGTTTCTGCTAACAGCCATAAATTTAGTTTTTGTAGTATTTATGTTTAAACCCAGTCTTTGACTTTCACTTTATTTAGAAGGATTTGGAGATCATTTGCATTGTCTGCCAATATCACTGTGTCATCCGCATATCGGATATTATTAATTGGAATGCCATTTATTTTCAAACCAATGGGACTATCGGAGATTGACTCAGTGAATGCTTTTTCCACATATAAATTGAACAACATTGGAGACAGAATACACCCTTGCCTTACCCCCTTTTTTATTTCAAAATCTTCTGTTACTCCTACGCTATGTATACGAATTTCAGCTTTTTGGTTCCAATACAAATTACTGATGAGCCTTATATCTTTTCCATCAAGTCCCAAGTTTCTGAGGTATGATACAAGGAGGTTATGTTTAACATTATCGAACGTCTTTTCATAGTCTATAAAGCACATGAAGACATCTTTTCTCTGATCTTGGCAATTCTGTACTAAAGTTTGAAGACTGAATATGGCTTCTCTAGTACCAAAGCCGTTCTTAAATCCAAATTGACTTTCTCCACTTACTTCCTCACATATTTTGTAGAGTCTTGTATGCAGTACCCGTAAAAAGAGCTTAAGAAAGTGGCTCATTAGACTAATAAGACGATACTCTTTACATGAAGTTGCGTTACTTGACTTGGGCAGCGTGATAAACGTAGAACGAAGCCAGTCTTCAGGGATGTAACCGGTGTCATAGATGTTATTGAAAAGCTGTACTATAGTTTTTAAGTTTTGTTCATTAATTAAGTGGAACGTTTCCGAATACATATCATCAGGCCCTGGAGTTTTGTCGTTTTTCATTAATCTAATCGCATGAATAATTTCACTTTCCAATATGCTTGGTCCTGATGGCATGGGAATCTCAGTTGCAGGGTTTCCTGATCTTTCGTCGTTGAAAAGATTAATGGTATAATTTCTCCAAGTTTGCAATAGTTCTTCTGTTTCCGTTATAATTTTATTTTCATCAGTTTTAATTAGGGTTATTGATTTATTATGGTGTAACCCAGCTGTCTCTTTCACTTTCTTGTGAAGATGGAAACTGTCTCCAAGGTGACTGAGATTTTCGGCCTCTATACATCTCTCCTTCAACCATGTCTCTTTTGCCGTTCTTATTTTATTACGAATTTTTCTTTGCATAGATTTGGTTTATATTCGTTGTGATTATTCTGGATTTTAAATTGTCTTCGTTGTTCCATCATTTTTAAAATATCTTCAGTCATCCACTCGTTTTTCGCTGTTGTTCGATTAGCCGTGAGGAGGTTTTCATTTGTGTTCTTGAAAGCTTGCTTAATGCCCAGCCAGTGTTTCTCAATGTCATTTGTACTGACAATACTTTCCAATTCTCTATTTATATGGTTTTCATACATTGATCTTGTCTGCTGGTCTCTGAGAAGTTTTGGATCCAAGTTCTTTCTCAAGCTTTTTCGTTTAGGTTTGGCAAAACGCAACAGGATGTTGGCACGTAATGGATTATGGTCCGATTCAATATCGGCACCTGGCATTGTAGTTCCTTTTGTGATCAGGTTTTTAAATCTATTATTAATTAGTATATAATCTATTTGATTACGAACAATACGGTAATCATTGTCTTGTGGAAACTTCCAGGTATAAAGTCGTCTAGATGGGAGTTTGTACCATGTATTTGTGATTGTAAGATTATTTTCTTCACAGTATTGTATCAGTTTCTCACCTCTGTCATTCCTTTCACCTAAACCATAATTTCCGACCACAGATCCCAACCTGCCTTTACCGACTTTGGCATTAAAATTGGGTGCGTCTTAAATAAGTGCAAATACTTTTAGGGGTGATATATTTCGACCCCAGGAACACGTCTATGAGTTTTTTTTTCGCAAAAAAGATGTTGAAAATCGTGCATTTTTTTAAATTTTCTTGTATATTTTAGAAAACTTTTTAGAACTGCCTGTTTACCACAAATTTACCCACGGTATAATTATTTCTTAACCTACCATGCTTACGGCTTTTAGTGTCATAACGATAGACATGATATGTCTATCGTTATGACACTAAAAGCCTGGATGCAAATATAGAAAAAAACACGTGGTCCCAAAAAAAAAACGTTTGGAAAACGGTAAAGAGAAAATATGTTTCATTTATCGAGATCTACCAGCTCTGAAAATATTTGCACTTATTCAAGACTCACCCTGTATAGTAATATCGGGCTTTTGATAACTGCCTATCGCTGATTGAGCCACGATTTTTCTGTCTGCCTTTTTGCATACGGCTTTTTAAATCAATAAATATGACATTCCACCAGTCGGCACGCATGTATGCGATGATTTTTTTTGTCAAAATTTCATGCTTTTTTCGCGTTGTCTGCCGGCATTTTAGCCACGATAAAAATGTCAGCCAACAATTTTCCACGTTTCTTAATAATAAATAAAAGCTATTTTTGCAATTATAACTCGTGTACCTTATAATATTTTTAGTGTCAAAATTTTACCTTTTCGATTGGCCGCTCCCGCTTTAAGCCCCGGGATCGCGCTGGCAGACATGACTATTTCATAATGGCTACACAAAAGGATACTTTACAAGAAAAATTAGCCATGTAACGATGATAAGGTTTTTTTTTATGTAGCCAGCTCTTCGTCTATTATTACACAATACTGGTTTTTGTAGGTTTCAATTCCAGACAATCTTTTTATTAACTACTTGTCTCGAATACACAGAGATGAAGACTTTCAATTCATCTTGAGCGGTGTTACAAGATTGCTTAATAATCCTTTAATGCAAACTTACCTACCAAATTCGACTAAGAAGGTGCATTTTCATCAAGAGCTGTTGGTGTTTTTCTGGAAAATGTGTGACTATAATAAGGTAGTATTGAAAACTAATTATTCTTGAAATGAAAATACCTTAATGTTTTTGTTTCAGAAATTTTTATATTTTGTGTTGAAAAGCAGTGACGTACTGGAAATTCTAGTACCAATTTTGTACCATTTAAATGATTCAAGGGCAGATCAATGTAAGGACTCTTTTATATTAAAAACTTTACTTTTTAGTATTATTTTATTTTAGCTCGCGTTGGTTTAATGCATATCGGAGTATTTATTCTTTTATTGCTGTCTGGTGAAAGGAATCTGGGTGTAAGATTGAACAAACCTTACACTGCTACAGTACCCATGGATATACCTGTATTCACTGGGACACACGCCGACTTACTTGTCATTGTCTTTCATAAAATTATTACTACAGGACACCAAAGATTACAACCACTTTTCGATTGTTTATTAACTATTCTAGTCAACGGTAGGTATTTTTATACAAACTGGCTAAATTACCGCCGGCGGTATAATCAATTGACCTTATACCGCCGAACAGTAGCGAGGTAGTTTTTCAACTACGGCTGTTGCTAAATATGCAAAGAATACCACCGCGCGCCGGCTGTATATTATTTAAAAAAAAAACAGAAATACCGCCTTTATTTTACCAAATTTTGTGTTATTGTTTTTACCAACGAAGTTCTGCGATTAGGTACTGTTGTCAAAATAAAACTATATATTATTGCATCCAAAAATAAGCATTTTTGACATGTTCGGGGCATAACAAGCAAGCAAAGAACACTAAACTTTTTTATCGCCTAACCACTTCACATAAAACTGTTTAATATTATTTTTCTGCCAGTGACCTAGTATTATTTCAACTCATCAATACCAAGAGATTTATCTTCTGTAATTCGGTCTCATAAAAAGACCCCATAATTGGTTGACCTTCTAGTGATTCAAGGATAATAAAAATTGAGGATTAAAGGAAATTAAGAATTAAAGAAAATACAGGGTCCGGCAATAGTGCGTCGGGCATCTGTAGCTCGTAGAATACAAAACTTGGGGATTTTGTTTAAGTGCAAATCTAAAGTATGTATTAGAATGTATTTCAGGAAAATATTTTAACTTTTATAGTGTGGCTCAAGAAAGTGTGAGTGGATCTGGATATTTTTTTTTAATGGGATACCCTGTATATTATTGCTTTTTTTGCTTCCTTTCAGATCACTTTACATAATCCTAAGATATGAGTAAATTTATTTCGATAGTTTCAGAGATATTAATAAGTAAATAAAAAAAATATATATTTTTCAACCTTCCTTAAAAAAATTAGTACAAACACAGACTAACCTAAACAGATGCGACAAACAATGCAAATGTGAAAATTACATTTTGGCGCATTAACCTAAACAGATGCGACAAACAATGCAAATGTGAAAATTACATTTTGGCGAATGCGCCAGGCAAATTTTTCCGTTAGATTTGTCATATAGGCGAATTTTACAGCGGACCAGCAAAGTAACCTCCATTCGTTTACTAAGAAGCCACGCCTCCTTTGTGTAGAAAATAGAGAGGGAATTTTGTAGTTCGGAATCAAATAGAGATGATTTTAATTTCATTAGTTTTTTTTCAATTTTTGATACATTCACAATCTATACCTACTAATATATAAAATTCTTAAGTGACTGACTCACTGATTAATCACGATCCTGCTCAAACCACTCAACGTAAGAAGCTCAATTTTGGCATACAGGTTGATTCTAGGGTGTAGAGGTTCGAAAAGAAGAAAATTTTCGAAATTCCAGTTCCAAGGGGTGAAACCATCCCTTAAATATTACAATATTTTTATTTAAAAAACGGTCAAGTTTCCGAAAAACGCTTAAACACGTATGTGTTATTTTGTTTTTACATAATTTAAGATTTTTTAAAAATGTATATACAGGGTGTTTCGAAAAATCTGGTCATTGATTAATCACGATCCTGCTTAAAGCGCTTGACGTAAAAAGCTGATTTTTGGAAAACGGATTGACTTTAGGGTGTAGAGGTTCGATAAGAAGGGATTTTCGAAACTCGAATTCTAAGGGGTGAAACCACCCCTCAAATATTAGAATATTTTTTATTTAAAAACCGATGAGTTTTTCGGAAAAGCTCTTAAAAACGTATATTTTATTTTGTTGTTTTACATATTTTAAGATTTTTTAAAAATTTATACAGGGTGTTTCATAAAATATGACCATTGAGTAATCACGATTTTGCTTAAACTGCTTGACGTTTAAAGATAATATATAAGGAGGGGTTTCTCGATTCCAAGGGGGTGAAAATGCCCCTCAAATATTACAATATTTGTTATTTAAAAAACGGTTAGTCTTTCGGGAAAACGCTTGGACACGCATAATTTATTTTGTTTTTTTACATATTTTGAATTTTTTTAAAAAATCATACTGGGTGTTCCAAAAAGTTGGGTAATTGATTAACTACGATTCTGCTTAACTGCTTGACGTAAAAAAAATTATTTTTGACAAACAGATTTTTCGAAAGTCAAATTCCAACGAGATGAAACTACCCGTCAAATATTACCAAGTTATATAATAATATCGCCATATTGTTTTTTCTCAGGCTCAGGACATAAATGTGAGAACATTTTATCCAGTTTGTATGTTAATGGAAATTTTTGAAAATTCCTCATCTCGGGGATGATATAGGGGTGAAAGTTGGTATGAAAATTTATTACTACCTGGCATAGAAGTATAATATTTTTACAAAGTTTATGTAGTTAATAAGTCGATTATTTGATCGAACTGTATGTCTATTCGCTTTTTTCGTATTAGAAAATCTAGGTATTTTCGGAAAAAAACACCCACAGTTTTTGATATAATTTAGTCCTAGAAAATCTAAAAAATGTATCTTCTTCAGTTTTTAGTGTTTTCTCATCCATTGAATGCACATTTTTTTAAAAGCATTTTAAATAAAATCAAAACAAGAAACTTAAACTGAATAGCTGAATTAACTAAAACAATACTAAGAACACCGTGAACTAACTAAATGTAAACCAACAAAACCCAACAGAAAATTAAAATCGGAAACAGCTAATAATAATGATGTATGTAATATCCATGTGAAACAACTGAAGAAACTGACTTAAAAATCCTCTGAAAGCCTTCAATATTCCCATCTTAGATTCACATATTCTTTTTCTAGGACAGTGTTGCCAATTCTACTTACCAATTTGTATAAACTATATCGGTATCACGGCACATGCAAACAATATGCCGTGTCTGTATCATAAAAGTACCTATTTGCTATATAAAAGATCAGCTGCTAAATTTTAAATCAATTTAAAATATCAAATAAAATGATATTAGTGCATAAAACTATTAACAAGCAGGATATAAAAATAATTAAAGATAATTTAAGCTGTCTAATAGTAGATAGACTTTAGATTAATATTTGAAATTAACAGCTGGAAGTACAGCTAAATACAAACGGCAAGCTGACAACAAAGATCCTATTCTTTAAGAATTTTATATTTCTGATATTTTATATCATTTTTAATTTTAAAGATATCGTCATTTTCTTTATACATATGTATTGATCTTAACCCATTGTTAAAGTTTGTAAATTTCTCATACTTTACAAATAAATATTAGCTGATATTTCCTAACATCATGTAATTATAGTTATTTATTATTATCCAGGAGAAAGCGCTAATACAAGTACATATAATATTTAATTCTCACATAAAAAAAATCAAGCTGGCAATCTCGCTTTGACTTTATAATCGTACGTCGGCTGCGACGGCCAGACGAGGCGGCGCGGTGTATCAAAGGCAAGGTTAAATGCGAGAAAGAACGAAAGAAATGGAAGCTTAGAGAAGGGGGTGTGCGGGAACGATTTGAAGTCACCACGGCTGTTTGTTTGGCCGAATATTTTGCCTTCATCGACGGTATCGCCGCTCTGTCGTCGCACTTCCGAACATAGGTCTTTTTGAACACAAAATTTCCCATAAGGTGTCGCATCTGTTTAAGTTAGTTTGTGGTACAAATATATAAGAACCAGTCCTGAAATCAAAACTATTTTAGGTATTTACTTTACATGGTATGTTCTTACTTTGCTATAAATATGGGAATCGTAAATCATACAGGATGTTCAATATTCTACGTCAAACTTTCTAAAATATAAAATATTTTTTCTTTGCTTTTTTTCATCTTATTTTTTTTAGATGGAGAGTTTTAAAGTACTTAAAATTTTTTAATAGTTTTGCAGATACACGCAGTATTATTTCACATGGCGCTTTCAATGGTAAAATACGAGAGAAAAATCATTGGGTGGCTTTGATAAAAATTTACTCTGGAAAATGCCATATGAAATATAAAACCGGGAATATCTGCGAAACCGTTAAAAATTTTGAAATATTCTAAATACAAAAAATGTTTATTTTTTAATTCTCCATCTATTGAAAAAATAATATACAGGGTGTTCCATTTAAAAAACGAAGATTTTTTTTTATATTTTAGAAAGTTTGGTGTAGAATTTTGAACATCCTGTATGATTTACGATTTCCATATTTATAGCAAAGTAAGTATAGACCCTCGATACCGCCAGCGGTTGTTTAGCGAGTGTGATTTTTATAACTAAACAAAAACAAAAAGTAATGTTCTAATTGTCTGGTTTTAGTATCTCCTTATTTAAAAACTCTTTCTATGGTGGCCAGTACAAAGCTTTTGCACCTTTTGGAAGCCTTCAGTACGCCATGGTTCCTATTTTCAGCACCCCAGAATCATCACTTGGTGTTTTTCCTTTTGGAAATATTTAACAACATTATCCAGTATCAGTTTGATGGAAATTCTAATTTAGTTTATACTATAATTAGAAAACGACAAGTAAGTAATTTTATTGAAAAGTACCAAATAACCAAATATTTTTTGCCACACAGATATACAGTGTATCCTTGAATTAAAACGACGTCACAGTATGCATTAGAGATGAGCAAAACTGCGATTCTCCAATCGCAATTGAAACTGCGATTGCGATTTTTCAATCGCAGCAGCGACTGGAACCTGCGATTGCGATTTTAATATTTACCAAACCAAATTATTCGTAAAAAATGTTTTTTCTAAATATGCCAATGAGCCACCTTCATTCCATTTGAAAACATTGCGATATAATTAAAATACGATTTGGGCATCTTTTAACTGGCCAGGACAAGATGCGAAAAACAATAGAGGATCAAATCTATTTTTCCAAGGCATCTTGATTAAAATTAGTGTTTTAACCCAGCCATGACATTCTAGGTTGAAATTTAAAATACGATTTTTTTAAGCGAAAATTTCAGAAGTTGCCATATTATATGCCATTCTATTCAGAGTGACATTTTCTATAGAATAAAGTAAAAAAATACCGAGGATGTTATTGAAAAATCAAAAGTTGTAGTCCCTAACCTAACCAAACAGCAAAACAGGAAATTGAATATCGTAAATCAATCCTAATTTATGTCATATTCTACTAACATACCAAATCTCGTTTTTTATCAGAAAAATATTTAAAAAAAGTTATAGGGGTGAACCACTCTTGAGAAACACCCGTTATATTATTGATCCTAGCCCTAGAAAATAATACCTTATAAATAAATAATATCAGAGAGAAATTCAATCGCAGTTTACTATAAAATGCTTCAATAGAGCACAAAATTACATTCGCAACAATTTCGCAAATCACAACTCCTAAAAATCCAAACTCGCAGATAGAAATCATGATCCCAGTTTACAAAATCACATTCGCAGCAAAATCGCAAGACGCAAAAAATCGCGAATCGCAATAAAGTCACAAACCGCAGCTATAGTAATACTGGTTGCCTAAATTGAAACTCGCAAATAGAAGAAATTGCAAACGCAGTTTCCTATGAGAGCCAATCGCAGGTTGCGATTGCGATTTTAAAATCGCTGCGATTGAATCGCAATTTGCGATTTCTTGCTCATCTCTAGTATGCATATAAATATTGAAATTGGAGCTTCACGATATCTATCTCCGAATTCCTTAATAATAACTAATCATGAGCTATTTGACATTCTCGTTAAAAGTTAGAACAAACTACACTGTGAAAAATAGAAATAGTCTAATTGCTTGTTTTTTGTTTGGGAACTTTTTATATATTTTTTATGGTAGTTTTAACCTATGATCTATGACAAAGGTTCAAATAAATCACAACAAAATTAATCTATTTGAAATCTTCAAAAGATAATTTTACATAATAAACCAATTTTAGGTTTTCCATAGTTTGGCAAATCTGCCAAGCGATTATGGAACAATTGCGAAATCGATCAATAAAAAAATCAAACATAACAAACTACACGATTCTGCTAGCACGGAAAATATTGCAGAAATGACTATGGAAGGATCTCGACCAGCTTTACCTGCCGAACCAGGCACTTTAAATGTAAGTTCTAATTTCTGTTGGGGCACAATCTAACAAAATGTAATTTAAATCACTCATTTTGCGAGGACAACTAATTTATTTCTAATATTATACGCCACTGACTACAGTGTGTTCTGAATCGCGTGGACCAAGCATTGAATAAATATACCTAATGCCGGGTCCATATAAGTTCTAATTTCTGTGGGGGCACAACCTAACAAAATGTAATTTAAATCACTCATTTTGCGAGTACAACTAATTTATTTCTAATATTATACGCCACTGACTACAGTGTGTTCTGAATCGCGTGGACCTAGCATTGAATAAATATACCTAATGCCGGGTCCAGACCAAGGCGAAAAAAAGTAAACACGATTTTGAGACAAAAACAAGACAAACTTGAGACAAATTGTCCACACCGCAAGGACAAAAGTACAACGTCAAAAGTTTAGTTGCAAATGAGTTTTATTAACCATGTGTGATTTCACTGGTCTCCTACTGTTGGCAGCACACGCCATCCACACTGCGCCGACGACGTAAAATATACGAACAAAACATAGACACTTTGATCTTTACCGACTCGAGACGAGACATTGAAAAGTCTCCGAATTTTGAAACAAAACAAAAATGAGACAAAAATGTCGCAGAAATGTATTGAATTTGTCGCAATCTTGTCGAAAAACATGAATGTTTCTGTGTCTGTTCTTGTCGTTGTTTTATCTGCTTGGTCTGGACCCGGCATAAAAAAGGAGTCAAATACCATTTTCATACATTACAGACAATGATAGTTATAGCAACCTGTTTTTGTTAGTTTTGTATGTAAATAAAATTGTTTTACGTAGATTTGCATATACAGATTGTTAACTGGACAGTTACTTATTGGGGAACAGAATGGCAACACTGCCTAATCACCCATCCAAGTCCAAATGAGTACTAAGCTAAGCTACCGACTCATCCCGTCGCGTCGTCTCTCGACGAGCGGGCCGAGGTTGCCATATTTCAACCATAAAGCTCTTGCCGCGAGTAATAAACAAATTAACAACCTGTATATTTAAAAAATCAATTTATTACATGTATACTCCTTTATAGCAAAAAAAAGAAATAAATACTTGTTCAAAAAATATTTGAGGCGTCAAGTTGCAAAACCCGTCTTACCCCAAAAACGTTGTTTCGAGGTAATAAGCAAAAACTGTTTTAACAAATGTTTGAAGCGCTATTTAACAAAAAATGAGTCCATTAAGTGGAATCATGTCTTTGTATCAGGGTTTTTCTTTTTAAAAATTAAATATTAATTTTCATTTCTACAAAAACCAAATACTAAACAATGATTCCACTTAATTGAGACATTTTGTGTATGCGTTTTGTTTTGCGGGTTTTGCTACAGCAAGATATTTGCATCCTAACTTTGAATTATTAGGTATGTATTAGGTAAATCCTCATCTGGGACTGATGGGCTTACTCTCAAAATGTTCTCTGAACTTCCTGAATGCACATTAAACCATCTTACTACTTTAATTAACGAGTCATTCCAAAAAGGAGTTTTTCCAAACTGCCTTAAGACAGCAATAATTATTCCTCTGTATAAAGGAGGTGATAAAGATGAAGCTTCGAACTATCGCCCAATTGCACTCCTGCCCACATTATCTAAGATCATTGAAAGATTGGTTAAAAAAAGGTTTCTATCTTTTCTCCTTAAATATAAAATACTTACTACCCATCAATTTGGATTTCTAAGTAACAGTTGCACAAATGATGCTATGTTCGACCTTTTTAATAATGTATACTCTAGCCTGAATAACCATCACTCTACAGCTACAATTTTCTGTGATTTCTCTAAGGCTTTCGATTGTGTAAATCATAATATCTTAATTAACAAATTGCAATACTATGGTTTCAGGGGAGTGCCGCTCGAATGGCTTAAGTCGTATCTTGGCAACAGAAGGCAGCTTGTGAGGATTGATACGTCTATGTCTTCTTGTAAGCCTATAGAATGTGGTGTCCCTCAGGGTTCAGTACTTGGCCCTATTTTGTTTCTGGTGTTTATCAACGACATTACAAATCTAGACATTAGCGGTAAAATCTGCCTCTTTGCGGACGATACTAGTTTCACTTGGAGCGGCCCAGATGTTGCGGCGCTATATGATACTATATCCAGTGACTTACGCACCATTAAGTCTTGGTGCGATTCTAATCTCCTATGCCTCAACCTATCAAAAACTAAAGTTTTGTCATATGAAAGTACTATACAACCTTTTGTACTTAATAACACTACTATTGACGTCGTGGACTCTGTGAAATTCTTAGGACTTCTTGTAGACAACTCGTTAAAATGGGACTTTCACATTGAAGCTCTATCAAAGAAACTAAGCGCTGCCTGTTTTGCGCTAAGATCAGTTTCTAAGGAACTTAACTTCTCAACCTCTAGAATAGCCTATTATGCCCTTTTTGAGTCACATCTTCGTTATGCTCTTCCATTCTGGGGTACTTGCTGCGCAACAAAATTTGATCGTGTTTTCATACTTCAGAAGAGAGCAGTTCGATATTTATTGGGACTAAACAGTAGAACTCACTGCCAGAATTTCTTTAAAAATTTGAAAATACTGACTCTTCCTTCTTTATTCATTTTTGAATCCGTTTGCTTAATCCGCAAGCACATATCTGCTATTCCCGAAAGGCCATCTCATAACTATACACTTAGGAATGCAGAGCACGATTTTTATCTGCCAACCCCGAGCTCAGAACTAGTTAAGCGTTCAATACTGTACAATGCCAAAAAAATGTACAATCATCTGCCTTTGAATATCAAATCGCTTTCATTCTTTCCCGCATTTCGCAAAGCTTTAAAATCATACCTACTGGAGAGAGCCCTATATGCGGTAAACGAGTTTTTTGTTGATGTTTAATTATGAACAATTTTGTATTTTAAAATTTTGATCATCTCACACACTGGTCAAAGGTCAAGTATTTAATATTCTATAACTTTAAAATTATATCTATTTACTGCGTACTGTTCTAAAATTGTCCATGTATATTCTTTTTGTAATTTTAAAGACTTAAATTTTTTTGAATTGTATTATTTGTATTGTGTATTTTTTGTTGTTTGTATTTTTTTGTGATTTTGTTGTTTGTGAGTGCTTTGTCGATGAAGCTGTTTTGGCTTTTTGCACAATAAAGCGTTGTTTGTTGTTGTTGCTATTTTATTAAAATTAGGTAAGCATTTGAAATGGATAAGATAAGACGTCAGTAGTAATATTATTCCTGTGTAAAAAGCCTATGAAAAAATGCGGGATTTGCAACAACAATGACAATAAAAAGCAAATATAAATGGATAAAGCTTCATTTCCATGCATCCGTTGTCCGACGATACGATGATACTATATTAATTTTATTGGTTGAATTTAAAGGCTTCGATTGGTTAACCGTTTCTAGCCAATGGAAGTCTTTAAATTCAACCAATAAAATTAATATCGGACCATCGTATCAACGGATAACGGACGCATGAAAATCAAGCTTAAGACGCATTTTGCTGCAATAACGTAATCTGTAGTGAATTTTATATAGGAATAGGTGACTTTTACTCTAGTTTGGAACTATGTTTATGTAGATTTTAAGGCCCACTATTAATATATTACGTCATTACGCTAGTTAAAAAAATGGATAGGGCGGGTTTTGCAACTTAACGCCTCATTTATAAACATGATATTTTGCCTAAATGCCTAAATATATTTTTTATAAAAATCTGTTTTTATATATCAAAAATAGGCGACCTTACCAGACACGCCTCAGATTGGTCAAATGACAGAGCGAGAATCAGCTCACCCTGTCACATCTCCAAATGAACAACCCTTGACAAATGGAATGGCGGCTGTCACATTGAATAGTCCAGCTGGAACAGCCGTTTCAATAGGGAATGGTGCTATTCAAAAAGTAACGATATACTAAACAATTTGTTTATTAATATAGTATAATCTTAATATTAACAATATTTTTGCAGGACGATGTAAAGGCCCAGGACGACGAAGTGAAGATCCCAACTAGTCCCCCTGCATTTTCTAGGGCTGTAAATACGGTATGTATGAGTAAACAAGTTAATAAAATTGACGGGAGCAGGGGAAAATAGATGAGAGTCCATTATTGACAAAATTTGGGTACAAGCGCCATCTTATGGGCTTGGTGCATTCTCCGCCGGTGGTGCCACCATCAGCGAATAAACAACTCCTACTTACAAATACACGGGTTTAAATAGCGAGAATACGAAAAATGTATTATTTAATTAATCTAAAAGTGTTAGGAGGTATAATTTGTGAAAATTCTAAAATTAAAAATAAGAAAGTAAATATTTTGATATCTCCAGAAGGTCTAACTTGTGTTATAACTTATTATTCCAGTTAAAAAAAACTTTTTAGATGAGTTCAACTACGGTAACGAGCATAGTTTTAATCATCGGTTTTGCTAGTGGGGCATAATTGGGGCTATTTCGGTTATAACGAAATTTTTTAAAGGTACATAATTATAATTTTAAAAGATGTTCATAAAACATTTAATCACTAGTTGGTTAAAAAAAGTATGCCATTAATATTGCAAATTATATTTTATCCTCTCATAGTATGTCTTTTTCATTTTTTGATTATGTAATGAGCACTTTGTTTACTCACTTGTTTCGTCGCACTGCTTGAATCCATTTTTGCTTTTGATCAAATCGGTGTGAGAAACTATGAAGCTATCAAATGTTGTTTCGGGAGAGTTGAATGTCCAGGAAAGTTGAATTATTAACATTTGAAATTGTCACAACACAACACGACGCCTAGTTCGAATTCTTTTTCACTTATTTTTTACTACCCGAAACAGCGTTACATCACACAAACCTCGCACCTGAGTGTTTTATAGTCTCAATAACTGCACTAGCAAAAAACTAAAATACTTAAATATTATGACAAAACCACGATTTCAATATTATTTTAATGCGATGAACATGACGGCGCGGCGCACAGTGGTTCCCAGAGAGGTCATTACTTAGAAATATTAATTCCAAAATGTTTGCATGAAACTGTTGCTAATACTTTTCTTATATTCCCCTGTAAACGATACATAATAAATAACAAAATCAAGTAAGCCTAGTGCAGCGCTTTTTTTTTTATTAGAAATGTCACATTTTTGCTACTGGTATCAAGCTGACATAAACAGTTTTCAGATAACGCCAATTAAATACTTATTTTATTAAAATTGATAAAAGCTGTTGCCTTTTTTGTAATGGACGTTCGAAAAGAAGGTAAAAAGAACTGTTTTTTCTTTTTTGCAC
Source organism: Sitophilus oryzae (assembly GCF_002938485.1). Taxonomy (NCBI): domain Eukaryota; kingdom Metazoa; phylum Arthropoda; class Insecta; order Coleoptera; family Curculionidae; genus Sitophilus; species Sitophilus oryzae. Next base: position 1,615,143 of record NW_022145801.1, on the reverse strand, counting down.
TTAATTAAACCTAAGTAATATTAGTTTATGACAATTTATTTGAAGGCAACAAAAATAGTATTTTTACACTTTTGCTTGTCGCTCTTTAAGACTTTTAACTACTTTCCCTTTCTAATCCTCTTAAACGGCATGATAATACTTGTAGCTTAAAGTATATTGCATATAAGTTAATTGCCACTGACTGTCGCGAATTGCCGCCGGATCTTATATCGGATGGTTAAAGATTGACTTTTTGTCTTAAAATAAAAGTAACTTATTTTTTCCTCTTCGTGTCAACTTATTTCGTGGACACACTATATATCAATTGACAATAAAATTGTATTTATAAAATGAAACAACTGTCTCTTTTATTTTTTCAACATTTAAAATAAATTGGACCTCTTCAATATGAAAAAACATGTAGGTACATATGTGCAAACATAATCTGTACCTATACCTTTCCGAATAGTTAGAACTTAAAATGCAAATCACACGAACTGGGCCCAATTTTTTTAATACATATTACATTAAGTTTTTTATATGCATTCATTTAGCATTTGTTATCAATTTCTATTTAAAAAGGTGCAGTCAAGCTATATCTAAATATCTAACAGTTATGACCGCACAGCTAATTAAGGGGAACCACTGTGCGGCGGCGTGAAATAGGTAGGGATAATTTCTGATTTTTGCCGTTGAAGCGCTGCGGTCGAAATTTGTTGAAATCAATCAAAATGCACCAAGCCTATACTTCTCGACCCAAATTTTCTCATGGCATGATGGGTTTTAAAAACGGGATCATAGTTACTACAATTAAATTATATTAAAACGTCATGAAGCGCAAAACTGATCAGGGTCCAAAATTACAAGCGCTGCCGAACAGAAACGATCAGGGTCCATATTGCGGGTCTTTTGTAAAATCTGGTGTTTTTAAATAGTGTTGTGAAAAAACATCATATAGTGTTGTAAAAAACACCATTTTCCTGGACCCTCATCGTTTTTGCACGTGCAAGTGTGGAGTGTTTTGTTTCATTTTTGCTTAAAATTTAGCAGGTTATGACAAGAACTCTATCAGGTATTTAATTATTATTTTATATTATTTAAAGGTTATTAGAAATTTAATTTGGCAATAGTTTCGACGTTTTTGATGTTATGCATGCCAACTTGATTGGAAAAAAATCGAAATTTTTACTAACTGTTCTTAATACAATAAATCGAACTTGTTCAGTATTGGTTTATAATCATCCGCGTCAAAAATAGTATATTTTGAAGTGAAACTTCTTTACGCGCGCTGGGGATAAAAATTCAAGGCCGTGACACGACACGCGACACAACAAGCGAGAGGAAAAGTGATAAGGACAGCCTACGGCTTAGAAAAAATCGTCCGATTTAAATGAAATTTGGTTTGTCGATAGATTGGACCAAAGCCAACTTGACCGTGTACGACACGTGTCACTGTGACAGTTAGTTTTGACGTAAGAAACGTCAAAAGTTGATGTCGTCCGATCGCGACCAAATTTGGAGGGTAGGCTATGTGAGCGACGGTGCCCACGGTCCCACCCTGCAAAGTTGGATACGACGCCAACGTTTCGTTTACATCTTCATCAGGGTGGGACTAAGGATTTGGGATTGAAAGGAAAATCAGATTTAAGAAATCATCGGGGTTTTTCTAAATTATGGGTCGATTGGAACCAAACTCGGCACGTGGATAGCAATAGATTTTAATACAAATTTTGTGAAAGCGAATCAAATTATTTATTAATTTTTAATTTATTACTTTTTCAACATTTCAAACAATTTAATAGCTGTTAGTAAGAAGTTTCACTTCGAATATGCACACATAGTGCACACACAATTTTCTTTATTTCTGTGAATATTTTAATTGTTTGAATATTCATATATTCTTTTCGCTCTATTTATAGAGAAATAGTTTGAGAGTTAGTACAAGCATGGAGACTTCTTCAGCGCAATGGGTACCTACAGGGGAATGGGTACACACTTGGAAAAGTAAATTACCTCTTCAGACGATAATGAGACTTCTCCAAGTTTTAGTGCCGCAGGTCGAAAAAATTTGCATTGACAAGTAAGTTTATTGTATATGTATATGTTACAGTAAAAGTTAGAAATCAGTGATTGTTAACAATTACTAGTAAAAGCTCACACTGATTTGTTAAGACTACGTCAGTAAAAGTTCAACAGCTATTTTTGAAACCAGCTTTTACTAGTGAATGCTAGCATTCCCTGGATGATAGTAGTGAATTTGAAAGATTCAGTTAGCGCGTTAGTTGCCACATGCTATAAAATATAAGGGTAAATAAGGATATGTTGAATAATAGGCAATATAAGGATAACATTAAATTGGTCTAAACGTTGGCAACGTTGACAGACATCTGGCGTAAACGCGCTTTGTTTTTTTGTGGTTATGTATAATTGTTTTATTATCGTTGTAAAAAGTGCTGTGCGGTATTTTCCCTATGGACGAAATTTTCTGTGAAAAATTAAGGTAAACTAGGCACTCACAAGAATGTAATAGTGCTTGTTTTTCATTTTTGCAATATAAGATATTAAGGAACCTAGTGACTATGAATTTATTAAACGTTTTGATATGCTTGAAGTAGCGGGTTTGAAAAAACGAATAACTCATAATTTAATCGATAAATTAATAAGAAAATTCGGGCATATTTTATTTTGTCCACGATGAAGAACTTTATTATAAAACCAATAAGTATTCTTACGTTTATGAATATTTTTTTTTAATTGTTTTGTACACTTTAATACATGACACACAAAAACCGTATTGTAAACTATTGCGAAATACATAAAATTATGATATCAGGTGAAATACTTACAAAAAACTCTTTAGCAGTTATTTTTTAATTACTTTGTAATCTTGTGTCACCCTCTATATTTTATTTTAAAAAATTATATTTTATTTTAAAAATAATAATTAAGATAGATATTTTAATTTTAATTTTAACACTCGGTAATTGTAAATTCATATATAGTAAGTATCTAAGACAATTTTTTAAACTCAGTGCCTTTTGATGAAGTTGTTTTGTTTTTATACTATCTGATTGAAATGAAACTTTTTGGGCATTCACCTGTTAAGCTTGAACTCCCTGTGACTGTGACTACCTGTGTTGGTAACTATTGGTAACTCAAAAGATCTACATCATTCAATATATCGATATTTGAAAAAAAGTGAAAGTTTAATATCTGCAGAACAAAGGCACGAAGGATTTTAACAAATAATATACGTACAGTAGAAAAGTACATACCTTTGGCAATCTTCAACATAATTTGGCTTTGGAATAAAATGTATAAGCACTTGTAAATATTTTGTTTTCGTATGATCTCTGCCTTGCTGAGCAGAAAACGACCAAATTTGGTTGATAAAAATGTATCAAAATACAAAGAATATATTCATGCATTTTTATATCAATTGGAATGTCTACTATTTATTCTTACAGTACACATTTTTTGGCGTATTTCTAACCAAACGCTTTTGTCCCGCTAAATTTATCTTCCAACGCACTGTGCGCTCGTCCGTCAAATGCAAAAATAACTGTCACTGTCTAAAATCTTTAGCGCCAACTTCAACTCGGTCCCCAGATGACGTAAAAAAACTGACAGTGCAGGAAGATAGGAATCCATATACATATCAAATATAAACATATCAAAAAAATATATCAAATGTAGGAATCGAACTATCCTTATCTCTATAGTATCCTTGGGAAAAGTCGGCAAATCTCTTTAAAATACCACATTCACTGGTCCAATGCGTAATTGCTAGCATTTCCTAGTGAATGTTAACAATCACTGAATTTCCGACTTTCACTGTAACATACATACTATCTATATAGGTTGTTTATGATTATATATTTTTAATATCTAGACAGAAAAAGCTTGAATATTACCTAATTTATAATTGGAAAGCACTATTCTTCAATATTCTAAACTTTAAATTTGATTAAAATAAAATTAAATTGTATTTTTACTTGAAAAGTTTTAGGCTTTGTTATTATATTAATATTAATAAAATTACAGAGGTTTGACTGATGAGAGTGAAATCCTCAAATTTCTCCAGCATGGAACGTTAGTTGGTTTACTGCCTGTTCCACATCCCATTTTGATAAGAAAGTACCAAGCCAATTCAGGTACGACAACATGGTTCAGAACTTACATGTGGGGAGTGATATATCTTAGGTAAGAATATGATCAATAGATAGCGCTTAAAACTAAGTTTTATATTTGTATGTTTTGCTTTATTTAGGAATATGGATCCTCCCATATGGTATGACACAGATGTTAAGCTATTCGAAATCCAGAGAGTATAACTCTAAATTAATTAAATCTACGCTTTATTTTTCAATGTGCGCCTTTATTATAAAAACCAAAAACTTTACCTTTAAGTTATATAGTGTGATTGATGTATTTATGTTACTGATTAAACATAAAACAATTATTGATCTTCAGTATAATTTGTATATACTATTTTTCGTTACACTGAACATACATCGAAATAATTAATTTACAATAGAAATTGTAATTTTTTTTGCTGAAAAAAAAGCTTACAGTTGAGGGTTGGAACCTTTGGTGTTAAACAGCAAAATAAAAACACTAAATCACCACAATACACCAAAACACTTTTACTTTTACACTGGACGCGCGTTTCGCTAACCATGTTAGCATCATCAGCAGATGATAATAAACTACAAACTGGTTAAACTACTGTAGGTTAGTTTATTATCATCTGCTGATGATGCTAACATGGTTAGCGAAACGCGCGTCCAGTGTAAAAGTAAAAGTGTTTTGGTGTATTGTGGTGATTTAGTGTTTTTATTTTGCTGAAAAAAAAGCTATAATAAATTTGCATTACTTAACTAATATTTAGTTCTGTAGGATTTGTTCAATGCTCTGTAGATGATCTAACAAGAATAATTTTGCAATGCTAATCTCAACGACCTAGCTGTTTATCTGTCAAATAAGTCAACTACAATATTATAATTAATTATCACATTTTTTTGCAATATTATATCAAAGTAATCTTCTATTACATGATATCATTTTATACAGAGTCATCAGTTGACACACAGAGTAGAGACCTGCACGGGCCGATTTTTTGTAGCCCGACCCGGCCCGGCCCGAGAAGAGAAGTAGGTTTTGTATGCCCGGCCCGGTTTGTGGAAAGTTAAAACTTTAAACTAGTCCGGCCCGGCCCGGCTCGGCCCGAACCATTAAAATAAAATGATCAAAATAATATTACAAATATACGTATGTATACGCAAAATAAAAAAAACGTAAACATAAACATAGCCTAAAAATACCTGTTATAATACAAGGTGTCTCAAGAACATGTACAGAAGCAAAGTTGTGTTTTTTTAAAGTGCGGAACCGGCCCGGCCCGGGGTCCGACCCCTATTGACAGTTCGAGACCGACCCGGCCCGAGGCCCGGGTTCGGGCCGGGCCGGGCTTGAGGCCCGTTCGGGCTACCCGGCCCGTGCAGATCTCTAACACAGAGTATTGCACTCTTTCTATATTCATTTCTTTTTCGATCCTAATTAAATTAGGAATTTATTGTACTTAAAGTATGTGCTTTTTAAATTAAATTAATCCATTTTCTATGTATACATTTTATTAAACAATTCATCATTAAAAAGAAGAGCATTTAATATAAATGCATACATATAATCTTTTTTAATTAAAACTTAATGAATTGTGCCCATAAAAAGTAAATTTAAAATGTACATAGATAAAAGATAACTTATTTATTCACTTTTAAATCTATAAATGTGTATGTATAATATTAAAAATACGATTATATAAAATAATGTTTAAAACTTGCTTGTTTAATATCTGAAATAAATATAATATTTATAATCTGACTTACCAGAAGCAAAATAGTTTTATTTAGTTTCTCCTGTATTTATGAGGTCCCATCGTTTGAAACAAATAACGAGCTCGCAGTGTTTAGTGTGCGGAAATAAATCGACAGCTACTGCTTTGACAGGTACAAAACATTCGCCCTGTAGCGTTTTCGACATTGGTCGGCCCAAATCGAGAAAATTCTTTGACGCCAAGTTAGGGTTGCAAGAAATGTATATTAGGCGGTTGATTTTGTTTATTTTTCTAAGTTGTAGAATGGCTTTTTGATCTGCAATGAAAATAGAAATGAAGTCTGTACAAACGTCGTTAACCGTTCTATCATATACTGTCGCACTCTTTCTTTCACGTTAAAATGGTATAGAATGAATTGTAGACGTCGTAAATAAGTGTACATTGTTGCTAGTAACTAGCCATGGCTGGAACAGCGATTTTTTAATAACAGGTACAAGCTGTTCCAAGAAACCTGTTTCAGTTCCAAACTGTTCCAAAACGAAAATTAAACCCGTTCTTGCATCATTCTGATTCGGTTGCTATTTTTCTTTTTAAATTTATATAAAAGAATATTTTTGCTTAAATAATGAGAACTACTGGAGATTTTTCTGTTTTCTCTAAATTTAATCTACTATCTATGTTGCTATATTACCAAGATATAATGTTTTTTTAACTAAAAATTTAAAAAAAACTATCAAATTTTCGAAAAATATAAACTTTTCAAAAACTTTCCCGAAAAAACTCATGAGAATCGAAATATTCGAAATATACCACCCCTAAAAATATGTGTATAAGCACTAATGAATAAATATAGATTTATAATTTTGTTATATACTTAAAAAGTAAATTCTTGGAAGGGTTTAATTTTTTTAATATCTACTATATTTATAATACAAAACAATAACCGACTGTTCTTACACTGTATTTTTCAAAAAAAAAAACTATAATGCGATAATTATATTGCATTTGGCAACATCGCCAGCATTTTTTTATAATAAAAAATGTTCCTTACCTATTTTGTTTCTGTTTACATTAAAAAATATAACATATTTAAAAAAAAATATATAAATTTAAAATTTATAATAAAAATTTATCTGAACTTTAATTAAATATTTTAAATAATAATAATATATAATAATTGATTTTTATGCCCCTGTATCCCAATAACAGATAACACCTGAACGGTTGCGTCCGCTAAACTTTGGCTAGACTAGCGAAACTGATATACGACCTCGATTATCAACTCAAACCAGTTCTTTTTACTTAACTGTTTCAAACAGTTCCAAGTTCCTAACTGTTCCAAGCCCTAAACTGTTCTAAGCAGTGTTGCCACTACCAAAATTTTATTTTCGGTAGATAACTTGCTCAAAATTCGGTAGAAATCGGTAGATGGGATATTTAACACGTATTTCTATTAAGATGTGCTAAAAGTAAGTCATTTTTGGGGTATAAAAAAGATACTTGAAAAATACAAACAACACAATATCGTTTTAGTTCCGAAAAATCAGAATTTTTTCATATAGACCGTCTTGCAAAGCCCCTCCAAATATAGGTATATTGCCTAAAATTATTCCAACATATTTTTGGATACTTTTAGGAATTTTAATTTTAACCTAGGTACTTAATAATTCAAAGTTAATAATCGTTTAGCAACAGTGGAATTCACTAGATACATAGATAGTTTACTACTAATACAACTATTTTTTGGAAATTTGAGACCTTTTCATCCTTTTATCCTTAAAAAAGCACAACCTCTACTTAGTCTTCTTTATAGGTTTCAAAGATCGGGATTTCCTCCGGTAATGGAATAATTAGGATTAGGAACATCTATACAAAAATAAGTGTAAAAAGTAAAGAGGTTACCCTCAACAAAACAATGAAAATTTCTCTGATAAGGTGTAAGGTAATTTCCCTACGGTTGTTTATATGTCATTGGTCGTATTTGTGAGTCAAGAAAATATAACTCATTAAGGTGCGTATTCATTATCCGAACGAACGAACGAATGTTCGCTAGTGGTATGGACGGGGACCGTACGATAGAACCGCACGAGAAGACCGGAGGCATTTGTTGGCGAACGCCTGTGATGTACCGACTCGAAACGGATGGTCGAGCGAACGAACGAACGAACGGCCGCATGCGTTCGGTCCCCGTCTAAATATACCGCACTTTCATTCGTTCGTTCGTTCGTTCGGATAATGAATACGCACCTTTAGAAATTTTGTACAAATTGTACACTAAAATATTCCGAAGAATGAAAATCGGTAGAAAATATAGTCTTTTCGGTAGATCGGTAGATGGACTGCCAAATCGGTAGATCTACCGAAAAATCGGTAGAAGTGGCATCACTGGTTCTAAGTCCCAAACTGTTCCAAGTCTCAAACTGTTCCAAGTCCCACTGTTCAGGTTGGGACTTGAAACTGTTTAGGGCTTGGAACAGTTAGGAACTTGGAACTGTTTGAAACAGTTAAATAAAAAAAACTGGTTTGAGTTGATAATCGAGGTCGTATATCAGTTTCGCTAGTGCTAGTGGAACAGTTTGGGACTTGAAACAGTTAACTTATCTATTTTTATTAGAATTTATAACAATTTTAATAACTACCAACAGTTATTAAAAACGTAATAAAACAACAAAGTATTAAGTCTACCCTTCTATCATATTTTTACACGTTTTGAATAAAATTAGAACGGCACTGATAAACCGGAATTTAAGTCGGCCATTTTAGGACCCCGTCGCGTTCGATCTAAGATTTTTGATATGCTCCTTCATTAATCTTATTTCAAAGTAGGGATGCACGATTAGAATCGATTTTAATCGAAGATCGATCTTTTTGCCCAAAATATCGATTAAAATCGATCGATTTTTATCAAACGATCTTTTGGTAGAATTGATCTTTTTTCAAAATCGAAGATCGATTTTATTTATACATTTTTACAGGTTTATTTATTTGTTAGAATAAAAAAAAACACTTTAGTTTTGCTTGAATATTTGTTTACAGTACATCTCTAATAAAACGCCATCTAGCAATGAATTGCAATATTAATGGTGCTCACTACCACATGCGCCGATGTCTTTTTATCACTTTGATATTAGGTGGCAGATTTTTGTCGGTGATTCCCATATTTTTATATTTTAGATAACAGATTATTTTTTTGATTTTAGCTTCTTTCCAACCGACTGATATATCAAAATTACAGAATTTACCGGTACATATTCTGTGTCAAAATCTTCATAAGCATGCAAAAAGCCGAATAATTCTATTTTAACATTGTCATAGTATTTTTAATTAAGTATGTCTCGGTTTGGGGGTGTTTCTGATTTAGTTTGGGATGACTCTTATTCAGTTTCAATTTTAAAAATGTGTTAATAAACGGTTTTACGATTTTTATGTATCTATTTTTTTTATGATTATATCATATTTTTATTATACCAGTACACCGATACATTCAGAATCGAATATCGATATTTAATAAGATCGATCTTTTGTTACCGATTTTTTTCTGGATCGATCTTGTTATGTCCGATCTTGAATCGATTCAAAATATCGATTTTTTTTATTTTTGAGACATCCCTATTTCAAAGAGTCAACGCATGGTACAAAGAATACAAGGTATGATCGATAGCGGCTCCAATTTCGTTCAGTTCGCGCATACCACCTGTGACGTCACTAGGAAAACAATGAATAAATAAAAAATAAAGAAAGTTGACAGGAGATCTGTATTTTTTGGGGTTATGGTTAAGAATTGTTTATTTTTAAGACTTTTTAGTTCGTTTAATTTAATAATTACTAAAACCATCAGTTCCAAAAATATATTTAAAAATAATAATTATCTATTAACATGGATTTGGACAATAATAGGTAAGAATACTAAATTTATTTCTATATTCGGTATAAAATTGTTTATTAGGTTTTTAGTTTGCGATGTTTATGGTAAATAATTTTCATGTTCATTGCCTCTGAATTCACATGAGGACAGAGATGAGAATATCTATGGAAAAGTAACCACAAGAGGAATTGTTACATCATTTAAAAAATGTTGGAAAGTTTATTGTTTTCCATCGAACAGTAGAAAATGCCAATGCAGATGAATGTATTGTAATTGTGATAGAAGTAATTCCAAGGGTGAAGTTTATTATAATTAGTGGAAGTAATTCCAAGGGTGAAGTTTATTATAATTAGTAACCTGTGCTTCTTTTTATATGTAGATGTTTCAGGTTTTGAGAATAAATCGGTTGAACGAAACCCAAAATTTAGAGGAAGATGCCCATCAAGGATTATATAGCTCAAATTTCCTTTAATGGTAGGCAATTATTCAATGCAAATTAACTTTTTAAGTGACTGAAATATTAAATAGTTTACAATATGGTATATCACTAAAAATATATTTTACTTTTAGGTACAATTAGGGCCCGATACATTTCAAAAGTAGAATATTATTTTATATTAAATGAGGTATTGTACCAACAATCAATTTATATTAATACCGGAGATTAAAAAATCACAGAATAAATAGTTCTTTTTTTATACTACAAAAATAAACTATAGAATACAACAGTATTTAAAAAAATAAATAAAAAATTATGTCCCGGCCGAGATTCGAACTCCGGTCTCTCGCTTCCTAGCCCGACTCCTTATGCACTGCTCCACAGTAACTTGCTTAGCGATAATTCAATGACGGTATATAAACAAAAAAACAGGTTTATAACAATATCTTGACGATTTGAACTGGCGCGCAAGGCGTGCTGACCAATAGCGCCTGTTATCACCTGTGACGTAACAACCAACCTGCGCAATATCATACCTTGTATTCTTTGTACCATGGAGTCAACGTGAGAATATCTGACAGTGAAAAGTAAATTGTTTTTCCTGTCAATTTTAGAATCTTATCTGTCGAAATCTTATCTTATTTCAGATTTATTTTTAAATAAATACTTACGTAGACCCGCTCTTGGTGGATCAACCACTGCAAAAACGTCTTCATTGGTGGCTTTATAACATACGGTTCCCAAGATTTCTTCTGCTTTTCCAGCAAAGAAGTCGCTGTTAGTGATTTCGTTAGTTATAGCGTTCTCCTTGGCGTCAACTATCGCTTCAGGTACAATTTCCAAACCCAAGATTTGGCCACATTTCTGTAGATATTAAAGAAAAAAATACATATTTTTTATATGTATATGCTATGCGTTTTTAAATATTTTATAATAAAGCAATCAACTGAGTTTTATAACTATAGTAAACGCCATGAATGTTTGGGAGCGATTCATCGGTCGCTACCATGTGAACTAATCTGTTCAAGGTCACATAAAACTTAATTCCAGTGCCGTGGTGTTTAAAGTCATATAATAATCAATATATAATCTGTTGTAATTTGTTGTTTTAACTGTCAAAGTCTTGTCAAAACATATATTTGGTTATAAATATAAAATGGAATGCCTCATTGGTCGCACTGCAAGCACACCAATGGACTGACGCACAAAAACGAATCAATCAAAGAAACGCGATATAGTATCGTCCTTGTCAGTCACGCTAACATTTCAGAATAAGTAGGAGGAGCGCAGGCAGATGATTAGACCAGGCCTTTAAAAACCTACGTCTGCGGTAAAAATTTACGTTTTTAATGTAAAAATAATAGGGCGCGTGTCGATTCTAACTTCACCAAGCGATGAATCACTCTCAAACATTCGTGGCGTTTACTATAAGACAGATTACATTTAGTTTTATAGGGAGTATAAGTCGTTTCAAAGTTGGTTTGGGGGGTTTGTTTTATTTTATATATCATTTATGACAGTTTCTGTCAAAAAATGTACAGGGTAGCGCCTCCCATACGACGCAGACGCTCCAAGGAGAACGACAGTTTCTGATAAATAATTTTTTTTAAGCATATGTAGGTTAATTAGGGCATTTTTTAAAAATATAGAAAAAATGTAGAAAAAAATATGAGAAGTACAACAGGTGTCCCCAAAAAATGTCACACATCAAAGTTCTGTTTTTTGTAATGGAACACCCTATATATTAATTGATTTTTGGATTCTAGAAGAAAAATAAAGTTGATATTTATTAAAGAAGCATAATATAATACCTAATGTTTATACAGGGTCCGGCAATAGTGCGTCGGGCATCTGTAGCTCCTAGAATTAAAATCTTGAGAATTTTGTTTAAGTGCAAACCTAAAGTATGTATCAGGATGTATTTCAGGAAAATATTTTAACTTCTATAGGGTGGCTCAAAAAAGTGTGAGTGGTCCTGGATGATTTTTTTAAATGGAACACCCTGTATATTATTGCATTTTTGGCTTCCTTTGAGATCACTTTACATAACCCTAAGATATGAATAAATATATTTCGATAGTTTCAGAGATATTAAAAAATAAATCAAAAATATATATTTTTCAGCCCTTCTTTAAAAAATTATTAAAAATACAGGAACTGTTCTAAAATGAAAACTATATTAGGTATTTACTTTAGATGGTCTGTTCTTACTTTGCTATAAATATGGTAATCGTAAATCATACAGGATGTTCAATATTCTACGCCAAACTTTCTAAAATATAAACTATTTTTTCTTTGTTTTTATAAATGGAACACCCTGTATATTATTTTTTTATTAGATGGAGAGTTAAAAAATAAACATTTTTTCTATTTAGAGAATTTCAAAATTTTTAACGGTTTTGTAGATACACGCAGTATTATTTCATATGGCGCTTTCAATGGTAAAATACGAGAGAAAAATCATTGGGTGGCTTTGATAAAAATTTACTGTGGAAAATGCCATATGAAATATAAAACCGCAAATATCCGCGAAACCGTTAAAAATGTTGAAATACTCTAAATACAAAAAATGTTCATTTCAAAAAACGAAGAAAAATTATTTTATATTTTAGAAAGTTTGGCATGGAATTTTGAACATCCTGTATGATTTACGATTTTTATATTTATAGCAAAGTAAGTACAGACCATCTAAAGTAAATACCTAATATAGTTTTGATTTCAGAACAGTTCTTGTATTTTTAATAATTTTTTTAAGAAAGGCTGAAAAATATATATTTTTGATTTATTTTTTAATATCTCTGAAACTATCGAAATATATTTATTCAAATTTTAGAGTTATGTAAAGTGATGTAAAAGGAAGCCAAAAATGCAATAATATACAGAGTGTTCCATTTAAAAAAAATCATCCAGGTCCACCCACACTTTTTTGAGCCACCCTATAGAAGATAAAATATTTTCCTGAAATACATCCTGGTACATACTTTAGGTTTGCACTTCAACAAAATTCTCAAGTTTCTTATTCTAGGAGCTACAGATGCCCGAAGCACTATTGCCGGACCCTGTATAAGGATTTTGACATATTTCACATTTTGTGAAAATGAATAAACTTTAAATTTCAATAGAAATATCTAAATTGCAATTTATCCTTATAACCTGATGTTAAAATTAGTTAAAATAACCATTGCATGTTAAACCAAATTAAAATTTGACCCTAAGTTATACAGAGTGAGACAAAATTAATATTGAACATTGGTCACATTTAAAAGAAATTTACTGCTTTATATTTTAAATAGAATATCCAGTATGCTATTAAGGTTGCCCACCCCTTACACAAAGATTTTTCTAAATATGTTCATTTTTATGATTTTGTGTCAGTAGATCTTTAATATTTGATAAAATCTAGGTGGCTGTGATATACCTCAAATTTAACAAAAATTAAAGGTTGTAGAGTAAAATATTCAACGGTAATTAAAAGACAACAGATAGATATGTATAAATAACTACTAAACAAAAAAAAATATTAACAGCTTATATTGTTTATCTTGCATTATGATGTGTGTAAGAAAAAGAAAATAAATAAATAATATTTATTTATCACTTTATCATCAAACACTGTTCAAAATTACAGATTTATTTGTAATGAATATTTTCTTACCTTTGCAAAACACAATCCTATAGTGCCTGTTCCACAACACACATCCAACATTGTAGAATTTTCAGAGGGTTCAGCTAATTCAATAGCTGATTCATATAAAATTTCAGCAGCTTTTGTATTAATCTGGAAAAATGCTTCTGGAGATATCCTAAATTTCAACCCTAAGATAGTTTCATAAATATACTTATCGCCCCACAATAGTGTGGCAGGACTAGCACTTTCACCAGGGTTTCTGAAAAATAAATAAATTTTTGTTTAGTAGTACATCCTAAATATTCTTTTACCATACTTTTTAACAATTTCTTGGTAGTACAAAGAAGTAATTTTGGCTTCCTTTCCAGCACCTTCTGTAAAGAATTGTATTAATTCTTTTTGAAAATCTGAAATTTTTTCTTTTTCTAAATCTTGTGGATGGATACCAACTATTACCATTAATTGGTCTGGGGCACATCTAACACACAATTGTCTGAAATGCCCTGTGTGGAATTCAGGATTAAACACTTTCAGTTGAGAAGAACGTACAAATGTTTGAAAAACCTACAAAAAATTTATTTTCAATTTTGTTTCTGTTTGTAGTACAATAGAATATAAAGATGGTTGTTGTTTTTTAAATGCAATGTTGTAATTTTTTGATCAGTGATGTTCCCGTTCTAAAAGTAGTAAAATATAACCTCTTTTATACTAAATTTTCTGTATATTTTTAGATAATTTTTAGCCTATCATACCAATAGGCATGGTGGGCTATTAAGATCGGCAAAAAAAAGTTTTGTTAATTTCACTCAAAATGAGTCATTTGGGTCATAAATGACCTAAATACAAAATATTTTCATGGTGTCTGTCTGTCTGTCCGTCAGTAACACGATAACTCAAAAACCGCTAAACCGATTTTAACCAAATTTGGCACAAAAATACTGTGGCACCCGAGAATCTGGCCATTAGTTTTGGTGGGGGTGGGGGGTTGGTATGGGAGGGGTTAAAAGTTTAAAAAATCGTAACTCCAAAATTACAGTAGCTAGCGAAACGCGGTTTTCAATTTAAGTTTAGGAATAATATTTGCAACAAAATTTGTAATAACATCAAAATCAGTCAAAGTCGCAGTTTTTGAGATAAAAAAAATTGGAAAAATTCCTTTACTTTGAAACTAAAAGAACTGCCTACCAACTTTTTATTAACATATTTTAGTATGGGCGGCTATATGTGCCTCCCGGCGCCAATTTTTTTTGTAAATTTTCTAATCTAAATCTACTCTCAAAATGTTAAAATTGCATAATATTTTGAGTACATTATGTAATAATGTCCTCTTCCTCAAAACTAATCAAAAGAACTTATATGACTTGCTTTATATAGGATGACTCAAAAAAGGATGTTGAAATTTTCTTTTTCAGGCATTGAAGTTTTCTCAATTATTTCAAATTAATTGAAACCACCAATTTATTCGACTGATTGCGAGGTTCTGAATGAAGCTTAATTTATCCTGATTTTTTCAATATATTAAGTAAAGAAGTGTTGTAACTGAAATTTTGAAAATCTTACAGTAGAGCAAAAAAAAAACGTCTTTTAGTGTGATATAAAAATTAACTTTTGTTAGATCTGCCATTTGTTTTGTCTGCCAACAGTATAGGAGTCTTTGCTGTTACAGTTACGACACTGTGGAGATTGTTAAATCACATTAAAAGGCGTTTTTTTCAATCTACTGTAAAATTTTCAAAATTTTAGGTACTACAGTTTGTGTGGAAGGCAACGATATATTTATAGAAAATCGACACATCTATGTAATTTTTGAAGTGAAACTTCTTTAGGCACGCTGGGAGTACAAATTCAAGACCATGACACGACACGCGACACAACAGGTGAGTGAAAAAGTGGAAAGGATAGCCTACGGCTTAGAAAAAATCGTCCGATTTAAATGAAATTTGGTATATCGATAGATTGAACCAAAGCCAACTGGACCGGGTACGACACGTGTCACTATTGGTGGGTTCATACAGCCAAATAAAATAAAATAAGAATAAAATAAAATAAAATAAGAAAGTTGGTTATATAGGATACCGTACATGCGTTCATACAGCCAAATAAAATAACAAATAAAATAAAAAGTCTTTATCTTTTAACTTCTTGTTTTATTTTATGTGAAAACGGCTTTGCGCACGCTTAATTCTAACCTACAAATATTTTCAGTTTGGATTTAATTTATTTTTAATTTCACATAAGTAAAATGTATAATATAGTAGGCAACGAATAAATAAATATACTATAAATAGTAAAATTACTATAAACAATCGTAAAAGTTAACTTTTATCCGGCCTCATCGTACTGCGCATGAGCAAATATATATTTCTTATTTTATTTTATTTGCCTGTATGAACGCACACAAATAAGAATTCCTTATTTCTTATTTTATTTTATTCTTATTTTATTTTATTTGGCTGTATGAACCCACCTTATGACAGTTAGTTTTGATGTAAGAAACGTCAAAACTTGATGTCCGATCACCCCCAAATTTGGTGGGTAGGCTATGAGCGACGGTGCACACGGTCCCATCCTGCAAAGTTGGATACAACGCAAGTTTCGTTTACATCTTCATCAGGGTGGGGCTAAGAATTTGATATTGAAGAAAAATGTGGATCAATTTCGGCCTAATTGAGGACGGGCTACAGGATGACGCCCTCGACGTTTCGAACCGATGCCTCTAAATGGACGAAAATCATCAGGATTTTTCTTAATTATGGGTCGAATGGAACCCATCTTGGCAAGTGGATTTATATACAGGGTGTCCCAGGCTGAGCGTGCATTAGAAGTTTCTACAGAACTACAATATCTAGATCGGAGATTTTTTGTACGCCATTGTTTCACAACGAGATCTATCGATTTAAAATATTTTCAATATGGCGGCACTTCCGGAAATACCGGAAAGTGACAGCAACTTTTTTATTTTAAATGGGTGCCCCCATTTTTTATTACATAATTAAAATCTCTGTAAAATTTTATGATTTTTTTATGATTCATAAAATTTTATGAAAAAATTTTATGAATCTCTGTAAATTTTTTTTTAAGAATTCAATGAATGATATTAAACGCTCCAAACATTAACCGTTTTTGAGAAAAAAAATATTTAAAATTTTTGGACGAAAAGAAACTGCCTGTCAAAAATATGTGTATAGCCTAAACGTCAAATTTAGTTATTACCACAGCCACTGTGGCATAAAGAGAAGACATGTGGCTATATATTTCAAAAATGAAATTGTTCGAATGTCATATAGTAATGACAGCAGCTGTCATGGAATTGAGCGATTAAAAAATTATCATAAATCATTTTTTTTTAATAGAAATCCATTTTTTTATTCCACTAGTAAAAAGGCTTTTCAATTCGTTACTTTTTGACTATATGTCGCTATACCTAAAATAAATTGTTTTTAAGTTTATTTAAGATTTAGTTTTAAAGCGTATATTTTTCTTGATTTTAACCAGTAGCTTATGGCTTTAAACCTTATACCTAAAAAAAAATATACCTTATACCTAAAATAAATTGTTTTTAAGTTTATTTAAGATTTAGTTTTAAAGCGTATATTTTTTGATTTTAACCAGTAGCTTATGGCTCTAAACGTCAAATTATGTAAAACAATAGATCTGGTTATGTCATATTGTGACACTTTGTTCAAAAAGCAGTATGTTATCGATCATCATTTCCAAGCCAACTTGGCGCTGTTTTTTTTCAATCATACGATATATTACTAAAAATATCAACTATATTAAAGAGCGAAAATAAGAGATATATTTTTATAAATACACTTTTGAGACTCTTACGAAGACAGCATTTATCATATAGGAAATTCAAATAATTTGTTTTCTGACAAATGGAAATAAATTGTTTGACTGTTGGGGACTTGATAATTAAGCTTAACCATGAATTACTCTGTATTATTTAAACATCTAGAGAAATGTATATTCCTTTAGAAAGAAAACTTAAGTAAATTAAATAAACTTACTTCCACAGCTTTTTTCATAGAATCTGGTATGTGCCTTAAATGACCAATAGGAGCCACACCTACCACCCCATTAACATAAGCACCTATCCTAAAACCTACTGTAGGCAAGTTAGTTTCTTGATCAATACCTATTGTAAATTCACATTTATTTCGATACCTGCAAATAAATTTTCAGAATATAAAATGAAATGTAAAAATTTAAATGATAAACCTAAGTTTCAAGGCTTCATACTCAAAATACTGTTAAACTTATATTTTTTTTAACGAATATTGCAGAAATAGCTAATTAAAACACCCACCCATCATATTGTTCTGAGTATCTAATATTTAGTAATTCACAGGGAAGGCCATCATACTTTTCTTTTTGAGTTTCTATCCACTTTTTTAACTCAATATTGTGATATGCCAGGTCATTACCTAGCTTTTTAAGGACTGACTTTATCTCTTCTTCCTTAATTTTTAGCTACAAAATAATTATTTTGTATACAGATATTCATACTATTACAACATACCTACCTGTTGCTCATATTCTACATTTTCTAATGGTATGGTTGACATTTTTATCCGTTCTTCTTGAGGTAAATCATTGTTTTTTTGTTTCTTACTGCTCCTATGTTCATCAGATTCTTCATGTCTTTTTTTAACCAAAGGATCAGCAGATGCTTTTGCATACTAATAAGTAAATATAAAATCAGATGTAATTTAATTTCATTATTAAACTTAAAAAAATTGTTCTTTCTTTTTAAGTTTAACTTGCAAAATAAAATAGTAACTTACAGTAGCTTGTAGCTGTTTTCCTTTCCACTTATGTTGAGAAATAATATCAATTGCATTCTTCCTATCTTCATCATTACGAAAACAAACAAACGCATATGGACTGTTGCGTTTTGGTACTTTAATTTTATTGGAATTTAGCTTCAACTTGTCGTTCAATAATTTTTTGAACTCCTAAAATACTGGATATAGATTCATCTTTTTCTAATAAATAATACTCACACTTATTCCATAATATTTTGGCAAGTTTTTTATTTCTATCTTAAAATTCTCTGAAGAAAAGTCGCCCCTTTTTAAATATGCATATGGATCATCTACCTCGATATCTTTAGAATCGCTATTTTCTTTCACATCTTCCGTAGAATTATCCATTATCGTGAAATATAAATAATTAAACAAGAATTATTTATATCAATTTAAAATTTTTGAATTTGAATGCTGCTAAATTAGGTTAGAAAATATTTTGACAAATGAAGTAAAAAGATTATTGGCTACACTGATTAGTAGTTCAAATGCATTTTGTCACTCTTGTCATCCTTGTCACTATATCAGATGTCAAATGCTAATTTTAAAATTTAAATATTTTTGTTGTGGTTTGGTCTTGTACACGTCTTGTAGCTTGTAGATTCTGCATTTTCGTATAATATTTAGAGAAAAGTTTCATTTGTAGTCGAAATAATATTTTCAAAATGACTAAGAGACGGAGATTATCAAATTCATCTCCCATTAAAGTGGAAATAAAAGAGGAAGAAACGGTCAACGATTATATGATGGCCAAAGGCAGATTAAAAGGCGTTTTGAAACAACTTACTGAAAAATCTTCCGATGATGAAAGCGATTCTTCAGATGATACACATAGAAAGAGAAGGTAAATTTATATAAATTAATCTGTTATAGATTTTATTCAAACTCTGTTCACTACTTTGATATTTTGAGGGGTAATTGTACTCACTAAAGTAATTTTATACTAATGTCTTTGTTAATTAAAGCGAAAGAAAGAAGAAAGGAAACGAAGCATTGCCAGCACCATATCATCACACATATGTAATGAAACTTTACGATAGAAGTGTAGATTTAGCTCGTTTTGAAGAAGACACCCCATTGTATCCTCTTTGTAGGGCTTGGATGGAAAATCAGCCTAAGAGTCCACAAAAAGTAATAAAGTAAGTAGTAATATTAAATTTACATTCACTGTAAAATTCTACATCATTTTTTTTATATTCATTTTATTTTTAGGCGTAGATTATCATCACCAGAACCAGATAATACATGGAACGGTTCGACCATAGATGTTAGAAAATTACCGCCACCAACAAAATCTTCTATAATCAGAATTCCATCTCCAATACCAGAACAAAAAGAGCGAAGCAAAGATAATATCAATCTTAATTATGTAAGTACATTTCACTAAAATGTAACATAATATGAATTATAATCATATTAAGTCATCAATTTATCTAAAGGAAGAAGTTTCACCTGCGGATAAAAATACTCTGATCAGAAATCATTTGCAAAGATGGGTCAAAATTAAAAAGAAATGGATAGAGAGTGCTGTCAAAAATGAGGAGAGATATTCAAAGAGTTTTCACGTGTTGCAGTCAATTTATAATAAGTAAGATTGTATTAAATTTCTAAAATAATCTCTATAGGCTTGGGGCATTCTCCGCTGGCGCTGCCACCATCGCATAATATTATTTAGCTATAGTTTCACATTAATATCATTATAATACCACTTCATAAGCTAAATATGCTTTTTGTACACGATAGTATTGTAAACAACTGATATATACAAATACATGGCTTTAAATAGGGATTATACAAAAAAATTATTATATAATTATTATAAAAGTGTTAGGAAGAATAATTTATGAAAATTCTAAAAGTAAAAATAAAAAAGTAAATATTTTGATATCTTCAGAAGGTCTAACTTTTATTATTCCAGCAAAAAAGAATTTAGATTAGTTCAACTATGGTAGCAAGCAGTTTTACGCACCGGTTTTGTTAGTGGGGTCATAATTGGGGCTATTTCGCCTATAACAAAATTTTTTAAAAATACTTAATTATAATTTTAGAAGATGTTCATAAAACATTTAATCACTGGTTGATTAAAAAAAGTATCCATTAATATTGCAAATTATATTTTATCTCTCATAGTATTTAGTATTTGTCTATTTAATTTTTTGATTATGTAACGAGCACTTTGTTTACCACTTGTTTCGTCGAACTGCTTGAATCCATTTTTGCTTTTGATCAAATCGGTGTGAGAAACTATGAAGCTATAAAATGTTGTTTCGGGAGAGTTGAATATCCAGGAAAGTTGAGTTATTGAATGTTATTGCACCAAACAACGCCCTAGTTATGCTCTCCTTTATGCGTAAACTTCTTTTCGGCAATTTTATTAACATTTGAAATTGTCACAACACAGCACGACGCGACGCCTAGTTCGAATTCTTTTTCACTTATTTTTTACTACCCGAAACAGCGTTACATCACACAAATCTCTTTCCTGAGTGTTTTACAATTTTAACAAATGCACTAGCAAAAAACTAAAATACTTATATATTATGACAAAGCCACGATAATGCGATCAATATTTCTGATTCCTGCCGTATACAGCGCTGCGGTCGGAATTTGTTAATTAACTAAAATGCACCAAGCCTATAAAATTATCAATAATCTCTATAAATTACTGTAATATATTCTTTTTTATGTTGTAGAGCTCAAGAAAACCTGGATTAAATGGAATACATGAAATAAAAGATCGTATTTTATGTCTACTTAAGTTTAATCAATTTACTTATTAAAGGAACTAAATAACAAATATATTTAAAATGCATTTAATAAGAGAGAACAATGGTAAACCGCCCATCGGTCGCCGCCTTCATATAGAATATCTAAAAATGTTATATCACAATAATAACTAGTCTAAATTAAACAATAAATTAGTATGTAAATAAATTTATAACCACTTAAACATAGAAAATAAAGTAACATACAATGCTGCTCACGCCAAATAAATTTATTAATCCATTCAAAAGTTTACATTTTATAACATGTATATGTTTAATATTATTTTTAGTGCTCTAGCTGTATTCTTTTTACTGTTACTTAATGTTAATAACTTGTAAATTACGTAATTGAGTTTGAAGTAAGCTAAAATTCCTCCAATTGGTCCTTTCTGAGCTATTTATTAACTTTTAGAGGTCTTAATTAATCTTAGTATTTCTTAGAGTAATACATAAAAGTATTAAGATACATTAAGATTGTTGTATGGTACAAAAAGAATACAGCTAATTGCATTTTAAAATAAACAAAAAAATTTTGTTTATCAATTATAAATCGTTTTGTTTTAATTCAAAAAAGCAATTGACCTAAAAAATTATACAGAAGAAATAAATAAATTTTTATACATCTTTAGGTGTATTAAAGCACCAATTGCTTACATATAATCAAAGAGTAAATACTTAATACAAGATGCGACAGTACAGGGTGGCTCGAATTCGACGCTTATCATTGGGATTTCGGAAACCGTAAGAGATACAGGATCGGTTAAATGGAGGCAAAGTTGTACAATTTGATGCTCAATAAAATGCCGTATTGCATTTTGAAAAATTCCGAATACTTCCGAGTATATTCGAAAAAAACCGGAATTTTCAATTTTGTTTTCTATCGTTTCCTGGCTTTATTTGTTAAGATAACTGAAAATGAAAAACACATTTTCATGGCCACTTTCTCTGCTCTATAACTCTGTGTGATTAAATATTGACTCTGACGTTTCAGCTTCTGGGGACCATCATCAACATAATTTTTTTTTAAATACGGACCTGATTTTTTTTTAAATTTAATTAAATCCTTTCATCACTCTTAAAACACTATATATAGTCACTTTGATATTTGCCGACGTTTAAAAAAAATAAAAAATAAATAAAAATGCAATACGGCATTCTATTGAGCATCAAATTGCGCAACTTTGCCTCCATTTAACCGATCCTGTATCTCTTACGGTTTCCGAAATCCCAATGATGAGCGTCGAATTCGAGCCACCCTGTACACTTTCAAATGAGCAAATAAAATAATTGTATTTTAAAAAATTGCTATCTCTAAATACCTTATTTATCAGATATGCAGGATATTAAACAATAATCCTAATTAGGATACATAAATAACAAGATGTTCTTTTTTATTTTTGAATTTAGAATGTATAGGGGCATTTTATTTTGGCTGTACTTAAACTGCCGTTCAACGGTAGCTTACTAAAATTCCGTTAATAGGTATGACGTCGTTGATGTGACGCACTCGACGGCTTTATGAAATATAGGAATTTTATAAGGACTAACCAAAGCTATCCACCCCACCAAATAACCAACGCAACTAACCTCGACACTGATAAAAAATATAAAAAACAAATATAAATTAGTAAAAATCAACCAACCCCACCAAATAACCAACTAACCAATGAATTAACACCGTCCAAATAACCACGCTAACCAACCCGCCAAATAACTAAACCAATCCAACCAAAAAGAGTGAAACCAATGCAATAAGATCACGCTATAAGCAAAAAAATATAAAAAAGTCTTGGTCGGCGTGAGAATTGAACCACGGACCATTCGCCTACGAAGCGATAGCCTCAGCCACTGACCCACAGGTGCTCTTGCAAAATGCTTAAGGCTAGGCATTACTTTCCGCCGACATGAACGACGTCACAATATCTATTAACGGCATTTTAGTAGGCTACCGTTTAACGGCTGTTTAAGTACATCGTTTTATTTTTCTAGATACCTTTTTTTAAAGCTCTAAAAATAAATTTAATATAAATATTGTTAGAAACACTTTATATCCCATACACAGAAATATGGTAGTCATGGGCGCCGGACAGGGGGGGCAAGAGGGGGCATTTGCCCCCCCTGGATCACTGAAACAATAAAAATAAAAGCTATCTTCTTATATCCATCTGTAAGAAAATAATCATTATTATGAAATTTTTAGGTGTTACCTGTAAAATAATTATAAATGTGGTAATTATTGGGAAAACTGGAAATCGTCCGATTTTCACCAAAATTGGTATACACACTATTTTGAGGTCGTACGAATCTACTTTTTTCTTGGCGGTCTCTTACCGTTTTTCAGAAAAACGGAAAATTATTTCAACATTGAATTTTTCTTTATTTCGGCCCTATAAAGTAATAATTTCACTATATTTTCATTATATTATAGTTTATCTAAAAGCCACACTTGATTGGGGATACAAAAATGTCCAACATTTTACTGAAAAACACTTTTCTTAACAAAATAACAAAGAAAATTGAGACCAGATGAAAGTTTGACATTTGCACCTTCTTTCTCTCTCCTATGCAATGAGAGAGACAAATATATTCTAGACCTAATCTAGAAATTTGAAAATTTACAACGTTGCCATATCTTCTATTTTTTCGGGTGATTAGGGATTTTAAATAAATTACCTATTATGAGATCGACAATAATTAAATATACACCTATATCTACAAAGTTACGCGGAAGAGTTTTGATTGCATTGGTTTTAACTTCTTTGCGGCGGGGGGGGTTAGTCTTTTTTGATATAATATAACAACAAAAGATTAACACCCTCCGCATGGAAGTTGTAACCAATGCAATCAAAACTCTTTCGTGCAACTTCGTGGTTATAAATAGTCAGATCTCGTTGGTAAAATAGCAGTTATGGGAAGGAGCCGTTCTTCTGGCGACCGCCTTTCGTAATTCCAGAATAGGTTTAGCATTGGCAACGTTGCTTTAAATGCCAGAAACACATAAGCTTACTTCGGGTTTCTCTTATTACCGATTCTGAACCGTCCTACAACTGTGATGCGTATGCGCAGTAGGAAATATGAAGACATTATTTCATTTGCGCATGCGCTGCAGAGTTCTAGGACGGTTCAGAATCAGTAATAACAAGAACCCGAACAAAGCTATAACCTAACATTTTCAGATTGTTTACAAATTTATTTTAGCAAATTTTCCTCTATTATGCGTAGAATTGGTTAAAAAAGTAACAGAAAATAGCAAAAAGATCATTGATTATTGAATACCTAACAAAATATGTGCTAGAAAACCTTAAAAATATGACAAAAATTAAGAAAAATTCGATATTGAAATTATTTTCCGTTTTTCTGAAAAACGGTAAGAGACCGCCAAGAAAAAAAGTTCAGATTCGTAATCTACGACTTCAAAATAGGGTGTATACCAATTTTGGTGAAAATCGGACGATTTCCAGTTTTCCCAATAATTACCAAAAATGTGTTTCAATTTTTTATTCATTTTTACCTTGCCCCCCCCCCCCAAATTTCATTCTTCCGGCGCCCATGATGGTAGTTGCAAATCAAATAAAAAAGGAAGAATATACCACATTATAACTGTGTCAATTATCACATTTAACACAATTAATGATACAAATCTATTATAACTTATAGTTTATTTTATACTTTATTTGAGGACTTTTTTGAGTTTATTTATATACATAGATATATTAGTATGCAGTTTTTTAATATTCCTAATTATTTTAACTATAAATGAAAAATACCCTATAATTACCCTAAAATATCTAATACAAATATCGTATACAGGGTGCTACAAATTCGAGGTACGAGCATTGGTATCTCGCTAATCGCAACAGATACGAACATGGTTAAATTGGGGCAAAGTTGCGCTTTAGGATGTTCACTAAAATGCCATCAAAAAAGTTTAAAGGACTGCTGAGTTTTTTTTTGGAAAAAACGGATTTTTTTGAAAATCAATTTTATATTTTTCTGTGTACGATTACCGAGACACCAATGCTCGTACCTCGAATTTGCAGCACCCTGTATACGGGGTGTTTCAAAAAACATGTGCCATCTCTCGTGGGGACACTCCTCACTTAAAAATAAGATTTATTTTTCATATCAACATAGGTCCGATTCTGCTTTGTTTCGTAGTTACAGGGTGTTTGGTTTGAGAGTTGTTATAATTTTCTTCTAAATATTAATACTGGAATCTTTTCTAAAAAAATCATGTACGCCAGTGACTTTTGTTCTCCTGTTAGCAAAATAGTGAAAGCAGTTTAATGCCGATTAAAAGTTGTCTCTTGATATTTTGTCGATTTCGGCCTCCTTGACGAGATAAACGCAATTTTATTAATTTGCCTTGATCCAAGTCTAATAGCAACCTTTAAAAAAATTATCATTAACTTGCGAAAGTTTTAAATAAGTACTCATTGATTCCTCATCAAAAAACATGAAAAAAAGTTCCTATAAACATGGAAAAAAAATGCATAGTTTTAGATTTACAGGATGTTATAATTTTTTTATTATTTGAAACTGCTGTAGGTTGCACTAATAGTAATAATAACTAATGGTAATAATATTTAATAATAAATTAGGTAAAGTATTTAATTTATTAATTTTATTTTTATTAATTGTGACTAATAAAATTGCGTTTATCTCATCAACGAGGCGGAATTCGACAAAATATCAAGAGACAATTTTTAATTGGCATTAAACGGCCTACACAATTTTGATATCAGAAGAAAAGTCAGTGTCGCACATGTTTTTTTTTTTGAAAAATTTGCCAGTGATAACCCATATGCACGTCCCTGATGACGCTTTGAGTTTGTTCATATTGCATTTTATATCGACACTTTTATAACATTAAAATATGTAGCACTTACAGTAACTTTTACCCTCAAAATTTCATTCGAATCACTAAAAGTACTTGGAAGAAAATTATAATAAATCGAAAGATTATTAAAACTTTAACACCCTGTAGCTACGAAACAAAGCAGAATCAGACCTATGTTGATATGAAAAATAAATCTTATTTTTACGTGAGGAATTTTCCCACGAGAGATGACACATGGTTTTTGAAACACTCTGTATAGATAATAGATAATTAATTATGTATGTAGCGTCAAAGCATCTTGTATTTTATTTAATCTTTGATGTAAGCGTATCATTAAACTTTGTTGATGGATAATGATTTTGTATGACAACTGTTTGGTTGTCATTAATAAAAGCAAAATATGAAATGTTTTTTCTTTATATTATATCACCTTTTAAAGCCATACTGTTATCATGCCCTTTTATCCAATTGGAAAGTGGTCTTAATACTATTTTTGGTATTGGGAAATATTATATTTAGAATCGTTTTAAGTTAAACGTATTTCAGCTATTTTTATGTTTTTATTTAATTTATTTTATTTTAATTTCCGACTCTGACGTTCCTAGTACCATCTAATTTTTATAAAAAATACGAATTTAGATAGACTGTGTTCCGCCATATTGAGAAAACTTACATGAAAAGGGCTATAATACAACAGTGCGACTTTTAAGGTGTCCCCCATACTCATAAAAGAGATAAAAGAGATGCAAGTTAGTTTGAAATTTGAAAAGGAACTAGTCTTATAAGAGTTGACATATATGCTTGATGGCTCCTAAATAAATTATTAATTTCAGATCTGTCAACATTCCTTTAAAAACTTTGAAATAAGTACGATGGAATAAGTTCTTTATGACGTTTGCATTTACAGGAAATATATGTATATTAATTTATTAGTATATTAATTAGAAGAAGTCAAACTGTTTAAAAATAATGCACAAAAAGACAATAATTTTCAACAAACAAATTTGTCCTAAACAAATTCTTAACTCTATTGAAAATTATATGACAACAGATTAAATATAAAATTTACTTTTTATAAGAAACAACTTTTTTTTATAAATTTTGGAAAATTAAACCACCTGAGAATGTTTTTGAAGCTCCCTGTATTCGAAGCAACATAACGAACATTAACTAATTTGCAGCTTGCGAGGTAGGATAAACCTTAGGGATAAACTGGTTTTATTAAGAAAAAACTTCTTAGAAATTCAGAAGAGTTTTTTCTTATATGCGTTTTTATACACACTACACAGGGTGTACATGAATCAGGCGATTCTCTTTTAAAAACAATTGAAGACATGAGTTTTTAAAGGCGCCATGTCGCATTTTTTTAAAAATCAGTTTTATTCAGTATTTCAAGATCTCTTTGACATATCTATCCTCCAATAGACTCTAATACAGGGTTTCTTAAAGTGTGGTCCATGGACCCCTTGGGGGTCCATAGCATGTGTATCAGGGGTCCGCGATCCGCATAAAGCCAGTTAACTATAAAAATATTTATTAAGAAAATAAATAGTGTAGGGCGGCGAATTCAGTAGGTATTTAATCACTAAATACTACGCGATGCGCGTAAGGATCCAAAAAAAAACAAAGTTGAAGCTGTTCCCTTATCAAACGATGTTATTCATTCTAGAATTGTTGAAATGTCGTCAAATGTTTTACAAGTTGTTGAAGAATTAATTGCTTCACCGTCTCCATTCAGTATTAAATTGGATGAAAGCACCGATGTGTCACAATGTAGCCAACTCTTGGTATTTGTTCGTTACGTACAACAAGACACACGTAGTATTAAAGAAGAGTTTCTTTTTTGCATTTCACTTTTGGAGACTACAAAGGCTTCGGATGTTTTTGAAATGACAACATCGAACAAAATGGAAGACTATACTTGGTCTCGGTACGTGCAGACACCGATGGAGCTCCCGCAATGCTTGGTATACGTCTGGTTTCGCGGCTTTAGTCAAGAACTAGATCCCTCGTGTCATAATAACTCATTATGTCTTGCATCGACATGCTTTGTCTTCACGGACTTTAGCTACATTCGTGAAGGAAGTTATGTCTACATGTGTCAAAATAATTAGCAGAGCAAGAGTCTTAAACCACCGCGGCACCGCCTGTTTAAAAGACTTTGTCAAGAAATGGGGTCAGAACATGAAGTGCTGCTTTACTAAACAGAAGTTCGTTGGCTGTCAAGGGGACAGATCTTAAAGCGATTGTTTGAGTTAAGGACAGAAGTGTTACTTTTTCTAAAATATACAGGAAATTCACTGTCTGAATATCTTGAGAGCGAAGATTTTGTACGGAGGCTAGCGTATTTGGCAGATATATTTACCCAATTGAATGAGATTAACTTGTCTCTTCAGGGCTCTGCGGTAACCATCGTGGATGCATCTGAACGGTTGAAAGGTTTTATATGTAAACTGTCACTTTGGAAAAGGATTGTGGAATCTAGTAACTTTGCAAATTTTCCGATGTTTGAAGAGTTAATAGCACAAGGTGACAGCAGCACGATATCAAAAATGCTACAGAAAGAGGTGTCTAAGCATTTGGATACATTGCAACCTTCTTTTGAAGGATACTTTAACTTAGAATCGATTGAAAATGAAACTTGGGTGCGGGGTCCATTTATAATCGACACGGATAATATCAGCGATAAAGATGACTTAATTGGCATGAGATATAAAGAAGTTTTAAAAGCTGAATTTACTGCAAAAGATCTTGGCGCGTTTTGGTGTTCTTTAAGTCAAGCTTACCCTCTTCTTGTCAAGCGAGCTATGTCCGTTCTGATACCACTGACTATTACGTACCTTTGCGAGGCAGGGTTCTCTGTTCTGGTCTCGATAAAACAAAAAGTCGCAACCGATTGAACGTCACAGATGATATGCGCCTTGCCTTGTCGAAGATAACCCCACAATTTAACGTTCTCATTGAGGCCAAACAGCAGAATCCTTCTCACTAGTTTACTAGTATACGTGTAATAAATCTATTAATAAACGTTTTCTTTTTATGTAAATAAGGCTTTTTTTAGTTTCCTCTATTCCTGATAGGGGTCCGTGGAATTGTACAAATTGCGTAAGTGGTCCGTGACTGCAAAACGTTTAAGAAACCCTGCTCTAATAGCAAATATAAATATCATAAAGAATATCCTAGGTGATAAAGGTGTCATGTCACATACACCATCAATACTTTTTAGACGTATTTTGTCGATTTACTCGAAACTTGAAAAAAGCGACACGACACCTTTATCCACTCATGTCTTCAATTATATACTGGGTGAGTCTTAAATAAGTGCAAATATTTTTAGGAGTAGTATATTTCGACCCCAGAAACACGATTATTGAGTATATGATAAATTTTTTGGGTTTTCTTTAGTTTATAATTAAAACACAATTTCTTGATAATATGACAACATAGATAGATCCAGTGGTTCTCAAAATTTAAGCTAAAAATACTTTTTTGTATTTTCAAAGTAAAATATCTCAGTTATTTTGAACTTATTTGAAAAAGGGTAAAGAGAAAATATGTTTCTTTTATCGAGATCTACCAGCCCTAAAAATATTTGCACTTGTTTAAGAATCATCCTGTATAATAATGTTATTATTCTAGCTATAAAATAATTTTATACAGGTGTTCCTTAACGACATGCTAATATTTAAGTGGGTGATTCTTGGGCCAATTCTGATAAAAAACTTAATGAATGTATGTCATAAACATCTTAACTTTTTAGATATTTGATTTGTTGATTTAAGTCTTTACAAAAATGACTTGAAATAAAATTATTTAAGTCAAAGATTTAAGACCTAAATCATTTGAACTTTATATTGAATTTGACTTAAGACTTAAATTATTTTGATTTTAGAAATTAAGACTAGTCTTTTTAAAACTGACTTGTTGCAGCTCCGAATAACCATAACACTGTCACTCAGGCACACACAGATCTATCTGAATATATTTCAAGTAAATGCAAATACATATACGTTTATTCTGGATTAATTTTTGAATAATTGTTCTAAATTATATATAAGATAATTGGTTATTTTTCAGTAAGGGATAATTCTAGCGCTTTCTCTAACATTTTCTCTTCATTTATCCGATTTTGCTCCTCGCGCTGTTGCTCCTTTTCTGAAATCATCAACGCCATCTGTAGATCGTAATCCAATTCTACGGCGGGACTAGGTTTAGCGTCGGGATTTTGGTATTGCTCTAAGCTGGCTTGAATAGCTCTACAATGGGATGTGTCAAATAATCAAAATAGATTAGCGTCTTAATGCAAGCAAAAATGAAATTTCGAACGAATTACTGTTTCAAGAACACAAATAGAAGAAGCACTACCGATTTTTGTTTTAAATGGATATAAATACTAAAATTATGTTCATATTTTGTGAGTTCTATACAATATTGACTACAGTCTGTCCAACGAGGGGATACATGACAGTGACAGCTGTTGTCTGTCATTTTAATTCACTGGAAAATTACATTTTTTGTCAATTTTTAGATGTGCTTTATCGCAATCTTTCCTTATCTGTTTGACAGAGTTTAGTTGTTAATGTACAAGCCTTAGCCAAATCTATACTAATATATATCGTCGGCTTTATGACGAAAAGGCGTATCTCGATTTTTGCTACTTTTCAGGAGAGCAATTTAAAGAAAATCACTTACTGTATTTGGCCAATAAATGTAAAGTCTTTAATTTTTTAATAGTGTTTTTGTATTAACACTTAAACGGAGACATTGAGGAAACGTTCTGAAGATAAATTATGCCTAAATTCTAATAAATAATTTCTTTTTAGTTGTTTAATAGAGATATTTTTAATGGAGAAATAGATAGCCTTTTTGTTATAATAATAATAAATTTATTTCCGAACGAATAGTATACATACGCCCATGTAAAATAAATTTAAAAATGATGGTAAAGTGTTCTTAATAAGGAAAAAAATACAATATTCACATTATGGAATACATACAAGAAAATACAATACATACATACAGAAAAAATTTGAAAATCATCAAAAAATCAAAAACAAATATTTTTAAATACTTTTATTCGCGTTGGATTAGATCAACTGAAAACAAAGACAATTTTCATTCAAGAAGCAAAGACAATGATCAATTAAAATACACTTATCTAGCTTATTTTAATAATATTGTTTTTTATACAAAAATAATTTTTTTTAACTAATATATTTTTAGTAATTATTCAGTTAATTGAGGGCATTAATACAAGGCATTTAAAGTCACGGTCCATTTAATAAAAACCAAACTAAACAAAAACAAAACATGTTTCTTCATTCCTGCCTTTTTGATACAAATAACTGTGGACTAACAGTTTCTGTTTTCCCTCTTCAATGATACTTTCATTCTACGTGTTTATGCAGGATGATGATAGGCACAATAAATAAATGTTTTCAAAAATTGACAGGGATGGCAATGCCAATGGCCTGACAATGATGATGAGATAAAAATTATTGTATTTTTCGGGCAAGTTTTTGGTCCGCTAAAATGTTCTTAGGGAAACTATAATTTCGGGAATTTTTCCATTGGGGCAATTTTCGTTTCGTTGTTTTGCTTTCGATCA
Organism: Sitophilus oryzae; assembly: GCF_002938485.1. Taxonomy (NCBI): domain Eukaryota; kingdom Metazoa; phylum Arthropoda; class Insecta; order Coleoptera; family Curculionidae; genus Sitophilus; species Sitophilus oryzae. Next base: position 1,583,372 of record NW_022145801.1, on the reverse strand, counting down.
ATTTTTCTTCGGCCATTTATTCTCGGACAATCTTTTGCATACCCGATACAGCTATGTACAGAGTCTAGCTCATTCTAACAATGGTTTTTGGCAAAAAAACAGACTCAAAATCGCACTGTAAAAGAGAGCTGCTGCCATGATAGAAGTTTTATTTTGTCCCAAGCAACCATCAGAAAATAATTAGGTAGCATTTTCATAACTTAAAACAAAAGGACCTATCTCAAATTCCATCTTTCTTGTAGTATAATAATTGGTATAACAATTGATATAACAAAGAGCCCTATCTCAACATGCGTCTCTTCGTCATAACGAAGAATTGTAGTATTTAAGATGGGGCAAATTTTTAAACGAATATAGAATGAAAAAGGTACAATATTGAGATGCGCAAATTCGCTATGTTAAAATATGACCCATTGGGCATGTCATGACGTTGATATCTCAAAATCACCAAAAATCGAGATACGCCTTTTCGTCATAAAGCCGACGATATAATCCTTAAATGACTGACTTACTGATTAATCACTATCCTGCTCAAACCACTCAACGTAAGAAGCTCAATTTTGGCATACAGGTTGATTCTAGGGTGTAGAGGTTCGATAAGAAGGGATTTTTCGAAACTCGAATTCTAAGGGGGTGAAACCACCCCTCAAATATTAGAATATTTTTTATTTAAAAACCGGTGAGTTTTTCGGAAAAACTCTTAAACTCATATATTTTATTTTGTTGTTTTACATATTTTAAAATTTTTTAAAAATTTATACAGTTCGGGAAAACGCTTGGACACGCTTAATTTATTTTGTTTTTTTACATATTTTGAAATTTTTTAAAAAATCATACAGGGTGTTCAAAATAGTTGGGTAATTTCTTAACCACGATTCTGCTTAAACTGCTTGACGTAAAAATCTTATTTTTGGCAAACAGATTTTTCAAAAGTCAAATTCCAACGAGATGGAACTACCCCTCAAATATTACCAAGTTATATAATAATATCGCCATATTGTTTTTTGTAATGCTAACATAAATATGAGAAAATTTTATCCAGTTTTTATGTTACTGGAACTTAATGATTAATTCAAAGCGAACGAAGTCGCAGGTACACGCTAGTATAATGATAAAAATATAATAATAGAAATATCAAATATTTGATTTTTTTCTATACAGGACTATAACGTCAAAAGTTAAATGACAGTTGAATGAAACAATGTGCAATAATTTACGAAATGTCGTAATGAAGTTCATAACCCTTTTTATTTCATTTTTGCGTAAAAGAGAAGACATTACGAGCTAACGTTAAACGATAATTGTATAGATTATATAGTTTAGGAAACACGTTTACAAACTGGGTGCCCAATGTTGGTAGCTTTGAGACTATTAACATACGTTTAAGTTAAAATTCTGATATGAACAAGGCTGTACTTAAACTGCCGTTAAACGGTAGCTTACTAAAATGGCGTTAATAGGTATGACGTCGTTGATGTGACGCACTTGACGGCTTTATGAAATATAGAAATTTTATAAGGACTAACCAACGCTATCCACCCCACCATATAACCAACTTAACCAACGCAACTAATCTCGACACTGATAAAAAATATAAAAAACAAATATAAATTAGTAAAAATCAACCAACCCCACCAAATAACCAACTAACCAATGAATTAACACCCTCCAAATAACCACGCTAACCAACCCGCCAAATAACTAAACCAATCCAAATAAAAAGAGTGAAACCAATGCAATAAGATCACGCTATAAGCAAAAAAAATATAAAAAAGTGTTGGTCGGCGTGAGATTTAAACCCGGACCATTCGCTTACGAAGCGATAGCCTCAGCCACTGACCCACAGGTGCTCTTGCAGAAAGCTTAAGGCCAGGCATTACTTTCCGCCGACATGAACGACGTCACAATATCTATTAACGGCATTTTAGTAGGCTACCGTTTAACGGCTGTTTAAGTACATCGTATGAACAATAAATAATTTAGATTTTAACGGAATTTCAAGGTAAAGAGATTACGTTATTAGCAATACTTAAAGGACAGCCTAGCAGCATAGCTTACCTTTGCAATTCTCTTTCTTCGTAATTTATTGGCGTCTCGGGTCTTGAAGGCTTTTGACCACGCAGAGCTTCCCAAATGTCGACCTGTGAAACAAATTTTTCCAATTACTCACATTTTGAATTCGGAAATTCAATGATTCAACTTGAAAACACACTCTAAAGACACTATTTAAAAAAAAGATAATTGTATTATTAATAAAGTATTGTAAATTTTAGGTTTAATATCTATGATCGATTCATACTCAAACATGATGCACGATGTATTCTTAATTCATACTATACCAATATAAATATAAAAAAATCTAAAGCTGTAGCAGTTTTCAAACAAAATAATTTTAGCTAAATGTTATTTCTAGGTCTAGGTATATCTGGGCTTCAAGTTCAAAATGTAGCAGTATTTTGACCCGTTCACTGTAGGCATGTTCGGGCTTATTAGGTTAAAAGCACTTAAAAAATAAAAATTATAATAATTCGAAAAAAAAACGGAGACTTCAACCTCCTGTAGTTACGAAACAAAGCAGAATCGGATCTATGTTGATATGAAAAATAAATCTTATTTTTATGTGAGGAATCTCCCCACGAGAGATGGCACATGTTTTTTGAAACACCGTGTATATCAGTGGTTTTACATTCAAATTTAAGATTTTTCAAAAAGTGAAGTTAATCAAATTGTGCAGCAAAGCTTCATTCAGAACCTCCCAATTAGTGGTTACAATAATTACACTTTATACTTTTTAGTTTACGATCATTCATAATGTCTAAAAAACACAGTTAAAATTAATAAAATATCCTCGCAACAGCTTGCGGTAGTCTGTTGTATCCAATTTAGAATATAGAAGAATTAGAATAAGTGGGAGGAGCATATCAAAAATCTTATGTCCACCGCGATGGGCCTCAAATATGGCCGACTTAAATTCCGGTTTATCAGTGCCGTTCTATTTATATATATTATATAGGTATATATTTTATTTAAAAAATGTAAAACTGTGATGTAGGGTAGACGTGGGGTACTCAATATATTTTTTTTATTTTACGTTGTGAATAAATGTTGGTAGTTATTAAAATTGTTATAAAAATATAAAATTCTAATAAAAATAGATAACCTATAATAATTATTTATAACCATAAACATCCGATACACTACTGAAGCAGGTAAGTCAAATTGACGTATCTAAATTCTTTGACATCTAATCTTTGACAAGTAGTAAATAAAAGCAAAAATGCAAGAAAAAATATATAATTAGTTAATTTAAGTGAATTTCATAAATGATCGGTTTACTACACGTATGTATATTATATAGTCACTTACTAGCGAAAAGTTGTTCCATTATTTCACTCGATTTTTGTCGAGATCTACCGCACGCTACACAACCAACTATTTTAGAGTCTTTTTCGATAAATCGCGATAGTGTCACTGTTAATTTAAGTTTTGCCACAATTTCCATCTAGATTTACTGCCTTTATACAACTATCAGTAGTAGAATAAATAATAAATAACATAAAATAAACTCCGTAAGGACTGACAAATCCACAAAATTTCAAATCAAATTCAAATGAGTCAAATGAATCGTCAAACAGAACTGTCAAGGATCCCCACTCTAGAGTCCTTTTTCCGCCCACCATGCATGAATACATGGATACCATTATGCTCCTTCCTTAGTCTTCTTATTCAAAGACATAAAACAATAAACTTTTGATTTTTAACCAAAATTTTTCTCAAAATCAAAGGCTAAAATGACATTCCTCGCAAATTTTGAAGTATAATTAGTGGAAAAGTCAAAAGTTTGTTAACTTTTTCCAGTAAGTGAAAATTACTACTACTAATTATGACGTTCTGAATGCTTACATTAAAATTAGGTGAACAAACTTCTAAGACTAATTGAAACTACTAATTTATTCCACTGATTTCGAGGTTCTGAATGAAGCTTAAGTGATTCATATCTTCTGTATTCAATTATCTATACTCCTCATTTTGTATTTAAAACCCAGATTTTGACAGACAGTATAAATAACAGACAGTATAATTAACATTTTAGAATCTACCTCCTCCTTTTCCGTTCCTGAGTCTATTAAACTTTGTTGTATAGCGAATTGCAACAAATCGTCTTCTTCTTCATTACTATACTGTCTCCTGCCGTCCGCAGAAGCTAGAAATACATATTTGTTTATTAATCGATCTAATTTAGTTAAAATCGTTAGAGAATGTTAGTGAATGATATTAAAAAGCGCAGTACGCAAAACAAAATTGCAATTTAATAATTATACACGTCTAACATATTTGCACTTTAATGTCGCTCTATTGTAGATTCTTAAAATCGTTTTCACTGGCCTTAATTTAGTTATTATAATTGTGAGGGTTAAAGATAGATATCTAGTAAGTGAACGATAGAATATACGGTAATCGCAAAACAATTTCCGATGCACGTCATCAACTTAAGTGACAAGCGATGGCGACAGCGGTGCCAGATTGTGATGGATTTATGAGATGAATCTTAATGTAAAATTGGAAAACAATATATTTAGTATATTATTTTTTAAATAATTTTTTTACGTTTTATTTTTAATTTAATAATTATTATTTTAATAATTAATTGATTTATTTGTTTTATAGCTTATGTTATTTATTACATACTGGGCAAAAACTGGTCCATTATGAAGATTATTCTAAGCGTTATTAGGGGTTATTTTTATTTATTAATGTTACTTATCTTAAAACACCACAAGTGGTAATAACATGTAAGAGGGTACCATTAATGCACAAACTAATAATCACAAAATTTAATAAAAACTAACATAGAAATAACTTTGAAAGTGGTATAATGTACTTACCAATCAAACTTACTTCTCTGACTTCTCTGAAAATTCTCAAATATTAAACGAGAACTTGCCGAACACGGCGCAATGTGACCCACATAGTGATGGGTTGTTATTTAACTATCTGTTATTTTATAACAATTATTTAGAAATAACATAACGCAACCGTTACTACTTTTAAAAAATAACAGATATAAAATAACGATACGCAGAGATTCGTGAAACGAATTCGGCGCTCTGCACCGCCACGAAATTCGAAACAATTCCAAAAAACAACTAGTATGGATTATGGATGGAAAACTACATGTTATTTCGACAACCATCGATACAGGCGGCGAGGTACAACGGACAACGGAGTGGGGAATGCGCTACGGCGCGGCGCGGCGAACGTAGCTGCATCGGTCGATGGTCGTGTGGGGCTTGCAACCGCTTAAAAATAATAGGATATATAAGAAGCAGCTTTTTTGAAACAGTTGCGGGCATAACGCCTGGCGGTCGAGATAACAGGAGTGGGAAAGGAACGCTGCTGCATCGGTCGATTGTCGATGGAGGCTCGCAACGGGTTGGAGAAGCAGTCATTTTAGATACGTTGTTTTTTAACCTGTTACGAGCAAACAGAGCGGCGGTCGAGATAATCGGAGTGGGAAAGTAACGCTGCTGCATCGGTCGATTGTCGTTGGAGGTTCGAAACAGGTTGGAGAATAACGCATCAGTTGTTTTAGATACATTGTTTTTCAACCTGTTACGAGCATAACGGGCGGAGGTCGAGATATTATGGCGCTGTATGTTTCAGTACTTACTTATAAGTTTCAATATTTAGGTATTTATTTATTCTGAAAAATTTTCAGAATAATATTTTAAGATTTTTTAAAAATGTATACAGGGTGTTTTGAAAAATCTGGTCATTGATTAATCACGATCCTGCTTAAAGCACTTGACGCAAAAAGCTGATTTTTGGAAAACGGATTGACTTTAGGGTATAGAGGTTCGATAAGAAGGGATTTTTCGAAACTCGAATTCTAAGGGGGTGAAACCGCCCTTAAATATTACAATATTTGTTATTTAAAAACGGTTAGTCTTTCGGGAAAACGGTTGGACACGCATAATTTATTTTGTTGTTTTACATATTTTAAATTTTTTTAAAAATATATACAGGGTATTTCATAAAATATGACCATTGAGTAATCACGATTCTGCTTAAACTGCTTGACGTTTAAAGCTAATTTTTGGCAAAAGGATTGACTGTGGGGTTGAGGTTCGATAAGGAAATAAAGAGGGGTTTCTCGAATCTCAAATTCCAAGAGGGTGAAAACGCCCCTCAAATTATTACAATATTTGTTATTTAAAAACGGTTAGTCTTTCGGGAAAACGGTTGGACACGCATAATTTATTTTGTTTTTTTACATATTTTGAAATTTTTTAAAAAATCATACAGGCAGTTCCAAAAAAATTGAGTAATTGATTAACCACGATTCTGCTTAAACTGCTCGACGTTTAAAGCTTATTTTTGGCAAATATGAGAAAATTTTATCCAGTTTGTATGTTAATGGAAATTCTTGCTTTGCTTTATCATCACCATTACAAATTATTAATTCGACGCGAACGAAGTCGCGGGTACACGCTAGTTTAAGTGTAAAATTAATTCGAACTCTAGTGTGTAGTTGGTTTACTTATGAAGAATATACTACACATTTTCTTATATTGCTATTTTTTGACCGCAAATGGTAAAATCATAACTAAGAGCTTCTCGCCCGTCGAGTGAAATGCATCCTGTACAGTGTACACTGCTACGCAATTCAGGCGGATCGAGGAGCAGGGCGTAGGTAGATCGGAATGTATAGGTATAGACGAGTGGCGGAATTTTGGCTTTTTTTATATCGCAATTTGTAAACAGCGCTTATTTGTAAACAACCACCGTTTTTAGAGAGGTATTTTAGATAATAATGGATATTTAGGAATGTTTTGACACCCTGGAAATACTACCACCGAGCACGTCATTGTTGCAACTTGCAACTGCGTTAATACGGCTGGCGGTGACCGCCTCATACTCTTTCAGATATTTAGCAATAAAATAAAGAAACCTGTTATTTTAAGCTGTTTTTTATAAATAACTATAACAGTTTCAACTGTTATCTAAAAATAACAGTTTTGCCCATCACTAATCGGAGTTCGTTTGTCGTTATCGTTACGTTAAACCAATAATATTGAAACATGGTCTGTCGTTTTTGAAATAAACCAATAAAACTGGTTAAAAACAATAAGAGACGACGCATGACGTATTTACTTATAAACCCATCCAAAGTTAACTTAAAAAATATTAGAAACTTTTTAGTGAAATAAATGGATTGGTATGGACGTCATCTGCTTTTTTTCTGTCATCGTCTGTCGAAATCTTACCTGAGAAAAAAAAACAGAGTATACAATCATTTGCTCTATAAAGTAAAACGAAGAGCTGCTTGGTATTTTAAATTAGTCAACAAATTTGAACATTTTTGCCAAAATTTCATTTAGTCAAGTTTATAGCCTTTAGTGTCAATTTCGATATGATTGATGATGCGTATCGGAAAATGTTTTGCGATTACTGTATGAAATCAGTGATCTTAATTGAAAAGCAGGTATAGTGTTTTTTACTGGCACTTTTCATCCGTCGAAATGATATAATAATATTCTCTTATCAGATAGAGAGAGAGTATACAGTGTGCACAGTTTCAGATAAATTTAGATGACATTATTATTTTCAACATCTGAACTAACGCCAGGTAAAAATTAAGAAGTATCGTTTATATAACTCAAATATACTCTGCTTTAACTACCTTTAAAATTACTGCCAGTTAAAATATTAACCTTGAAACAATTAATTTGTGGACGCTACGGTATACAGTATACAGGGTAACCCAATAATACGTGGACATAGAATTACTGCGTATTTTTGGAATCAAATTTCTCAAAAAAAAAATTCAAGTTTATTCGACACAATTTACCTCTATATAAAAGGGTTGCGTTTGTCCATTAGAGGGCATTAATCAAAAATAAACCAGAACGTTAATTAATTAAAATTCATGTACGGGTGAGGGTAGTTTTCACTCTTCTCGTACTTTTTCTTGATTTTTGTGAAAGTCAAATGTTAAAGCACTTAGCAAAACATGAGCATCTCAAATATCATTCAAATCGGAATAACGGTTCTTAAGATATCTTAATAAAATTGTAATTTTTTAAAGTTTGGTTTGGTGCCCTCTAATGGACAAAGAGGCACTTTTATAAAGAGGTAAACTGTGCCCAATGAACTTATTTCGATTTCAAAAAGACGTAGTAATTCTACGTCCACACGGTATACACCATTTACATTAAAACCTAGTTACAAAATCTCAAGCAAAAACATGCATATTTCTAAGTATTCTTGAACAATGCTTTCAATAAAAATAGAAAGAAGCGCATAGGAACGAAACAGAATATAAAAATAAAAAGATGGAGGTGCACATTACCATTACCAATCTGGATATAATTGGTCGGACACTGGAACAGCGATTCGTCTAGGACACAAGTGAGTCTGGTCTCCTCTTGCAGCGTGGACACCTTGGGCACCGGATTGTCGATCGCGAATATGTTGCCGAAGGTAATTCTAGCGTTGATAACGTGGAATAAAGGAATTTCTGAAAATTAGATAAAATTTGAGAATTATTTTTAGGGAACTATATCGAAAAACGAGAATATACGAGCAAAAACGCGAGCAAACGTCGAGAATTTATAATTAGTAAAAAGAAAATAGTTGAAAAATCGATCAGTCAATTTTATACGTCAATCCTCAAAAACGCCTCATATGTAATTAAGACGCTTCATAACATACAGAGTGTTTCAAAAAACATGTGCCATTTCTCGTGGTGAGATTCCTCACATAAAAATAAGATTTATTTTTCATATCAACATAGGTCCCATTCTGCTTTGTAAGTAGCTACAGGGTGTCTTAATTTATTTTAGATTTATTATAATTTTATATATAAGTACTCTTAGTGATTCGAATGAAATTTTGAGGGTAAACGTTACTATAAATGCGACATATTTTAAAGCTAAAAAAATGTCGACATATTCACTACGGACTATATAGATATAGATTATCACTGGAATATTTTTTCTAAAAAAAGCATACGCCACTGTAGAGTAAGCAGTTTAATGCCGATTAAAAGTTGTCTCTTGATATTTTGTCGATTTCGACCTCTTTGATGACATAAACGCAATTTTAATAATTTGCCTTGTCCAAGTCTAATACCAACCTTTAAAAAAAATAATATCATTAACTTGCGAAAATTTTAAATAAGTACTCGTTGATTCCTAATGAAAAAAATATGAAAAAAGTACTTGGTGGTAAACATGGGTATGGAAATTAGTGGTGTCGGTATTTCAATAACGCGATTTTGGAGCGGTATTTTTTTTGTAACGTCGTGTCGCGCTCCACAACGAATCAGGAACCTGTTACTGAAGAACTACGATCATAATGACGACAAAATTATAAATTATTTATAATTTGCAAATAAATTATTTATAATCCCTCTTGAAGTTAGCTCGAACCCATGATGCAAAGAATACAAGGTATGATATTGCGCAGGTTGGTCACTACGTCACAGGTGATAAACGGCACCATTGGTCGGCAAGCTCCGTGCGCCAATTTCAAATTGTCAAACGGATGACACAATAAATGTGAAAATAATTTTTCAAATGTCAAACTCGACGATTTGACATAACTTTTGAGGTTATGTCCTAATTCTTCCGTATTTTAGGTCTTTTTTTATTAGTGGCAATTGAACAATATGGATATTTTTTTGTATGACGTATGACGTCACAGGTGGTATGCGCAAACTTAACGAAATTGGAGCCGCTATCGATCATACCTTGTTTTCTAGGTACCATGGCTCGAACCGTAGTAACCGCATAGCGACGTGCTTAGCTCCAGCCGACGCAATTTTGTCGGTCGCCAACAGTAGTAACTGGAACTGGTATGTACGTAGCGTCGCGCATGTTCGCTCCAGCCGTCGCGCTCCTGGAGCCGTAGTTCCGCCTGTCGCGAACAGAAGTAACTGGTAACCGCTGTAATTGATTATCGACGCTCGTCAACGGCGTATTTTAATCGCTGTTACTAACAACTCTAAATAAATAAAAAAATACAAACAGTTTTAAAAAATAAAAACAGCTGTAAAAAAAATAAAAACTTATATGTCTACCGAGGTTCGATCCACCGTCCCGTTGCTCACAAAGCGGCAGCCTCAACCACGGAGCTACACGCTGCTTTCGTAACGGAACTATATTGAAGTATTACTTCGCTCTGGCAATTTTCAATGCATGTGTGAAGCAAAGGAGCAAAGTGGAGTGCGGCTCTCTAGCTTCTATAGCGGTAACGTACTTCGCTCCAGCCGTCGCGCTAATAGAGCCGTAGTTCCGTCTGTCGCGAACAGAAATAACTGGTCCCTGTTGTAACTGGCTATCGACGCTCGACCTCGGCGGCGACGTCCTTCGTTCCAGCAGTCGCTGGAGCGCTTCTAGGATTCCGGTGTTGCCTGTCGCGATTTGATCGGTTACTATTGGCGTTGGTGCTCCCTTCGCTACGTTACTTTCGAAATCGCGATTTTTGGTATGTACTAGGCATGGTATAAAATAGCGTTGTTTGAAAGATGAAACGCAAAAGCAAATAAAATAAAATAAAAATATTTTATTTGCTTTTATACATTTATATAAGTTTCATTGTTTATATCTATTTTTAAGGTCTGATGGTGGCTGGAATTGCCGAAACCGGTCACCAATAAACAGTTTTTTTTGACAGTGGTTTGGACTTTGTTCTTAATTTTACCATTAAATATATCATATTGCAATACACAAAAACATGAGCCGTTGATTTTATTTAAACGAAGATTGATGGAAAATTATTATGGAAAAAATAACAATTCTTTAGTCTGAAGAATAGATGGCGAATAAAAAGTATTGAATACCAATAAATGTATTTACATATTTTAAGTCAATCTATTCGTGCTTAAATAATAAAAACTAGACGTCAGTTTGGGGTAACAGGAATAGATCATATTTTTTTTTATTTTATGAAACCTAACCTATCGCCACTGTAATCATTTTTTCTAGCCATCTGTATTTGTCTATGAAATTGTTTATGAATTTACATGGGCACAGAGATAAAGGCAGGGTTGGGGCCAAAACTTCTATCATTTTCTATAATAAATTTAAAAATACAGTTTATATCAATACGAAAGTTCTCCATCTCCAATATCAGTTGTGTGATGTAATCTTCTAGCATTATAACAAATGCTAATTGTAAATGTGATGTGTAAATAAAAGTAAGCCTGACGACATTGTATATTTGTTTATGAGCAGAAACATTCCGTATATTTTGGAGCATGTATATCTCTCGCTGCATAGCAGTTAGTATTAAACGGGGGTTTGAAAAGTTTAGTTGTTTTATTTCCATAATATTTTACGCAAATTCTCTAAAATATTACGAGTTGTATCTAAGTTTATGGCACGAATGGTTGTAACAGCTGGTAGAATTGTAAGAACCTGACAACACTGGTTGGGAGCAGGTATGTACTAATGCCAGAAATACTGCATAAGCGTGACACTTTGGAAGTCGGAACCTCGGTTACAAAATCGCGGTATTTTTCTGGAACGGTCGCTATTGTAACGCGACTCATTTGGAACCGGTATTCCCCTCACTAATGGAAATGCATAGTTTTTCTTCCATTCCCTTCCATTCTGGGGTACGTGTTGTGCGACTCAATTTGGCCGCATTTTCAAGCTCCAGAAGAGAGCTGTTCGATATTCACTGGGATTAAACAGCAGAACTCATTGCCGGGACTTTTTTAAAAAAATTAAAAATATTGGCTCTTCCTTCCTTATTTATATTTGAATCCGTTTGCCTAATACGTAAGCATGTATCAGCTTCTCAAGAAAGGCCATCTCACACTTATCCACTCAGGAACGCGGAGCAAGATCTTTATCTAACTACCCCACGCTCAGAGTTAGTTAAAAGTTCAATATTATACAACTCGAAAAAAATCATCACCTGCCATTTGAAATCAAATCCATAACATCATTTTTCAAGGCTTTCTACGCTGTAAATGAATTATATTTTGAAAATCGAATTTGATCTTGTAAACACTGGTCTAATGTTATAATATTAATAATACTAATATTGCTATATTTACTAATGACATCGAAATAAATTTATTTAGAGATCATTGATATTTACTATAAACTAGCTAAATATTTTTGAATGTTGTTTTTATTTTTTTGTTCTTTCACATTGTAAACATTTATAAATGTTTATTTTAAACAATAAGACTGACAATATTATTTGTATAGTAATGTTTTGTATTCTCTTTTGTTTGTTTGTTTGTGTACCTTGTTTGTTTACTTTGTTTGTTTAGTTTACCTTTGTCTACAAATTGAAATTTTTTTTGACAATAAAGGCATTTATTTATTTATTTATTTATTAGAGTTACAGGATGTTAAAACTTTTTAAAATTAGTTTTTTTGTAATTATTTTAAATATCATTATTTTTTTATTTAAAATTGCTGTAGGTTGGACTAATAGTAATAACAACTAATAGTAATGATATTTAATAATAAATTAGATAAAATATATAATTTAGTAATTTTATTGTGATTAATAAAATTGCGTTTATCTTATCAAGGAGGCCGAATTCGACAAAATATCGATAGATAACTTTTAATTGACATTAAACGGCCTACACAATTTTGATACCAAAAGAAAAAAGTCAGTGGCGCACATTTTTTTTGACAACCCATATGCACGTTCCTGGTCCCTGGTGAATTTATCCACTTATAGTAACTTTTATCCCAAAAATTTCATTCGAATCACTAAAAGCACTTGGAGGGAAATTATAATAATCGAAAAAAAAATAACATTAACCTCCTCTAGCTACGAAACAAAGCAGAATCGGACCCATGTTGATATGAAAAATAAATCTTATTTTTACGTGAGCAATCTCACCACGAGAGATGGCACGTGTTTTTTGAAACACCCTGTATAAACATTGCAATAAATATCACATAAGACACTTACCTATTTTAACAGGAAAACCACTAGGCAGTTGCAACTGGATGAAGTCTTTCAATTTAGCGAAATGCGAACTAGATATCGCCATCAGATCGACGATAGGTAATATCTGCTCGGGAAGCGACAGAGGATATTGCTCGCACAGCCACAAGTTGGCCTTGAATTTCTGAACTTTTATGCTAACTTCTTTTGGTCTACCTATATCACGTATCCCGAGATCGAATTCGGAATCGAAGTACTCCTCTGGAGTTATATTGCACGGATTTGTATTATTAGAATAATCTTCCTAAAATATCAAAATTTGGTTTAGAGTCCAAAGGAGAGGAGACAAAACTATTTATTTTTGTCATATATTGATGTCTATTTATAGTTGTCACATTTTTATGCACCCATCTCTTTTTCACTTATACACGGTTGTTTACCACATACGACACGCAATATTGTAGCTAAACGATTAGATTTTTACAAATTGTAAGTCTTGGGTTCGTTGAAGAACTATTAGAGCTACAATTATAATTTTACAAGATGTAAAATAAGTATTTTTTAAATGGAACACCCTGTATATTATTCTACTTTTAGATTCTATGATTAAAATAAAGGTGAATTTGATTAAGGTTTATTATACTTAAACCTTACCGTTTTTGAAATATTTTCAATTTTGGACTTCATTTCTCCAAGGATATCAAAGTTTTTAATATTAAATATTTTTAAATGATGATTATTTAATGATCAGATATTGTGCTGCAATAATAAAAATTATACTACCTTATACAGAATGTCTAAAAATTTATATCAAATAATTACTAGCTATAAACGACAGTAACTTATTTAATTTAAATGGAACACCCTGTATATGTTACACGAATCAGTTGCACAGTTTAATTGTCTATCAAATTGTATTATACTATTTTGTACCTATCTCTTCAAGTTTTCGTGGAAAATGTATTTTCTTATAATTTAGACCTCATTTATACCCACTATACCCATGTAATATTGACATTTTAGATTTTTTTAAAGCAACATATCTACAAAAATAGGCGTTCAGCGACCCAATTTGAGTACATAATAATTAGTTAAAATCCTCTACTGAGGGGCAGGAGACTCAAACTCACACTCTTTAAGATTATATATAATTAATATCTACAAAATGTACAGGTGGTAAAAATAAATAATATTGCAAGCCCATTTGTTTACAAAAATAAAACTATTTAAATCTTTGTAAAAGAGTATACCAATTAAATATACCACCATTATTTCCGCCCAAAAATTAGTTAATTACATACTTAATTGTTTTAATTAATAAATTATTCTAAATAGATGTGGACTCAGAAATCAATATAATAATAAGTTATGAAAATGAACCTCTCTGTTGTTATAAATAAGCATTCGTCAAACAATGATATAAAATTTATAAGGTGTTACTTTTTACCACACTGTCTAATACACATACAAAATTCAGTTTTTTAGTATTTCGAGCAATTATTATTAATCAACGTAAACAGTCATATTTATTGGCCCTCTTTAACAAAAATTATTTAAACAGTTTTTTTTATTTTTAGCGAAATAACTAATACTCTTTGAAAATTTGTTACATCGTTAAAAATAATCTAAAATGTCAATATTCCATAGGTATAGTGATAAATGAAGTCTAAATATAAGAAAATGCATTTTCTACGAAAACTTAAAGAGATAGGTAAAAAATCGTATAATACAATTTGATAGACAATTAAATTGATTCTTGCATCTGATTCTCTTAAAATATAAAGGGTGTTCCATTTAAATTAAACAAGTTATTGCCGTTTAAAGCTAGTAATTATTTAATATAAATTTTTAGACACTCTGTATAAGGTAGTATTTTGTTTATTATTGCAACACAATATCTGATCAATAAATAAACTTCAGTAAATATTTAGTATTAAAATCTTTGACACCCTTGGAGAAATGAAGCCTTCAAATTTTTACTGCAATTTCATACAATTGAAAATATTTCAAAAACGGTAAGATTTTAGTGTGATAAATTTTAATCAAATTTACCTTTATTTCAATCGTAGAATCTAAAAAAAGAATAATGTACAGGGTGTTCCATTTAAAAAAATAAAACTATACTATTTTTTACTTATTTGGAGCACTCTGTATCTTGTAAAAATATTTTTAAATTGTAGCTCTAATAGTCCTTCAACGAACCCAAAACTTATAATTTGTAAAAATCTAATCGTTTAGCTACAATACTCTGTGTCGTATGTGTATAAAAGTGTTAAAGTAAGTATTGTAAACAAATAATGGAGTTTTATGAATGGAGTGTTGTGTCTCCCCTTTAGTTAGATGTCTTTGGCTGATTCAACAGGCAACTTTTTAATTTAAGGCATACCTTATTTTGGAGGCCAGAAGACTGTTGTGTTTCTCCTACTTCAGCTATACCTAAAAAGTTTTGGAGGGGCGTTTTGAGGTTTTTACTTCTCGCTTTGTCGTGCTCCGTTAAATGTTCGGATCGGGTTTTCGTGACTAATTCTACGTTTGAGGCGCTAAAAACTTTACATTCGTAACCGTTAATTACTTCGTTTTTGTCGGATCGCCAACCCCAAATTCCAGCTTTATTTCTGAAAATAATTTATCTTATATTATGATCAAGTCAATTTCAATTCAGCTCATATTTTTTTTTCATTTTCTATACCCGGTTTAACAAGTTTAACCGTTTTTCAAATATCTTCAATTATATGTAAATAAAACTTGCAGAGCAGAGGTAAATAATGTACAGGGTGGTCCGAACTGTATTCCGGAAACATCGGCAGCATATTCTACAGATTAAAATAAGTAAAAAAGTTGCTACTATAGTTTCAGAGATACAGGGTGTAGAAATTTCATTTTTATTTCGAGTCTTTTGCAAATAATTTAAGAAGTAACGTCAATATTTGGATGAAAATTGGTGTCTGGGAGTTTTTAGACATGAGAAATTTGATTTTCATGTCAATATGACTCCTACTTGTAGAGGGCGCCACCTACATATGCTTTAACTGGTTTGAATAGTAATAACTTTTCATCCATACCTGTATAAAACTACTGAGTAAAAAAATATACATTTACAACCTTTTTTACATAAAAAAGGTCTCTTGGTAAAAATCGCTACGAGTAATAATGGTTCTCGAGATATTTGAAATTGAAATTATCAATACCTGCCATCATTGACAAATTAAACATGTTGACCAAATTGTTATTAGAGTGAAATCTTAAATATGAAATGTTTTTGTGCCAAAAGTTCAGCAGAAACTGTTTAATCATCATTTTTTCGCAGAAAAATTTATGATTAATTTAAAAAAATAAAAATTTATTATTTCAGTCAAATAACTCTATTCAACGTGTGCTTATTTCTTGTCAATAATGAGATGTATTGACTATTTCCATTTTAAATATCTTGAGAACGGTTCCTCGTAGCGATTTTTACCAAGAGACATTTTTTATGTAAAAAGTCATGGAATTTTTTTTAGTCAGTAGTTTTATACAGGTACCGTCGAAAAGTTATTACTCTTCAAAACAGTCAAAACGCATGTAGGTGGCGCCCCCTACAAATAGGAGTCATTTTGACATCAAAATCAAATTTCTCGTGTCACAAAACTCCCAGACACCAATTTTCATCCAGATATTGACGTTACTTCAGAAATTATTAAGAAAAAAATCGAAATAAAAATGAAACTTCTACACCCTGTATCTCCGAAACTAAGTATTTTAGGACATACATTTATACGAACTTTTTTACTTATTTTTATCTGCAGAATATGCTGCCGAAGTTTCCGGAATACAGTTCGGTCCACCCTGTATTTTTTTAATAATGATACATTGTATTGCCAAATTTATGTTGCTTGTCTTTCAAAGATAGCTAACAGACGGGTAGAATAGAACCGTAAAGCTTTGTCTACACATACCGTTTTATCTGCAAGTCTTATCTGTTCAGTCAAAACGTATCAAGTAAAACATACTATATTGTGGGTAAATGAAAAACGGACTGTTTTACTTGATCTGAATTAAGACAGAAGAATTAACGGGATCACTCAGTTTTTTTATAACAAAACAGGCTCTCAAATAGTGCCGTTCGGATTCGGCGATAAGTTCCTTGAACTTGTGAAACCCTAATCACACACATCACAAGTACATGGAGAGATAGCCTACGTCCTGTACAGAGTATATAGTTCAGTCATTGGGGATTTTTGCTTGGAAAAAAGTCCGGAAGTTTTGCAACTTTGCAGGTTTATAGGTTTTGGGGTCCCTAACTAAAATCCATAAAATGCACATTTCCAGACTTGCCGTCGGCGCCGCCATCTTACCAAGATGGCGCCCAAAATCGGTATTTTATGAATATCTCGAAAACTATGCGTTTTTCGCGAAAATTTGAGGAAAGCAAAATTAAAGAGAATAAAATTTACTATAAAAAAGGTTATATGAAAATTTTAGCTGAAGTCAACCGTTTAGGCATAAAATCCCTGGAAATTTTACAATTTTGCCTAAAATATGATATATTATGTATAGTCGATTTTCTGAAATCAAATGTCGATTAGGGTTCACTAAAACTAGTTTTAGTTTAGTTTCTTCAATTTTGTCATAAAACAGTGGCGTATCATTAATTCGCTCATTAATTTATGAATAATTAATTTTAATTATTGAAAATGTGTACTTGTTTCCGCACCACCCAAAAGGTAAAGTACATAGCGCGTTTATTTTAACGTGGTCTCCCCGGAGGCCTACTCAACTAGATAAATTCAAAGCTTTAACTTATCTGCACAAGCCCGACGGATCTGGCTCATTGATGTCAAAGTCGATCGTGTCTGCTGTGCTGGGCTCATCAGGGTGGTCTCTCAATACGTCCAACTCTTCATCTTCAGCCGCCAGAGGGATATCTACAGGCAAGTCCAACTCCTCTTCATCGGATTCGTCGAGTGACACTTCAGTGACGTTGTCACGGGATTTCCCATTGCAGTATGCACAAATCATTGAACATTTTAATCCTGCTTTTCTGCATCCGCAGGCTTTACCATAGTTGTTGGTTTTGCATTTACAGGATAAAAATGTCAATAGGGATTTTGGAGCTGGATCTTTCAACGTTGTGACTGGAGTAGTGCCTGTTTTTGTTTTCTTCCAACCCCATTCTTCGGCATCTTTGGTACAACCAGACCAATGCTGAACCTGGTTCGCAATGAATGCTGTCCAGCACGACAATTTATTATTCATAAATTAATGAGCAAATTAATGAGACGCCGCTGTTTCATGACAAAATTGAAGAAACTAAACTAAAACTAGTTTTAGTGAACACTAATCGACATTTGATTTCGGAAAATCGACTATATGTATATCATACTTTACGCAAAATTGTAAAATTTCCAAGGACTTTGTGCCTAAACGGTTGACTTTAGCGAAAATTTTCATATAACCTTTTTTATAGGAAATTTTATTCTCTTTAATTTGCTTTCAAATTTTTACGAAAAATGCATAGTTTTCGAGATATTTACAAAATACCGATTTTGGGCGCCATCTTGGCAAGATGGCGGCGCCGGCGGCAAGTCTGGAAATGTGCATTTTATGAATTTTAGTTAGGGACTCCAAAACCTATAAACCTGCAAAGTTTCAAAACTTCCGGACTTTTTTTCAAGCAGGCCCCTTTTTTGATCCCCAATGACTGAACTAATATGGCACTGTCAAAAGTAGTAGTGGGAACTATCGAATGAATACTATCGAAACATTCGATAGTTGCAATTCATTCGAATAATTCGATAGCTAGTAAGAAAACAATCGTCGAAAACTATTCGAATAAAAATTATCGAATAGATGCGTCATCTGCCTTGAAATATTGTATTCTAGTAATTCGGCAGCAAAAACCATTCATTTATAAAATTCATTTATTCGTCAGGATCGATTTTAATAAAATATAAACTGGATTTTAGTTGTCGTCCGGCGACGTAGGTTTCTTTCCTAGAAACCCGACAGCGGTCGGTGGCAATGCTATGAAAGAAGCCGGCATCTTTGATTTTTTGCGGAGTCAAATTATCAAAATATTATGAAGGGCGCTGTTGCCATATATTCGTATTAGTTGGTATTAGCAAAGAATATTATTCTTTAGCATTAGTTAGTTAGGGATAGTATGTCTATATGTTTTGCATTTTTTTATTAATATTCTGTTGTTACACTGCAATAATACTTTTTATTTTGGATGTAGGAAAATGATTTTTAATGTTTTTAAGCAAAGACTGGTTTAATAAATAATAATAACAGTAATAATTTGTTATACCTATTAACAACAAAATCTACAGTCATTTAATAATATAAACATTTGTTTTAAGTAGTAGCAAAATATAAACAACAAATAGAAGTCAAAAGTATTTATATTAGATCCTATTTAAAAATAATATAGTCTCTAAATGGCAACGTTGGTTTATTAAATAATAATAATTACAGAACTAATTTGTTATATTAACAACAAATTTTAAAATCATGAAATATAAACATTTATTAATTTTCTAAGCATGAAGTGTAATGGAAGGAAAATATAAATAAAAAATTAGAAATCAAAATTATTTATATTACTTTTTATTACTTTATATTATTATTTAAAAATAATATTTACTTTTGCTGGCATTTACTTTAAAACATAAATTAAATATTTCTTCGCAAAAAACTACATGTAAGAGAATTAGCATAAACAAAATACAAACATTGTTAACTTTTTTTCTTAAATTGGCACGTCTAAAACTTTCAATTTAATTTTCTCTTTAATTCTCACCCCAAAATTTGAGTTCGACAACAATTTACTTAAATATGATTATTAAGTTCAACTAATTCATATTATTAAAACATCTAAAATACAAATATGTATTTTTAAAATTAATTGTAAGTTCATCTCATCTCTGTTAAAAATTGCTACTTCTCAAACGGAAAATCACACAAATTTTTGGAAAAATTTTGACCACTTCGCACACAATCGTCAATTAAAAAAAACTACTATTTTAGTACTTTAAATATTTTAATAAACACAAAAATAGGATAGTATTTACAAGGCGAAGTTATAAAAATTTGGAAGAACTAATAATGCACTGACGCACACAAAAATCAAACGAATACTAAATTTCATTTATCAAAAGCATTCGATAGTCGTGGCGCAACGATAACCATTTAGCCGCACGGCGAGGTTGTCACATATGCTTTAGTATACAAATGAATGAATGATTTTATTCGAATAAAACCATTCGATAGTTGAAATCATTCATTCAGTAACCATTCGATAGTCTAATTCATTCGATAGTTCCCATCGCTAGTCAAAAGAGCAAATAAAGGATGCAAATAAGCTGCATATTTACAAATGAAATTTAAACTTTAATCACAGTTTTGTAGTAAAATTTCGTGTTTTTTTTTCATGTGAAATTTCATTTTTTTGTCTAGAGAACTGACGTTCTCTGTTTCAAGTGACAAGTAAAATGTTTTATGAAGATTAAAAGGTTTTACTCTACCTAAATTTCTAAGGTAATTAATTAAATATCATACATATTCATAACTTTTTTAAAAAATTCCATTCAAAAAACTACAAAAAATAAACTATTTTAAATAGAAACATTCATTTTTGTTATTTTAATTTCATTTAGCATCAAAAATTAAGTAAACTGTATAAAGTTGTCATATTTAAATCCAATTGTTTTCAAAATATTCGAAACCTAACTGTTTCTCATTGAAACTTTTATTACTATGATTATAAGTTTATAATTTCACAACAGGGCAAAGAACAGCCATCCTGGTGCAAATACGTAAAAAACATAAATAATACACCTATCTTGTGAAATATAAATTTACTTATTTTCATATTAAATATTTCTTCAATAAAGAAAAAAAACGTACCTTTCAAAACTGATTTTATCAGTATCTATATAAGTGGTGACTATAGGATTGGTAAGACGTTGTGATACAGTCTCTTCATTTGGCAGCAAAATTCCTAAAGACTCATCACTCGTTCTCATTTCTTCACAATACACCTGTCTTAAATCATGATCTATTTCCATCATAGTAGCACCATCATCTATGGACATTAATAATGTAATCATACACTGAATATTTCTATCTTTTTATAGGAATATTAGCATTAAATGAAGAAATTTAAATCAGATAATTTTTTTAATTACTTTGAAGCAAAATGTTAAATAATTTCATATACAGGGTGGCGCACCTCATTCGCCCCGGTTGATTATACGAAAACGGCAAGATGTAGAAACAAAATATTTTATGGGTATATGTGAGAAGGCAATGTGCATAATTTAAAAATATTTTAAAATGTACAGGGTAGCTATGTCAGCACTAAGATCCACACCAGAGTTTTTTTTATGGAATACCCCATATTTTATTTCATATTTGGATCCTTGGACACAAAATAAGGCATTTATTATTATCGATTTAAAGATATTTAAATATGCATGCTACAAAAAAAATTGTCAACACCCTGTACATTGCTTTTCAGAATTAATTCTTGGGCTGACTTCTAAGCCAGAGAAATAAACTTAACTGAAAAATGTTATTGCTTCGCTTAATATATACAGGGTTATTAAAAATTGCTGGTTTGTTTTAAATATTTATTTTTCATAAAAAAGTTATTTCAATATTACACCCTGTATTTTTTAAATAAATCGAAGCAGCTTCAAATATATTAGGGTTTCCTATACCTATCCAGCTCAGATTTTGATTAAAGAGCAATTTTTCAATAAAATGGCAACCAAGAGCAATTATGACAAATTCATTTTCTTCACTTCCAACGACAGGTTTCTTCCTAATAGGGACACTACCAGCTCTGCGAAATAGGACAAATAGTTTTTCAAAGGAAGGCTTATCAGGAAGATTCCTGTTTGGATATCTTTGAGCATAAGCTATTGAAGCCAAGAAGCAATTATCCTCAAGAAATAAAATCACTAGTAACATATCCATTCGTTCCGCCAGCAGATACTGCTTTATTTTTCTTAATAAAATATAATCAATACTTTTGTATTAAACTATTATGGATAAATTTAAGTAAACTTATAAATCTAAATAATAATGTCCACAAACTAATGTCGATTTTGAAAATAGTTACTAACTGTGAGTGGGAAATTTCCATGGCGACACCATCCATCTTGATTGCCATTTGATTGAAAAATATTTTTTTATTCAAAATCTGAGCTAGATAGGTATAGGAAATGCTAATATAGTTCGAAATAGCATTTAAATCTGCTTGAATTTATTTTAAAAAATACAGGGTGTTGCATTTGAAATTATTACAATTTTTTTATGAAAAATAAATATTTAAAATAGATCAGCAATTTTTGGTACCCCTGTATAAATTTAAGGAAGCAATAACATTTTTCAGTAAAGTTTATTTCTCTAAACTCGAATTAATTCTGAAAAGTGATGTACAGGATGTTGATAATCTTTTCTATTGTAGACTGCATATTTAAATAACTTTAAATATCTCAAAAACTCAAGATTTTAAACATATTTAACCCTGATAATAAATTTTTTTTTGGGGCCCAAGAATCCTATAAGAAAAAAATATAACTTTGGTATAGATCTTAGTTCTGAAACACCCTGTATATTTCAAAATAATTTTAAATTGTGCACGTTGCCTCCTCACATAAATATGTATGCCCATAACATATTTTGTTTCTATACCTTTCCGTTTTCGTATAATCATCCGAGACGAATGAAGCGCGCCACCCTGTATATTGATATAAAGTGTCATACTAACTACTTAACCTAGTATGCCTAAGATAATCAGTACCTAATTAGACATAATGTGCTTTAATTACTAAAACCCTTCTTTCAACTTGTAATAAAATTACAATACAGGATCATTTTTAGATTACTAATTTACATAGTCTAAATTTTTATACAGCTTTCGTTATTCTTGGACCTAGAATATTTAAAATTTGTACAAGACTTATTGATTGACTTGTAAAGTATTTTAAGTTAAAGTCTCCTTTTTTCTGCTAAGACTAATCTGAACGGGGACTACTTTGTTAACACGGAATCCGAACCACGGTCCTCGGCCATGTCGTTATCAATGGCCTACCGACTTGGCAAGTGTCTAAATCGACTCTTACTCACGAAATATCTGATCTCATCCGCCCTCGAACCGGCGCGGCGTGAATAAGCAGTGTGTGTCAATAAATTTTACACTCTTGGTATTAAACAATCTAGATTTTACACTCTTGGTCACCCTTACATCCACTAGCATGATCAAACGGCGCTTAACCTCGGTGATCTATCGGGAACCGTGTTTCGACGTATTTATAAGTGAATATTAAGATGTAAATTTATAAATGTAAATAATTATTATTAAACATATGTATTAAACAAACAATTCTTAGAATATGTAGTAAATGTTGATAATTTTTAACAATGGAACATAGTTTATGATATAATATTATGCAGTTATTTGTCGATATTATTATACTAATATTTATTAAACTATGTACTTTCTTTCTTGTAACACAAATAATTAGATGTTTATATCTGTCAAGTGAAAAAGATTAGATTATACTTGTTCATATAGACATAAGGGTAATATCTATTGTGATTAATACATTCTAGCAGCAAAGATAAACTATACATACATGTATGAAAAAGGTGATTAAGACATTTTTATATTTGTTAACTAGCCAACAATAATACAATTCTAATAAAAACACTAGAAGTGTATTAAAAAATAGATTTTTCACTTTTACCCATTGTTTTAAAACATTTAAGACCAAAAATATAACTCTTGTTGCCTCTAATAGCTGGACAAAACTGAAGAGGACCTTTAAAACACCAATGGGAACCTTATTTTTTATTAAATCTTTACTATATAGGTAAACAAACTTACCTTGTCCTTGGAAGATATAACTTCTGTTCCCTCTTTGCCAATTCGTATGATCAAAACCCAACAGTGTGGTATCTATTCTAACATTAGAACCTTGTTTATAAACTTTATATGTATCACTCGGGCACATTCTTGCAAAGAGAGGTACTAAAAGCACACAAAATTACATCCTTATCTTAGAATTTTAAACTAGAATAAATAAATTAAAATATATAAAAATTATTACCCCAACTAGTAAATTCCCATTTCATTTCCACATAGAAATCTGGAGCTTCTTTCAACTTTTTCAATAAATCTGGTATACCAGCCATTCGAGTTGTATACCTGAGAAAAATATGTGAAATTGATATATTTAAAATCTAAGAATAATATAAAGCAATAAAATATCTAACCATTTACATTAAAATCTTACACCAATTAGCTATACCTTTGTAAGTCTCTTCTTTCAAGTACAATATGCAATAACTCTGGATCACCCGTAGCCACAGCCTCTTGGACAACTTAAAAGAATATTAAAATTATATTTAAACGTATTGACGTTATATTATTGTAGTTACCATTCCACCCATCTTTATTTTCACAGTTTACATTGGCTTCAGAATTTAAAAGGGTACGTGTAGCTTCTAAATGGCCAAGAGTTACTGCTAACATAAGAGGAGTTCTTCCTCTAGTATCTACTTTCTCTTTATTATGCTAAAAGGGTTCTTACATTGTTAATAATGTGTGGAACAAGTGGTATATATTTTAAAATGCAAAGAAGGCCCCACCTTGTTGTTTACTAGCTCTTTCTCCAATAGTTTATATTCGTTTCGCCAAACCAACCAATGTAAAGGGTATTCCGCTTCGATATACTCCTGCGTCACCATTGTTTATTACTTTTAAATACTTTATAATCGTTTTTACTACTCAAATCATGCTTACTATAAATTTCCTTCACGGAAAATGAATTAATTCTTAAAAAATTGGCTGCTAATGACAGATTTACTATCTGACAATCGCCATATCTGTTTTGAAAGTTTGAAGCAGGGGTTAATTATTGAAGCTCTAGTTAATTATTTTATGGTTTGAAGGATTACCCCAACCAGTGTTACAAACTTTATACAAACAACATAATATTAAATCAAGTGTAGTTCAAATGTACCAAAAATATTTCCTAGATTCTGATTGATATGCAACTAACATTACGTTGTATATAGGGTGTCTATATACACAGTGAATAATTTAATAATTTAAACAGAAACTTTATATTTTAGGGAAAATGGATAATTATGAATACACTTACACGTTAGCTAATAAATATTTTTATTAACAACTAATTACATCAATAAATAATTATAAATATATAAAAGGAAATAACTATATTATTATGATTCTTTCTTTGGTTCTAGACACTGATTCACTCAATATACAATATTTTCTACACATCAATAACACTTTCATGCTTCCTTGTATCGTGAGCATTTTCTTTGAGTTTCTCTTGCATTTGGTTAAGCATTTCTTGCATTCGACGAATCTAAATAAAACAAATAAAAATATATTCATATTGAAAATCATTGGTTTAAATTTACTATGTTATTATTGCTTAGTAATTATAAATCTTAAAAAAACTTAGTCACATTTTTGACATAATTTCTTGTGTCGTTTTGGGTTCTTTTGTCTATTTACCAAATGTGGTTAAATACCAAAACTGTTATTTCTAAATAACATTGTAACTGTTCCTGTTATTTAAATATAACAGTTAAACATTTCAGAAATTATAAGTGATCTTTAAGGCCTATTATTTTACTATAATGCTCTAACAATATCAATAAATAGCAAGAAGCAGTAAAAAGGTAAAATCAGTATTTCCACAGTCTACAATCTGTGCTACAATAGTCGCAACTCGACAAAAACAACTGGTGACTGTTATTTTGGCCTTCTAAATTAAGGAAAATAGTGATTCGCTTACTTAAAAGACTGGTAAAATTCTTTGCAGCGATAATACCGACTTTAAATTTCCAGCCATCGAGCCAGAACATTGTTATTTTCATATATCTGATATTTTTGAAAGTAAAAACAAGGCTGGCAAAAATCTATTGATTCGACGATCCCTATACCACATCGCAAGCGGTTCTATTATCAACGCACTATTTTTGTAGTTTTTACCCAATATTTTTTAGAAATGACAACTACAACGCAATAAAATTATTTTCATACCTGTTATCTTTTAGTAGGTACAAAGATTGCGAACTGTTATTTCTGAACAACAGCACTAAAATAATTGTTAATTGTATTTTTACATGTTTTCATAAACGTATACGTATTTTCACTTGTTACATTTAGAGACAGGGAGTTACCTATTTATTATTATTTTAGAAATGTTATACAGGGTAAGTCTTAAATAAGTGCAAATATTTTTAGGGATAGTATATTTCCAAAAATCCTAAAAATTGGGCATTTATAAAAAAAATTAAGTTACAAGACATATAGCACCTATCAACATATGACCTATCAATATAAATGGTAGATTAAATTTACAAGAAAGAAAACCCAGAAAAGATACAGTGGCTCTCAAAATTTAACCAAAAAATCATTTTTTTTTATTTTGAAAGTAAACCTTGGTGATTTTGGAGTTATTTGAGAAACAGTGAAGAGAAAATATGTTTCTTTTATCGAGATCTACCAGCCCTGAAATTATTTGCACTTATTTAAGACTCACCCATTATAGAAATAACAGTTCGCGCCAATACATTGTTACTTCCTTAGATTAAGAATAAAAGTTACTTCCAGTAAACAGAGGTGTAAGAATAACAGTGCGCTGGCAACAATTGCTTGTAATGTAAAGTCGAGATCGCCGAACTACAAAATTTTGCCAAGCTTGTTAACTCTGAGATGTGATGTAGTGATCTCTGAGCACCAGTTTGATGGTCACCACGTTACAGCAATTACAAGAAATGTTGAACACATATACCTAGATATACGAGACTTTGGGGCTTAACTTGAACATCAATAAAACTAAAATCATGTGCACTCCCCTGGAAGATCACAACAATGCTATAAAAATCGGAGAAGAACTATTAGAATATGTAGCGGAATTCAATTACATCGGCAGTTTGATCTCGGAAAAGGCTAATCTCGACTCTGAAATTCAGCACAGGATTAGCAGCGCGTCAAGAGAATTCTGGAAATTAAAAGACAGGGTTTCTACAATCATGACTTGAGCACGAAGACGAAACTTGCAGTGTGCCGAGCAATAATAATCCCCACCATGTTATATGGAAGCGAAACCTGGGTGCCGTACCGCTGACACATAAACACATTAAACAAGTTGCAACAAAGAAACCTTAGACAACTCTTAAGAATCAAATGGTTCCACCATGTCTCAAACGTATCAGTCCTTGAAAAAGCTAGCTGCGAGAGCGTTATTGAAGTCATGATTACAAAATCCCGCTTAAAATGAGCTGGTCACGTATGCAGAATGCAAGAAAACCGCCTACCAAAATCTTTGCTTCACGGTGAGCTTGTAGACGGTAAAAGGAAACTAGGTGGACAACTCAAAAGGTACAAGGATATTCTCCACGAAAACTTAAAGGTGATAAATACGCAGAATCGTGAGAAGAAGCAGCACACAATATAACACAATGTAGAAGAATTGTAAACTCAGTTAACAGCAACAACCAAAAAGTAAAGAGGCAACAAAGCAATGAGATTTTTGAATGTCCGGAGTGCGGAAGAGAGATAACATCACGTATCAGGCTTTTCAGTCACAGAAGCTCATGTGTATACTCCATATTGCCACACATTTAGCGGTTAAAGGTTAATATTAAATTTAACTCACTTCTTCGTCCTTCTGCAATAACAACCTATCTGTCTCCGATATGTCGGAATCGTACGGCGTGGAGTCCCTTTTCAGCTTCCTTGAAAACGAAAGGCTATATTAACATTTTTAATGGTGTTCATGCTAGCGACAATAACGATCTAGCAGCTCTTACCCCCTCTCCCTGGCGTGCTGCGATATTTGCGAAATGCACTGCGCTCTAAAATTTTCGTAATGAACGTCTTCCGTAACATCTTTCAAGTCTTGCATGTGAGTCGAGATGATCATGGTTCTTAGTTTGATAAAGTCGCTGTGTTTCGGATTCTCCACTAAAAAGTAATAAATTTAGTGTCTTTGTTAATGTTATCTACATAGAAATATACCGGGTGCCTCTCAAAAGTGGCTCACCCCCTATAACTTTTTTATTTTTTCAGATAAAATAACGAGACTTGGTACGTTAGTATATGTCATAAATCAGGATTGATTGACGTATTCAATTGTATTTGATCACTTCCTGTTTCACCGGAAACTACTACAATTTTTGATTTGTAAATGGCGCATCACCCTCGGTATTTTTTTACTTTATTCGATAGAAAATTACATTCTGAATAGAATGATATTTCATATGTCAACTTTTGACATTTTTGGTTAAAATCTATTTTAAATTTCAATCTAGAGTGCCATGACTATGTTAAAAACACTAATTCTCAGTCAAGGAGCCTTTGAAAAATAGATTGGATCGTCTAATGTTTTTAGTGTCTCGTCCTGGCCATCAGTTAGAATATGCTCAAATCAATCATATCGCAATTTTTTCAAATGGAAAGAGGGTGGAGCAATTTTTTACGAATAATTTGACACCACACACTTGGTATTTCGAGACAAATTTTCGTTACGAACCGCAAGTTATAATTTCAAATAAACCATATGCGAAAATGTCAAAAGTTGACATATATGTCATTCTATTCAGAGTGTTATTTTCTATCGAATAGAGTAAAAAAATACCGAGGGTGTCATTTAAAAATCAAAAGTTGTAGTCATTTCCGGTAAAACAGAAAGTGACCGAAAACAATTGAATACGTCAATCAATCCTAATTTATGTCATATACTAACATACCAAATCTCATTTTTTATCTAAAAAAATAAAAAAGTTATAAGAATGAGCCACTTTTGAGCCGGCACCCAGTATATTTAAAAAAAATAACATAAAAAGACGAGTTTTTGTATCACAATATACCAGTGGCGGATCTAGGGTAAAATACGTCGTGGGCAATGACAAAATTTGGCGCCCCCACATTTCAAAAAATGTGTAGACATCCCCCCCCCATTATGATGTTTGCTATAGATAGATTTTTTACTACTGGTTTCGGATATACTTATATTTTGCCGCCCCTGTGCCGAAATTTTACTTGTAGGTATGATGTTTGCAGAAACTACTAACATACCTTATGTGTGCATGCCGTGCGTGATTAGAGTTTGTATCTATTGATTTCGGACACATTTTGGCGCCTAGCGTCGTGGGCAGGTGCCCACCTTGCCCACGCCTAGATCCGCCACTGCAATATACAGGGTGGTCCAAATAATGTAATCGGGAAACTTCGGCAACATATTGTGCAGATGAAAATAAGTAAAAAAGTTCGTATAAATGTCCTAAAATGCTTAGTTTCGGAGATACAGGGTGTAGAAGTTTCATTTTTATTTCGATTTTTTCAAATAATTTTTGAAAAACGTCAACATTTGGATGAAAATTGGTGTCCGGAAGTTTTTTTTGACATGAGAAATTTGATTTTTTAATTCAGTCAATATGATTCCTATTTGTAGGGGTGCCTACATGTGTTTTAACTGTTTTGAAGAGTAATAACTTTTCGTCCGTACCTGTATTACACTACTGAGTGAAACATTTCCGCCGTATTTTGCGCTTAAAATATCTCTTGGTAAATATCGCTACGAGTAATACTTTTCAAAATAGTTGGAATCAAAATAGTCAATACATGTCATCATTGACATAAATTAAACATGTCAATAGTTTGGACTGAAATAATAAACTTGAAATTTTTTTTGCCAGATATTTAATAGAAACTGTTTTTTTTTAATAAATCTTATTTTTTTCTAGAAAAATTTAAGATTTATTTTAAAAAATAAAAAGTTCCGAATTAATAATTTCAGTCAAATAACTAGGCATCTAGGTACTCAACATTCAGACAACTACAGACAGACGAAACCAAACAAATTTTTTTCCAAATATTAATTATGCTTCAGAAATTATTTGGAAAAAACCGACATATAAATGAAACTTCTACACCCTGTACCTCCGAAAGGAAGCATTTTAGGACATATATTTATAAGAACTTTTTTACTTATTTTTATCTGTACAATATGTTGCCGAGGTTTCCCAACTACAATTCGGGCCACCCTGTATACATATAATACACAGAAGCCGATCGTTTTACGTGACATATTTATACGCGGTCGATTACACGCGTTTGCATTTTTGACACCAGTTTACTGACTTATTTATGTGGTTCACTTACACGCGGTTTTATTAATTCCATATTAGATTAGAGGTTTATACGAGATCCGGCAATAGTGCGGCGGGCATCTCTAGCTTCTATAATAAAAAAACTTAGCAATTTTGTTTATGTGCAGACCTAAAGTGTGTATTAGGATGTATTTCAGGAAAATATTTTAACTTCTACAGAGTGGATCAAAAAAGTAGTGGATCGAGAATCGAGATGACATTTTTTAAATGGAACACTCTGTATATTATTGCATTTTTGGCTTCCTTGTTGATCACTTTACATAATCCTAAAATATTATTAAGTACTTTTTGATAGTTTCAGATATATTAATAAATAAATAAAAAATATATTATTAGCCATTATTTATTATATTATTCATAGCCATCGCTGACACCGTTTTTTTTTTCGATCATACGGTATTAGACACTTTCTAATAAGTTTTCATAGATTTTTTATGTAGCTCTTGAAAATACGTTTTAAATGTGTGTTTTAAACCATTCTGTAAATTTCTTACTCCAGTAAATTTTGGGAATACTATGGAGTGTAGAGGTAAGGAGAAATAACTCTTATGGGACTTTTATTGAAAAAGTGGTCACAAAATGGGAAGAATAAGGGTTCGCCAAATGACCACAGTGGCGCTAAAAACGCATAATTCTAAAAAATGAAAAGTAACCATAGATAAGAGAATAAAAATAAATATAACCAAACATTACCCAAAAAAAGTTTTTTTATTTTTTAGAATATAAAATAATTATTGTTTATCAATATTTTGTGCTTTATTTATTATTTAACAATGGTTAAAGTGTGTGCGGTACGAAGTTGATTGAATAGCTGATGGAAAAATAAAGAGCAAAGGCAAAGCCTGTAAAATACATAATATAATTCAGTATTGTATTATTTCTATTATATGTAAAAATTAGAGTCAATCAAAAGTGTAGTAAACATTTTTCGTAAGATTATTGACATACATGTTACAAAGTATACTTTTACAATCCTTTCTATAAAGTTACAACCTGAATAAAATTTATTTTTAATGATTTAAGTTTGACAGACATGCACAATTGCACAAATTGTTGGCATTTTTTTAAACAAATAAAAGTAGGAAATAAATAAAGTTGTAGGTACTTTCAAGAAATATAGTTAACTGTAAGTGCTGTATTTTAATAATCTGTCAAAAATCAAAATCATCAGGATAATATTAGGTATTGATTTTCAAACAAGAATTAGATTACAGCGATGGTCAAAAGCATTTAGATATTGCTTTGAAATCTACAGATAAGGTATGGCAGTTTCGTTTTAAAGAACAAGATGTTAAAGTTTATGATAAAATTGTCATCAGAAATACTGTCCACTTGCAGTATTTACATAGGAAAATGTTGGAGGATGAAGCTCTACCTACTGCCTCAGGTTAATTTAAATTCTGAGTTGCAACAACAGCAACAAGCAAGAAGGGCACCATTAAATGAATATTATACACATAAGTATTATTATACAAAGAAAGAGTAATGTTATACACATAAATATTAACATTTTGTAGAGCAACAACAGAATAAAAAACCAAAATATGAACACCAGCAACTAAAACAGGAACCATTAAATGAATATTATATACGTAAGTACAATTTGATTGAATAAAAAACAGCGTCAGCGATGCCTATGAAATGAAGATTGCTGTCATTTTATATGTAAAATGATATGGAGAATGTCATCGAGATGTTCATTTCCAAGCCAACTGCACGCCGTGTTTTTTCGATCATACAGTATTATTATACACATAAATAGTAATATTATACACATAAACATCCCTTGATAGAGATCAACATTTTGTAGAGCAATAACAGCATCAAATAATGGAAATAATGGACCTTATTGCACAAATCAAAAACAAAATTTCAGCATTACTACTTTATTGGTTATATCAATAAAAGAAATTGAGTTTATCAGTCTAGATCCTACAAGCAAGCAGATCTATCACATAATTTTAAATGAAGATTTATCTATTATAGTATGTATAAACACTTTGCATCTTTTATTCAATGTTGTAATGAATTAACAAATTCCAGGTAATTTATTCTAATAACGAAAAAAAAACTTTGGATCAAAAAATATTTTCTTCTGATGAGGTTTATGAATATTAAAGTCTGTTGAAGTTTGGCCATTATGTGTTGGTATACAATTTATTTATGATGTTACAGTAGTTAAACCATCCGAGTACGAAACATGTTTAAAATCCACTATTCTTAATGAATGGAAACTACCAACTTAAGAGGAAGCTAAGAGAAAGGTTCTATTGGGTGGACTACAAGCAGTAGCGTGTCGTGGATAAAAGGGCGGAGGGGGCGAAGACCTTAAGGGGCACAATGATCAATAAAGGATCAAATAAATTACAAACTTCTTTTTTAAAAGACTACATAAAAACTTTTATTTTTTTTTAATTATAAATGTGTTTATTAAAAAAGTTAGTATACAAAACAGTTATTTCAAAGATGCAAGCGTCTTGTTTTAACCGATTTAAAATATAAGAATATAAGAATCAATTATTTCGTCTATATTTAGATCCTGGGCTGTGTCTGCTTCAATACTAAGAAGTGATAAATAATTGGTTCTATCTTGTGTGCTGGTGCACCTCTGGTAATTATTAATTCTTCCTAACCTACTGAAAGATCGTTCTGCACCAGCATTGTTGGTGGCTATCGGCTATAGTGTAAAAAATCCTCAGTAATGCACATAAAGATGGATATGAAGACTCTAGGTCATTGGAAATTAAAAATGATAAATATTCGTCAGGTCAGTCAGGTGCAAGTTTGTTGTCATCAGCATTAATTTCTTCTAATAGACTGCAAAAATGTTTATATTCGTCAACTAAAAAGGTTTAACATCCGCTTGGTACAGTATAAGACATTTTAAATTGTCATCATTGATGTCCATATCCAATAAACAATTATTTTTTTTTGGCATATATTAAGGAAGTCTTCAAATCGATTCTCTAGAGTACCAGTTAAAATGTCTAAAGTACCATAAAGCACTGATATCTTGAAATTATCTTCAGAATTTTGATGTAGGTAATCATTCTGTATTTCATCATGATTTTTTTTTATTCTTCTTTGTCTTTTTGTGGAAAATGATGTTGACGTATTGCATTTATTTGCCAAAATAGTAGCCTGTTTTTTAAAATTTTCAAAATATCTTTCACTTCTTAATGATTTGAGATCTTTAGTTACCGCAGTAATCATATGAGCAGCTGTTACATAAGTTAATATTAACCTTTTGCAAGTGATTGGACAATATATTAATTTTATTCAGAACTTCATTATAATCGATTATATTTCGGTCGGTGATTCCTCGAATATATTTCCATCGCGACTGCTTTCGTCTTCTTCTTTGGCGGCACCGGCGCAACGTTATGTCTAGCCATTGTATTTTTATTTATAGACAATGGTCTAGCGTTAGCGTAGTTTCCTACCCATATGAAAACTTTCGTACGTATACGCCTACTTCATTAGAGATTTAAATTATTAAATATAAGTAAACATTAAAAAAACAAAAATAAAATGTGAGAAATATATACGTCATTTTTTATCTTGAAGAGTTAAGGGCACGGTAGGGCACCGTTTCTTTTTGCGTTAAATTTAGTTTTTCTATTTTTTCCTCAAAAGGCGCTAGAGGCGCTAAGCTCATAGGGGCGGAGGGGGCGTTCGCCCCCCCTGGCCCCCTATACGACACGCCACTGACTACAAGGAAAAGGGATATACATGAGGATCTGGAAGGGCTATAACATTACGTCTCAAGCCATGGGACAATAGGAAACGAAATTCAAAGGAAAATATTACAATACGTGGGATGCAAATTATAGTGCAAAGAATTGAGAAAAAGAATTATTAAAAGTAGTTATTGTTACGATAGTTAAACCATCCGACTACCAAATATATTTAAAATCCACTATTCTGAATGAATAGCAACTACCAACTTGGGAGGAAGCTGCGAGAACGATTCTATTGGGTGAACTACAAGGAAGACATGAGGATCTGGAAGGGCTATAAAATTATATTATTCCACGTCCCAAGCCATGCAAGCCATGTTGGAATAGCTGGGAGTGAAAAAGAAGATAATACTGCACACGATTCTTGTCTAGAAGTAGTTGATATTAAGGTAGTTAAGCCATCCGACTATCGAACATTTAAAATCCACTATTCTGAATGAATGGCAACTACGATGGCAAAACGTAAATAAATACTTGTACAGTATAAAATTACATTATATTGGCTTAATTTTTATACTAAATAAAATGTGTTACGTTATTTTTGACCTGCATTATATTTATTTAAATCCCATATCATCAATTAAACTTTAAATAAATTTTCCCAATTATAATTAACATTAATTTTAAACTAAAGCTTTTTTTCATCTTGAATGAGATTTACGAAGTAACTTATGAGAAAAAATAAAAAAGAGGCTCAGTCTATTGCTTCTGAATAATCGATAATAAAACCACATGTTGACTTACTTTTATACTAAATAAATGTAGGTATGAAGTTATTTTAAAGCTGCATTATATTTATTTTAAACCCATCACCAATTATTACTTTAAATATTTTTTTTCTTAATTATAATTAACATTAATTTTAAGCTAAAACGATCAGAATAATGTTTTCGTCGTCTTGAATGACATTTGCGAAATAACTTATGAGAGCAATAAAAAAAGAGCCTAGTCTATTGCTGCTAACTAAAAATCTGTAATTTATTTCATGTGACATGAAAATAAATTTGTATTTTTTTGAAACCCGCGGCTTCACGTATATGATTCACGTCAAATATTTATGTCTTTTGAATCAGCTGTTCTAAAAATGTTCGGCGCATGTCTTAAATTTTAGGTTTTTGCTACAGCAGCGCCATCCTAATTCTTCCCTTTTTTTGACCATTTTTTAATGCACGGAGTTGTTTCTCCTCACCTCTACACTCCATAGGGAATACTAAGAAAGACGTTATTTTCTAAATTAAATATTTATCTACATACATTGACCTCGAACAACTTAATTTTATGCCTGAGGTCGGTGCAATCAAAGTGTAATAAAATTGTCTTTAATGCCCAATAAAACAGTTCACATATCCAATAGACATTAACAAAATTATCCAATAAAAATGCTATTAATAGCGTATCTGATATCATCCGAAAAACTGTTAATTCGAAAAGGTGACACCTTAAAAACATGTTTGAAGGCCTTAAAATTGAGCGTTGTTCTTGTGCAGTTTTTTGAAAAATATGTATCTAGGTAGTTTAAGACAATTTTTCAAATCCAGGAGCCCTCGTTTTACGCGGACGTTACGTTTCTTAAAAACACCGCTTTAATCGAAACCGCGTATATTGAAACATCATTTTTATTACATAAACTTTGGTGGGTAGAAAATAAGTGCAAATATTTTTAGGGATGGTATATTTCGACCCCATAAACATAACATTAATACAAATATATATATTTGATATCAATTAAACTTTTAGTTACGTAATCGAAAGCGCGATTTTTAAATCCATTGTTGCCAACTATGGAATATTCGGCGCCGAGCTGAATAACTGGAATTTAAATTTCCCGCTGGGGATTCAGGTGATAGCTCTGCAGTAAAAAATGTCAAGTTGCCACATTTATTTATTTATTTCCTGACATTGTCATTCGTTTTAACACTTCAGTTTTGTATTATGAGTTTTTGTTTTAAATGAATTGTTTTGTGATACTTTAAGCTTAAAAATGTTTACTAGCAGACCTTGCAGTCGCACATTGTTCTTTTAAGAACCTCTTTTAGTGCGAAGTGTACAAGATAGCTTAATAGCCGTAAAAAACTCATCGCAACTTTATTAGAATATTTTGAAGGGGAAAGCGGTAGTAATGGCCCTTTAGGTGCCTTAAGTGCTGTTAAGGAAAGGAGTTTTGTTGATTTAAAATAATAAATGTTTATATATTTATAGTTAATTTATTTTCCTAAAATATTTTGATTAAAAGAAAATATTTAAATTGGGCAACGTTGTGCCGGTCAAGCTTAATCACGTCACTAAATGTTTATTTGGTTTGATGTATTGTTTATATAAACCTTTTCCTATATCTAATACGGAATTTATAAACTGCGCAAAATAAGTTACTGGTAAAAATACAAACGCGTAAAAATATGTTATTGTGGACAAAAAAAAATACTTAATATAATTACTTACCATCGACTACACCCCAAGGATACTGTCTTCCTCTGATTTTTCTTCCCGCCACTTCCAAAATGGTGTTGCTACCAACTACTGCAAAAGGTACACTGGCTTTTAGTTCGCGATCCTGCTGTTTAAATTCTTCATCTTCATCGCTGTCACATTCCGGAAATTCGTACATCTAGAAAGAAAATAAAAATACTTTTAAAAGGTTATATAGGGATGAGTTCTAAATTCTAAATAAATGCAAATATTTTAGAGGTACCGTGAAATGGGGTGACTTTGCCTCTTGGGGTGACTTTGCCAAATTCCGTCCGAAAATATGTTAGACGTAGCCGTAGCCACTACTTGAAAAGAACGCGTTATGTGTTATCGGTAAATTATGGGTGGAGGCGCCCCACGTCTCGGAACGTCGCTAAACGCTTGCCGTCAGTTGCGATGTAGCATTTACAGTGCTGTGAAGCCAAATCTGTTTTTAAAGCCTATTTTGTGCGTTTCAAACTTCTACGTGGCTGCAATACCTAACCACGTTATATTGAGGTAAGTATTATGCAGAAGTTCGTTATAATATTGAGGGTGATGAAGCATATTTTACGTAATTATGCTTTTAAATGGGGTGGCTTTGGTCTATCAATAAGAATAAGGAAGAGGGCAAAGACACCCCATATAAGCAACTAACTTTGCCCATCCAGTTTTTTACTTTTTTATATATATTTGTTTAATAAACAAAAAAGCGTATTATTGTTGTGTTATCCTTATTACCACTTATAGCATAGACCATGCGCATTTGAGAAAATACAACAATTTTTGAAATAAACACGATTTAAAGTTCAGAATTGGGCAAAGTCACCCCACTTCACGGTAGTATATTTTGACCCCAGAAACACATCTGAGATTCTTTTCGCGAAAAAAAAAATTTGAAATTTTTTGAAAAATTTTTGGAATTAAAAAACATTTTTTAATTCCAATTTCTAGTTAAGAATTTTTAGTTAAAAAACATAATATTGTTATAATATCGCAACATATTATGTAGTAGATTAAATTTACAAGAAAGAAAATCCAGAAAAGATCCAGTGGTTCTCAAAATTTAAGCAAAAAGTCAATTTTTTAAAAATTTTCAAAGTAAAATATCTCGGTTATTTCGGACTTATTTGAAAAACGGTAAGAAGAAAATATGCTTCTTTTACCGAAATCTACCAGCCCTGAAAATATTTGCTTTTATTTAAGACGCCCTGTATATGATACCGGGTTAGGCAAAAGTCTGGTCCCGGCTAAATATGAAAAACCCATGATACAAAGCCAAACACCGGTAAAATTATATTTTTGAAATATTGGATATGCGGTATATTGATAATCGGGGATTCAAAAATCGTGTCTGCGGTGTTTCATGACTTATCGTTTTTCCAAGATTTGAAACGATTAATTAAAATTGCACAGAATCTAATATTTAATTAAACCTTACCTGTATTTCGTGCTCCTTAATATCATGCAATATATTTTTCTTTAGCTTATCAACTTCGGAGGTAGTTAATGTGTCCGCTTTGGCAATAACCAGTACTATGTTTACTTTACGATGTAGTCTCTTGAGCATTTCTAGGTCCATTTGGCGTAAACTGTAATAAAAAAAAAACAATAAAAGAATCTTACAATGTCTGTACAATCAAGGGATTTTTCAAAAAATACAGAATGTCCCATTTAAAAAAAAAACAGTATACAGTGGGCTCTTGTTAATTCGAATAATAGCTAATCTCGATCCCGCTAGTTCGAAATGTTCTGTAATCCGAATCGTGAAAGGTAAAACTACGAGGTATAATTATTATTTAAAAAAAAATAATCAATTATCAAATAACTGTTATTAATATCAAATTTATTCCTGGAAAGTTAAAGTAAATAAGCATGATTTTTAATCCACCCTCGATAGTCTGAACATTTTTTTAATCCAAACTCGTCTTGTCTTTATTAGTTCGGATTATTGAGAATCTACTCTATAAAGTTTTGACCCACCCTGTATATGCCAAGAAAATACATTGTGACGGAAAAATATACACTCTGTATGTTGTCTACTTAAAAAATTACAAGCGCAACCTTATGGGCGATTTCGTGGCACAAAATCTGTCCGAGATTTAGTATTAGCTTTGCGCCGCTACGAGCTGTGCACTGATAGTCGTTTACAGGGCAGCGGACAAAGAATACTGTACCGTCAACCGTCAAGTACCTTAGGGCTCGAACACACTGACGACCAGGTCGCACCTACCTCTAAAACCATTAAGTCAAATGATATAGCGCACACTAACGTCCTGGCCGTCCGTTGGTCGTTGCGACCAGAAGACTGCACGGAAATATTATTATTTTCTGCCGCTTGTTGCCGGTTTTCTTCCAAATTAATAATTTTTCAGATGAAATCCCTCAAATTCAAGGCACAATATTTTATTTTCTATAAGATATAGTGTTTTAGTGTAGTTTTAGCACACGTGCAGAAAATCCAAAGAAATAGTATACAGTGAGTAAGAGTCGATTTAGACAGTTGCCAAGTCGGTAGGCCATTGACCATGATATGGCCGAGGACCGAGGTTCGGAATCCGCGTAAACAAAGTAGACCCCGTCCAGATTAGCCCTGGCAGCAAAAAGGAGACGTTAACTTGAAATCTTTGCTTTACTTTTTCTTTACTTAATAGTTCAGTCATTGGAGATTTTTACTTGGAAAAAAGTCCGGAAGTTTTGAAATTTTGCAGGTTTATAGATTTTGGGGTCCCTAACTAAAATCCATAAAATGCACATTACCAGACTTGCCGCCGGCGCCGCCATCTTGCCAAGATGGCGCCCAAAATCGGTATTTGCAATGAGAGCAAAATTAAAGAGAATAAAATTTTCTATAAAAAATGTTCTATGAACATTTTTGCTAAAGTCAACCGTTTAGGCCCAAAATCTCTGGAAATTTTTCAATTTTGCGTAAAATATGATACCTATATGTATAGTCGATTTTCCGAAATCAAATGTCGGTTAGGGTTCACTAAAACGAGTTTTAGTTTAGTTTCTTCAATTTTGTCATGAAGCAGTGGCGTATCATTAATTCGCTCATTAATTAATTAATAATTAATTTTAATTATTGAAAATGTGTACTTGTTACTTGTTTCCCACACCACCCAAGAAGTAAAGTACATGGCGCGTTTTTTTAACGTGGTCTCCCCGGAGGCCTACTCCACTAGGTAAATTACAAACTTTAACTTATCTGCACAAACCCGACGGACCTGGCTCATTGATGTCAAAGTCGATCGTGTCTGCCATACTGGGCTCATCAGGGTGGTCACTCAATTCAATGAGGGATATCTACAGGCAAGTCCAACTCCTCTTCATCGGATTCGTCGAGTGACACTTCAGTAACGTTGTCACAGGATTTCCCATTGCAGTATGCACAAATCATTGAACATTTTAATCCTGTTTTTCTGCATCTGCAGGCTTTACCACAGTTTTTGGTTTTGCATTTACAGAATAAAAATACCAATAGGGATTTTGGAGCTGGATCTGTCAACATTGTGACTGGAGTAATGCCTGTTTTTGTTTTCTTCCAACCCCATTCTTCGGCATCTTTGGTACAACCAGACCAATGATGAACCTGGTGGTAAGTTTGCAATAAATGCTGTCCAGCACGACAATTAATTATTCATAAATTAATGAGCGAATTAATGATACGCCAGTGTTTCATGACAAAATTGAAGAAACTAAACTAAAACTAGTTTTAGTGAACCCTAATCGACATTTGATTTCAGAAAATCGACTATACATAATACATATAGGTATCATATTCTACGCAAAATTGAAAATTTCCAGAGATTTTGGGCCTAAACGGTTAACTTTAGCGAAAATTTTTATAGAACCTTTTTTATAGGAAATGTTATTCTCTTTAATTTTGCTTTCCTCAATTTTTTGCGAAAAACGCATAGTTTTCGAGATACTTACAAACAACCGATTTTGTGCGCCATTTTGGCAAAATGGCGGCGCCAGCGGCAAGTCTAGAAATGTGCATTTTATGGATTTTAATTTAGGGACCCCAAAACCTATAAACCTGCAAAATTTCAAAACTTCCGGACTTTTTTCCAAGCAGGCTCCTTTTTTGATCCCCAATGACTGAACTATAAGACGTAAGGGGAAATCAAATGAGCCTTGTCACGAATTTGCCCATTATAGGTTGCGTATCTTTCCAATTCTTTCAATCAACGTTACAACTTTAATATAAAAAATATTTAATCATCATGCATATCTTTGATTTTTTAAATGTGCGTTACTATCAGTTACTATTGCCCACTTTTATTTTATAAAGACTGAAAGAAATTCGGAATGCTTGGTCATATTGTATATTTTTAAACGAAAAATATCAATAATAGGTCAAAATTAGGCACAAAAGTTGCTATACAAGCTTAACAAATTAATTATACAGCGGCTTCAGAGACTAATTAAGTATAGTCACGCACTACGCGCTGGGCGGCAAAAGTAACAACAGAAAAATAACATAAATTAAGTAAAATGTTATTCTTTATGCTCTGCTAACTAAATTAAACTCGCCACAGTACCGTTTATTAATTTTATTAATTAAATAACTGATGTTCTCAACTGTAACATTAGAAACACGCCAGTTACATTTTAGCGTTATCATTTAATGCATTTTTTACTTCAATTGGTCTATTATAGTATATGAGTATTTCACATTTTATATTCTGCATTGACGGACTGAATACGGACAAAACATTTTCATATATTTTAGAGTTCACTAAATTTTGTTCCGAATCTTTGAATAAGAAGACTAAGGAAGGAGCATATCAAAAATCTTAGGTACACCGCGATGGGCCTCAAATATGGCCGACTTAAATTCCGGTTTATCAGTGTCGTTCTAATTTTATTTAAAAAATGTAAAACTATGATGTAGGGTAGACGTGCGGTAGACTCAATAATTTGTTGTTTTATTTTACGTTGTGCATAAATGTTGGTAGTTATTAAAATTGTTATAAAAATATATAATTCTAATAAAAATAGATAAGTTATAATAAGTATTTATTAACATAAACATCCGATACGCTACTGAAGCAGGTAAGTCAAATTAACGTATCTAAATTCTTTGACATCTAATGTTTGACAAGTAATAAATAAAAGCTAAAATGCAAGAAAAATATATAATTTAGTTAATTTAAGTGAATTTCATAAATGATCGGTTTACTACACGTATGTATATTATATAGTCACTTACTAGCGAAAAGTTGTTCCATTATTTCACTCAATTTTTGCCGAGATTTACCGCGCGCTACACAACCAACTATTTTAGAGTCTTTTTCGATAAATCGCGATAGTGTCACTGTTAATTTAAGTTCTGCCACAATTTCCATCTAGATTTACTAGCTTTGTACAACTATCAGTAGTAGAATAAATAATAAATAACATAAAATAAGCTGCGTAAAGACTGACAAATCCACAAAATTTCAAATAAAATTCAAATGTGTCAAATGAATCGCCAAACAGAACTGTCAAGGATCCCCACCCTAGAGTGCTTTTATGGTGCTTTTTCCGCCCACCATGCATGAATACATGGTTAGCATTATGCTCCTTCCTTAGTCTTCTTATTCAAAGTTCCGAATTAAAATTGAAATTCATAAAGATATCTACCGGGTACATCTCAAAAGTGGCTCACCCCTATAACTTTTTTATTTTTTCAGATAAAAAAAAACGAGATGTGGTGTGTTAGTATATGACATAAATAACGATTGATTGACGTGTTCAATTGTTTTTGGTCACTTTCTGTTCCACCGAAAATTACTACAATTTTTGATTTTTTAATGGTACCCTCGGTCATTTCTTACTTTATTCGATAGAAAATGACACTCTGAATAGAATGACATATCATATGTCAACTTTTGACATTTTCGCTTTAAAAAAAAATCGTATTTTAAATTTTAGTCTAGAGTGCCATGGCTGTGTTAAAAACACTAATTTTGAATCAAGGAGCCTTAGAAAAATAGATTTGATCATCTAATGTTTTTCGTTTCTGGTCTTGGCCGGTTAAAAGATGCCCACATTATGGTAGGCTATTAAGATCGGCAAAAAAAAAGTTTTTTTAATTTCACTCAAAATGAGTTATTTGGATCATAGATGACTTAAATAAAAAAAAAATATTTTCATGTCTGTCTGTCTGTCCGTCTGTCCGTCTGTAACACGATAACTCAAAAACCGCTAAACCGATTTTAACCAAATTTGGCACAAAAATACTCTGGCACCCGAGAATCTGGCCATTAGTTTTTGGTTGGGTGGGGGGTTGGTAAGGGGGTATGGGAGGGGGTTACAAATTTTCAAAAATCGTAACTCCAAAATTACAGTAGCTAGCGAAACGCGGTTTTCAATTTAAGATTAGGAATAATATTTGCAACAAAATTTGTAATAACATCAAAATCAAAGTCGCAGTTTTTGAGATAAAAAAAATTGAAAAAATTCCTTTACTTTAAAAGTAAAAGAACTGCCTACCAATTTTTTCAAATGGAACAAGGGTGGCTCATTAGCGTATTAGGAAAAGGCATTTTTGTACGAATAATTTGGTACCACAACACTTGGTATTTAGAGTCAAATTGTCGTTATGAACCGCATGTTACATTTACAAATAAATCATATGAGAAAATGTAAAAAGTTGCATATATGTCATTCTATTCAGAGAGTCATTTTCTATTGAAAAAAGTAAAAAAAACGAGGGTGCCATTTAAAAATCAAAAGTTGTAATCATTTACGGTGAAACAGGAAGTGACCAAAATCAATTGAATACGTCATTCAATCCTAATTTATCGAGTAATTTATGTCATATACTAACAGACCAAATCTCGTTTTCTTATATGAAAAAATAAAAAAAGTTATAGGGGTGACCCACTTTTGAGACGCACCCAGTATAAAAAGATCAGAGTTATTGTGAAAAAGAGTTCCTTTTGTTTCGAAAAGTTAAGATGTTTAGGACATACATTAATATGATTTTTTGTTAGAATATGCCCAAGAACCTTTCCCCCAGGTCCACCCCCTTAAACATTAGCATTGTCATTAAGGAACACCCTCTATATACTTAATATTATAATTAAAAATGTTCTAAATATCACTATTAGTACTTTTAACGTTATGTCAACAAAGACAGTGATATCTAAATCAGTTTTTAATCTGTTTAGGCTATTTATAAACTATAAATCTTGTTAAGTGGCTTAGAAGCGGTAACGGTATTAACCTAAATAGCGACAAGTAGCTCCGAAACCTTAGGAGGTTGGTGTCATTCGCTGAAGACGGTGTCATTACACCTTGGTAAAATAATCTGGGAACTGCTTAATCGCGTTAGGTGAAATTCAGTGCATAATTTGATTAGTTTTTAGTCAATATTGTACATAGCAAATTAAAAATTAGTACTTCCAAAAAATAGTATCTTAGATTATTATTAGATATTACCACAGATAGTACTCTTACATTTGATTTTAGACTACTCTTTTATTGTAA
Organism: Sitophilus oryzae; assembly: GCF_002938485.1. NCBI lineage: Eukaryota > Metazoa > Arthropoda > Insecta > Coleoptera > Curculionidae > Sitophilus > Sitophilus oryzae. The sequence goes on along the minus strand of NW_022145801.1, from coordinate 1,539,573 downwards.
CATTTTAATATTAGTATTAATCAAAAAAATGTAGTAAAATAACGTTTTCAGACTCGTTACATTGTGATCTAGCTTTCCGAAAAAGTCTAGATCAGAGGTTTATGGTTACAGACTCATTCCATTAATATCACATAAATAGTGAAAATATACAGGGTGGTCCGAACTGTGTTCCGGAAACTTCGGCGGCATATTCTGCAGATAAAAATAAGTAAAAAATTTCGTATAAATGTATGCCCTTAAATGCTTAGTTTGGGAGATACAGGGTGTAGAAATGTCATTTTTATTTCGATTTTTTCCAAATCATTTCTGAAAGTTAAGTCAATTTTTGGATGAAAATTGGTGTCTTGGAGTTTTTTGACATGAGAAATTTGATTTTGATGTCAATATGACTCCTACTAGTAAAGGGCGCCACCTACATATTTTTTAACTGGTTTGAAGCCATGGTAATAAGTTTTCGTCGGTACCTGTATAAAACTACTGCGTAAAAAAAATATACATTTACGACGTTTTCCACGTGAAAAAGGTCTCTTGGTAAAAATCGCTACGAGTAATGGTTTTCGAGATATTTGTTGACTAAATAGTTATTAGACTGAAATCATAAATTTGAAATGTTTTTGTCCTAAAAGTTTAAGAGAAACTGTTTTATCGTCATTTTTTGCAGAAAAATTTATGATTAAGTTAAAAAAATAAAATTTTCCTGAATTTATTATTTCAGTCAAATAACTATCTACTCAACGTGTTTATTTTTTGTTCTTAATGACATGACATTGACTATTTCCATTCTAAATATCTTGAACGGTTACTCGTAGCGATTTTTACCAAGAGACATTTTTTACGTAAAAAGTTACGGAAATATATATTTTTTCACTCAGTACTTTTATACAGGTACGGACGAAAAGTTATTACTCTTCAAAACAGTTAAACACATGTAGATGGCGCCCTCTACAAATGGGAGTCACATTGACATCAAAATCAAATTTCTCATGCCAAAAACCTCCCAAATGGCAATTTTCATCCAAATATTGACGTTGCTTCAGAAATTATTTGGAAAAAATCGAAATAAAAATGAAACTTCTACACCCTGTATTTCCGAAACGAAGCGTTTTAGGACATATCTTTATAGGAACTTTTTTACTTATTTTTATCTGTAGAATACAATTTATCTTGCTGCCCAAGTTTCCGGAATACAGTTCGGACCACCCTGTATAAAGTGGTGTGTATTTTAAGTTTACTTAAAATATTTTTGAGAAGCTTATAGCAAGCCAGATCATATCATTTATAAATATACAAGGTATTCTATTAAAAAAAAAACATATAACTATAGTTCATTTCTTCAAAAATATTCTTTTCGTAGACATACTACGCCACTGTATTCTACGTACAAAGTTCTACAATAAACAGTTGTCACATTCTCGATACCATTCACAGTAACAGAGATACGGGAAGTGTCCCAAATTGCAACATTTTCAAAGAGACCCAGTAGCTCAGAAACGAAGAGGGCTACAAAAATTTTGTTTACAGCATCTTCCGTTTGACAAAAACGGAAGTTTTTGTTGTTGTGGGACAGGTTGGTGCAAACCGCACCCTTCTATCATCACTAATAACGGATATACCGTGATCGATGATTTCAACTAAAACGGGATACCCTGTACTGCGAAAATATAATTTTACTCCCACGCGACGACGCGACTACCGATGACTGCCAAGAAGACTGCCTATACAGTCGAACTGATACCAACGACTGCCAAGAAAATGTACAGGTAATTCCAATAGTAAGATACCCCTCGCATCAAACATTTTAGATTATATAATTATGAGATAACCTTAAATAAGAAAATGCAAATTTAGTTCATATTTCAAAAGTGGTATAGAATATGACACTATGGTAATTTTAAATCGGCAATTTAATGGGAAATCTATTCAGCTAAAAATATATACCATTCCATTAAAAATATATAACTTTAGTTTAAAAATGTATAACTTTAATTTAAAAATGTGTTTATATTGTGCTCTATATTGGCAGCAATATTTTTGAACTGTGAACAGGAAGTGGCCAAAAAGAATTGTGTACGTCAATCAATCCTAATTTATGTCATATATTAACATACCAAATCTCGTTTTTTTATCTTAAAAATTAAAAAAGGTATAGGGGTGAGCCACTTTTGAGACGCACCCGGTATAGGGCTTTTCGGAACCGTGTTTACAGGTGAGGCGTGTTAAAAATGTCAATTTTCACTTATAATATCACAAGAGCTTAAATTATTTTCGGAAATTTTTTTGAGGGCACGAATATTTTGAAAATTATCCCGAGTCGAAGACGAGGGATAATTTTCCTAATATTCGTGCCCGAAAGAAAATTTCCAGGAATAATTTAAGCTTGCGTGGTATTCGATAAGAAAATTTCACACCTAAATTTGAAAAAAATATATTAATCCAACATGACATTTTAAAATAATTTCAATTTGTTAATAATATTAACAAATATTATTATATTTTTAATTAGTTACATCAAATGCTAAAACTCAAATGGGTAATATTTCAATATATAGACATTGTAGTTCATTCACATTATGATTGTAGATCTTATGTTTACCTTTTCAACTGTCAAAAAATTTCCACTAAAGTTTCGTGGCGCCTCGAAAAAATTTCCGGAAATTTTTTCAGTTGCCATGGTAACTAGTCAACATTAAAGCATGTTATTGGTTGAAAAGTAGAGGTGTGAAATTTTCTATCAAATTCTAACTTATTTTAAAAATAAAAACAAACATGCTTGCCTTCTCAGCGATAATTAAAAATACAAAAATAATCATATAAATATAAATAATAGACAGTACATTTATTAACATGTCTAAGATTCGTGATTAAAATGTCTTACTCACCTGTGGCCCCAGGGAGGAATGAAGTATAAACAACAGTGAACTCGATTATCTTGGATGTTTCTTCGGTTCAAGCCGCTTTCGTCTGTGAAATATTGGCGAAACTGTTCGTCGATGTAATTTGTGCACACCTTCCAGCTATCTTCGCAGTTTACCGCATCGCCGAAGCCCGGGGTGTCGATGATGGTTAATCTGCAAGATAATCAACGTTATTTATCAATAGTGATTCGTAAGTGTAAAGAGCATATCGTTATAATCAACAACTAAATTTAATTGCAGTTGATTTTTCGGCCGTAGAAAGGTTTCTGCCAACAATAAATCATATTTAAAAAACTTAAGGACCCTACAGACTACCTTCTTTTTTGTCATTTTTAATCGCCAACGACGATTAAAACTGATAGTCTGTGGCACAACACGGATATCATCACCGTCGGTGAAAATTTCTGCCTTTGCTTGAAATCTTAATCGTCGGTTCATCCATGCTCGTGAAAACGGATAATGTGTGCGCCGTTACTTTTTAATCGCCAGTCTTTCACATTTGTGCACGTGTACATGTAACATTTATTGTTGTACCATTTGTATGGTTGATGCTATTTAAGTTTGTAACTTTTTCAAAAAAATTAACCAATATGGACCTACGGTATTTAAATGAAGAGTTTTTAATACAGTTTATAGACGTTGTCTATATGTCCTTGCTGGTTGTGGAAAATTATGATCAATGATTACAAAAATCGCAACAAAAAAAGAGACCTAAAAAAAAGGAGGTGGATGTGGAAGCTTCTCTACAAAGTGTATTAAAAAATAAAAAATTGTATTTTGTCGAATTCGGACTCCTTGATGAGATAAACGCAATTTTATTAATCATAATTAATAAAATTAAATTAAAAATAAAATTATAATTAATTAATATAATAAATGATAATTAAATTATATATTTTACCTAATTTATTATTAAATATATTATTACTATTAGTTATTATTACTATGTCTAATCTACAGCAATTTCAAACAAAAAAATAATGGTATTTTAAGATAATTACAAAAACCTCATTTTAAAATGTTTTAATATCCTGTAACTCTAAAACTGTGCTTTTCCATACCCACGTTAATAGGAAATTTTTTTCATGTTTTTTGGTAAGAAATCAATGTGTACTTATTTAAAACTTTTGCAAATGATATTTATAACGTGAGTATATTTTCCCAATAATATTTCTTTTAACATAGGTTTTAAAACGACACATATTAAGAGTTTGTGCCTGCTAAGTATTTCTGCGTCTCAAGCATGTCACGCCATATCTGATTTTATGGGCGTCCTGCGCTCCGATTTAGGGGTAAAAGTATTCCTAGAAAAGCGTTCAAAATCGAACGATGATTGGTCGAAACAATTCTGTTTCGAAAAGAAAGTTTGAGAATATTACCTAATGTAGAAAAATACACATATTCCGACGCACAGTACAGTATTGAGTGCGGTGGCGTGAATAGTGTGTCAGTTAAAGTAAAGTTAATTAGTTAGTTAGTGCAGTGATATAAGCAGAAAGCAGGGTGAGTACATCTCACTAAGTGTCGTAGTTTATTAATTAATTAGATCATGAATATTTTGATAAATATATTGATACGTTTTGTTAGATATCATTTGCGTACACATATTATTAAATATTACATTAAATAACTGCGCCGTATACATGCTAGGTCAAAATATAGAATATGAAAGTTAGATAGGGTTAGTAATTAAATAATGCGGCGGTATACCGATGCGGCAGCTACGTGAGCTTTGTTTAGATAGGCTATTGAATCTCTTTACTCTGTAGAGTCGGTGCTGTCTAGTCAGGAGGAGCGCAAGGATAGGCCCGTTAATGTTGCTTGGCAGGATCTGGGATCCCGTAATGTCATAGTAGCAGGGACGCGATTCCTCGTAATGTCGCAACGGTGTAGGGAGTAAAATCCTGGTTATCACCGGTTTTTATATTGTGCCTCTGGGCGTAACCAGATGCGGGAGCGGGACCCCGAGAGATTCAGCCGCTGTATCCGGGTCTTCTGGTTCGTCTAGACCGTGCCACGGGGGGGCGTGGACGGGGGCAAGACAGTACGTTAGTATTTGATGAGATAAGTAAATTTGTAATCAAGAGAGAGAGAGAGATTGGATAGTTCTTTTATAAAGTACCTAATTAGTTAATATGATAGCCACGTAAGCTTTAGGTGGATTAGTGAATTTCTGTTCTCAGTAGAGTTAGTACTGCTTAGCTTGAGGAAGCGCAAGGATAGGCCCGTTAATGTTGCTTGGCAGGATCTGGGATCCCGTAATGTCATAGTAGCAGGGACGCGAATCCTCGTAATGTCGCAACGTCGCACACGGCAGGGATCTGGGATTCCGTACGCCGTGTGACAACGGACATTATTATTATGTCTGGGACGGTACCTCCGGGTCTTCAGCGGCGGGAACAGGCCCCCAGGGTCCTCGAATCTCGGGATCGATATGTTGTGTTTATTCTGTTGCCCGTGCGGCTGATTACTCTGGAGTCCGCGCCATCAGGGGGTGCGTGGGCGGAAGGCCAAGCAGTGCATTTGCATAGATATGTTGGTAAATCTTGTATTGAGAGAGACAGAGATAAATTAGTCCATCTAGTAAGATAAATAGGAAATAAATAATAGGTAGTTAGGGCAAAACAATATCGGCACATAGCAGTTAAGTGGGTCGGAATTATGAACTGGACAGTTATCCTTACTTTTAATTGTGACAGGTATTAAAGTACGCCTCCGCTCAGGGTCAATGCTTCAGGGATTATTTGGTGAGTCTGTGATTTATTATATATTTGTTTTCCTGACAATATAATACTTTAAAACATTTTAAGTATCCTGTCACGAGTTATGGTTTTGTTAGTTGTTTAGATTGTTTATTATTTTATAAAGAAAGTAAACAAAAAAAAATCTTACATATTACAATTTTTTATAAAGGTTGCTATTAGACTTGGATCAAGACAAATTAATAAAATTGCGTTTATCTCATCAAGATGGCTGAAATTGACAAACTCAAGAGGCAATTTTTAATCGGCATTAAGCTGCTTACACTACTATTTTTTAGCTAACAAGAGAAAAAAAACTCAGTGGCGTACATGCTTTTTTTAGAAAAATATTCCAGTGATAACCCATCTGCGCGTCCCTGGTGAATATGCCGACATGTTTTTAGCTTTAAAATATGTCGCTTTTATAGGAACTTTTACTCTAAAATTTCATTCGAAACGCTAAAAGTAACTGTAAGAAAAATACAATAAATGGAAAAAATATTAAGATTTTAACACCCTGTAGCTACGAAACAAAGCAGAATGGGACCTATGTTGATATGAAAAATAAATCTTATTTTTAAGTGAGGAATTTCCTCACGAGAGATGACACATGTTTTTTGTATATTTTGATCCATTTTTAATGTGATTTTACAAAAGGATTTTACAGACACGCTGAATACCTGTATTTTTCTATTCATTTATTATTAACAATTTTTTTATGGAAATTCGTTTGAAAGAGCGATATCAAAAAAGGAAAGTAACAAATGCAGGTCGGCGACTTTTTTTTTGTAAACGAAGGCGAATTTTGGCGAGAAAATTTTTGGAAAATCAGAAAATTCTGCTTCAGATATTCGAAAGAATCGCTGTTGATATTGCACAGGTCTTTTCCCTGAAACGAAAATGAGGCGGATCACTCTGTTATACAGGGTGGCCCGAACTGTATTCCGGAAACTTCGGCAGCATATTTTGCAGATAAAAATTAGCAAAAAAGTTATATTTATTATATATGTATATAGCTTATAAATGTATGTCCTAAAATGCTGAGTTTCGGAGATACAGGGTGTAGAAGTTTCATTTTTATTTCGATTTTTTCCAAATAATTTCTGAAGTAACGTCAATATTTGTATGAAAATTGGAGTCTAGCAGTTCTTTGATATGAGAAATTTACCTACCTTACTCTAACTCCTCTTTCTTCGATTTCCATCGTCTTTTTCTCGACAGTGGTCGTTTTGTGTATTCTTTCGCTAACATCCGGAACTTTTCTATTCTTGTACAGGTCTTCTAGGAATAAACTATTGATCAGAGTGGATTTCCCTAAGCCCGATTCGCCCACAACCATCAGCGTGAACTCAAAGCCGCGTTTGACGGATTTTCGATGCACTTGGTCGGGCAGAGTGGCGAATCCGATATAGTCTCGATCGCGCTCTGGAAAAGCAATTGTACATTATTATTCACTATACACATACTTCTATTAAAGTTCTATGTTAAATAAAATAATCAGTAGAGAATCACCGAATTTTTTGTACTGATACATTTTGTCAACGATTGAATAGACGTATCTGTCAAAAATTATGTAATGGGGTTCCGAACGTTTTTAATCTACCTTGCTCAGCTCATTTCTAAATTTCCAATAAAGGTTGTAGATTGTTTTAGCACAATTCAAGAAAATTATTAAAACATCGATTTTAATCATAACAACCTTGTAAACATTTATATATTTTGAAAATTGTAGCATTTTTTTTAAACGGTTTTCAATTTTGTTGAAAATATACTTCAAGAGAGGCGATTAATTTCATGAACGTGAGTAGTACATTTTTATATCTGTTTAATATGAACATTATCACTAGCTAATAAAAAGGCATAATAGGGAATAGTCTTCTCTGTGTTACTCTATGGATGTGAGGTGAAATCTGGACACTAAATTCACAGACCGAAAAGAGAATAGAAGCTTTCGAAATGTATGTGTACAGACGGATGCTGCGAATCTCATGGGTACAAAGGGTCACCAACATAGACTTAAAATAAAATATAGACTGAGCATCTCATTCATAAATAGCTGGAACATGCGGTCAGACACTGTCTTGTTATTGTTGTGTTATTGTTTTAGGTTATAACGAGTGCGACACGAGCGATAGATAGGTTGTGTCTGTCGTAACGGTCGTTCCCTGACGACTCTGCCGAGAAACACAACACTGTCTTTCGTTTCTCAAGTACACCTGAACTCTCCGTATCATAGCCGGGTAATTTTTTTATTTTAATGAAGCTATAATTAAATTAAAAATATATCGTATTTAAACTTTTTATATTTTATTAAGATTTTTAAATAAAAGTTTAGAAAAAACAATTTAGAGTCCAAAAGGATAAAAATAATAAAATACACGTTATAGAAGAAATTTTATAATCGAAATTAGGTAATTTTTGAAATTAATAATAAATTATTAATTTTAGTCAAACATTTACAACCCCTAATATTAATCAAAACAGGATCTATTCCACAGATATAATAGAATCGGCAACAGGGAGAGAAAAAAAAATATGATTGTTGTAATTTTTTTTCTGGTTAAGTGATGTCTTATTATGTAAATTAGAGAAAACATAAATCTGTTCCATTAAAGCAAGGAAGGTGATAGGAAGTGGATAAAATAAAAACTACATTTATAACTCGGTACTGTCTTTATTATACCGGTGCGTCTCAAAAAAGTGGCTCATCCCCATAATTTTTTTATATTTTCAAATAAAAAAAACAAGATTTAGTATGTTAGTATATGAAATAAATTAGGATTGATTGACGCATTCAATTGTTTTTGGTCACTTCCTGTTTCACCGGAAATGACTATAACTTTTAATTTTTAAACGGCACCCTCGGTATACTTCTACTTTATTTGATAGAAAATGACACTCTGTATAGAATGACATATCATATGTCAACTTTTGACATTTTCGCATATGGTTTAATTGTAATTGTAACACGCGGTTCATAACGACAATTTGACTCGAAATACCAAGTGTGTGGTATCAATATATTCATAAAAAAATACTTTTTCCAAATATGCTAATGAGTCACCCTTGTTCCATTTGAAAAAATTGACATATGTATGATTAAAAATACGATTTGTACATCTTTTAACCGGCCTAGACAAGACACGAAACCTATTAGACGATCAAAACTATTTTCCAAGGCTCCTTGGTTAAAACTTAGTGTTTTTAACAACACCATGGCACCCTGGATTGAAATTTAAAATAGGATTTGTTTTTAAGCGATAATGTCAAAAGTTGACATATGATATGTCATTCTATTCGAAGTCATTTTTTATCGAATAAAGTAGCAATATACCGAGGGTGCCTTTAAAAATCAAAAGATGTAATCATTTCGGTGAAACAGGAAGAGACCAAAAACAATTGAATACGTCAATAAATCCTAATTTATGTCATATACCTACTAATATAAAAATCATTTTTTTTATCTGAAAAAATAAAACATGTTATAGGGTTGAGCCACTTTTGAGACGACCCGGTATATTAAAAAATATTGTTTCATAATGTAATATCATTTTAAAATTCTTGTATGTTATTTTAGATTCTGAAGATAATTTTAGAATAAACCGGAATATATTTTTAATAAAAACATTATTAATTATTAACAGGGTTATAATTATGATTTTGTTACAATGTAAGTAAGTAAATAATGTAATGTAAAAGAAAAATTCAGATTTTACATTTTACTAAAATATTATCTAAATAAGCGCCTTTCTACAACAACGCCACTGACTGCCAATGGGTAAATTGAGAGTTGCCTACCGGTCAAAAAGTCGTTTCAAGACTTAAATGGATTATTTAAGTCAAATTTCTTGCAAATTTGGCACTGGCGAACCATATTTTATATTTTTTAAACAGAAAAAGTCAATAAAATAAACACTTAAGGACTACAAGCTAAGAAAATGCGTTAATACAGCCGGGGAGATAGCGGCAACAAAGCTTTACAGCACACGTGCGACACGTACTACAAGGTAATAAATGAATGAATAGGCTCCCTCGCCTCTAATCGGTGTTGTCATATTGTAAAGAACTTATCCTTATTAAACAGTATCCGACTTATAATTTAGTAGTATAAGGACTATTTAATACATCTATGGAATATTAAAACCTACTTTATTAAACTGTAGTATTAATATCTCAATATATGTGTATAACAAGAAAAAAAATATTGATAATATTAAAGACGTGACAACATAGGCTGGATGAGGAAGGCTCGGTCGACTGTACCCAGAAGTAAACATGTGTACAAAAAAGGTTGTTTGTCCGCGTTGAGATGTAAATAGTGTAGTCTATATTTTATTTTAAGTCTATGGTCACCAACGATGAAGTGCTCCAGCGCATGCAGAAACAAAAAGAGATACTGAACACCATCAAGGAAAGAAAAATGCAATACCTGGGTCATGTGATGAGAGGTGATAGATACGAAATACTGCGCCTCATAATAGAGGGCAAAGTGCAAGGGAAAAGATCAACAGGAAGACGCCAGAACTCATAGCTAAAAGATTTAAGGAGATGGTTTGAACGCCCGTCTGCGGAAATCTTTCGAGCTGCAGTTTCCACAATTGCCATTTGGATCGCCAAGCTTCGGCAGGAGAGGGCGTGATAAGAAGAAGATAGGGGATAGCTGCAGAATAACTCCACGATGCCAAATAACATTCCCACTTCCTGCAAGCGGTTGTTAATGGACACTAAATGGCGCAGGTTCACAAAGCAATAAGATCTGCCGCGAAATTAGCCGGCCAAAAGCCAGTGCTCTATGGACGAAACTTTTCGTTAGACTGGCTAACAGGGCACGAGGGTCACAAGGGCAACAAAAAGACAAAATGACCAAACAAGGCTTATCAATGCCATTTATATGCTCAGAATCTTTCTGTGGCGCCGGTGCTGCAAAGCAGACACAAGCAGTCACAAGAAAGGCCACAAAACGGTGGGTTCCCAACAAATATCTAGAATGGTGGTGAAATTCAACAGGGCAGTAGGGATGTTCGGTCCTAAGATTTCAATACCGGTATCCGGTACCACGAAGTACGGACATGCCTACAGGGCAGAGACAGGCGAAAAAGTTCTTAGTAGAACCACAGATTAGGTATCCTATAAGTATACAGATAAAAATCTTGTCCCTAATTCGTGGTACGAAAATTGTTTTTATGACGATGTGCAAACGAGTCAAATTTCCTGTGCGCAAAAATAAACTCGCGTAAAATAACAATAAACAGCGTAATAGAGAGATATCGCTAAACCGAATAGCGTGCATGGATGTTAATAAGGCCAGGTGTTATTTCCTTTACGTGAGGCGGTATTAACTCTCTTCATTTATAGTTATCGGATCGGAAAGAATTTTGATCGCGTCGCGTCCGCTATTTAAACTTAACCTAACTTTGAATTTGAAACTTTGAAATTGTTTTGTTTTACTAGGTATTTTAAAACTAAAGGGCTAAAGTGCTTATTTCCAGGGCTTTATTGTTCAACGTCTGCCAGTGGGTTTAGGGCAACAAGCAACAAATTCTCTTAGAAGGGCTAAGTCGTCATCTGCTGTAAACCTAAGACTCTTTATAGGTTCATTAGTATTGGAAGAGGTGAAATCCATATTTTGGGTCATATTTATTTAATTAAAGCTAATCCCAGCTACTTAAATATCAAATTACCTAATAAAACTAAAGCAAAAATTCAAAACAATTCAAACATAACCTAAAATAAAAGATCTCGCCGGCCGGCTCCGGTTGTCAAATACCCGCACATGCCCATTTAAGCAATTTTAAACGTTATCAGAGGTTATTTAGAAAGAGCGCTTGATGTAATTGATCCGCAAATTACGTGAGGCTGTAACGTTATTAGCGGGTGTTGCGTTGAAAATTGACTCGCGCATATCGTAACCATGATAAGTTACGCGTAAATATTGGATGACGCTATTCGGTTTTCCGATATCTCTCTAATAAATGTGCCGGTCAGGCGCTGTGCACAATTTTAGGCCATAAGCACAGATAACAGAACTAATTTAGATTGGCGACTCTCGCCCTCCCGCCAAAACATGTTTTGCAGCGACGCTCGTGGAGCGTGCGGGTACTAAGCTTCATTTGCCGATATATTCAAATCGGAATAATTTTACAATTTATTTTTAAATACATATCTTAAATAATTCAAAACTATAAAGCAAGTTGCAACTATTGTTTTGATTACTATTTCATCAAAAATAAATAGTTTGCAACCTACTTTATTGTTTTGAATTATTCAAGATATGCATTTAATGTAAAATTATATGTTAATAAAAAACAGAGATTACTTTTATATTATTTTATTTAGAATTAAATAAAAAATATAAACAAAATATCTACCAAATCAAGTCGATTTACTGCTTGGCACCACATTCTTCTCATCTATAAAAACAATAAAAAAAAATTTTTAAGTACCTAGTATAAAATAACAGAATATAGAATATTTACTAAAACAAAATAATGGAAAAACTACACTTTAGTAGAATTTAATATTTTTAAAATGAGATTCTAAGACAAACTTTTAACTGAAATGGACTGAATTAAGATATAATAACATAAAAATTAAAGGTAGATTCTTACCTCAGAGTATTTTGGTAGGCAATGTGTTTTCACATCTTTGCCAGTATTTCTACAGCCAGGAACACCATAACAGAATACCATTTTGAAAAAATATATTGGGAATTTATGCTAAAAAAACACCGAATCACACCACTACAGTAACGAAACGAACAACACGAAAAGCAAAACACAAACTGACAACTGACCACGACCACGTGCGACGCGAAAATTGTGTCCGATCGACAGTTTGGGGAGTGGGGCTGACCAGCTGATGTCTGGAAGCGACAACAGCACAATCCGTGGCGCGTGAATGTACTAAAAATAAAGACCTGTCAAATCGCAGGAGTGCCCGCCCCATGGCCATAAGTGGGCGTGCTATGTGCGCAAACTAGTCACCTAACTAGTGCCCGATTCTGAAAATTGGAACCACGAAAAACAATAAAGAAAAAACAAAGATTATAATCTGTATAATCTGTGGTAGAACATTCGCCAAAATTCACGGCAGACCTGATAAGCAAAGACAGTCAAAGCTGTAGTTACCAGTTACTGGTAGTTCTATATGCGTTCTACTAACAGGGCATTGTAAGCTGAATATGCATCTAACAAAGCCATGTGCAGGTTCTGTCAACCTGAAGAAGAAACGATAGAACACATTTTATGTCGGTGCGATAGCCTGGCAAATGTGCTCTGTATACTAGGCAACAATAGGCCATTGACAAAAAGCTATATGGAGTATTCAGTCTCCAAGTTGCTAGATTTTGTGAAAAATGGAGAACGGGAGAATATAATCTAACGATCAGAAGAGGACCACAATAGATCTGAAAATATCACAGTGGAACAGGCCGATAGTCACATAGAAGAATTTAATCTAATCTACTATTTAATGATTGAATTTTTATTTCTTTAAACATTTCTATTTCGATTATTGTTGAATAGATATTATAATTATTTTTAGGCAAAAATGAATATGTTCAAAAGTTTCAAGTGCTTGTTATAGTTTTGTTAGTTACAAAAGATCTCAAAGAATTAGAGCCCCATCCTCACAACGCGTTGTCTATGGACGCATAACGAGTGGAATGCAGTTCGTCGATCCGGTTCGTTTGTGCAAATTTTGGAAATTCGTCTATTATGTTCGTGATTTTTCTTTGATAGTTTGCCCAATAACCGACATTCCGCCACACCGCCACACAACGCAGAGCATCGACACGTATTGGCGCATCAAATCGACGCATAAAATTGACCCATCACCCAATCTGAGATTACGAGACGCATTGACGAACCGCTTCAGGGCATAGTAAATATGGAGCTTAATAAGAGAGCATAATAACATAGAATAATTGAACGCAAGCAAAGATAATTCTAGTACGAAGTTACTTGTGTTAAAGTAATAAAGTAAGTGCCAAAAATATCTAATTCAGAATACTACAAAATATACCGGGTGTTTCTCAAAAGTGGCTCACCCCTATAACTTTTTTATTTTTTCACATAAAAAAACGAGATTTTGTATATTAGTATATGACATAATTTAGGATTGATTGACGTAGTCAATTGTTTTCGGTCACTTCCTGTTTTACTGGAGATAACTACAACTTTGGATTTTTATGGCACCCTCGGCATTTTTTTTCATTATTCGATAGAAAATGACACTCTCAATATGATATTCAGAGTGTCATTTAAAAATCAAAAGTTGTAGTAATTTCCGGTGAAACAGGATGTGATCGGAAACAACTGTATACGTCAGTCAATCCTCATTCATCTCATAAAAAAGTTATAGGGGTGAGCCACTTTTGAGAAACACCCGGTATATCTGCGTTTGCCCCAATCTCCCTGTATATATCCATCAAACTCTAATGTTATTTTAATTAATTTGTACAATCTGTCTTCTGTCCTGTCAGAGTTAATTTGGGCTTTGTCTTCGCCTTTTTTTCTAAAAATACCCGTTCGTTAGCACACTTACTAAAAGTTTTGATAGTTTTTAAGTAGTTCTATAATAAATTTTCGAAAGTAGGTCAATCTAGTGCAGACGCTTAAGTGCATATCGAAATTTTATATGCACCAGTTTTTTTTCAATATTTCTTTAGATGAAACAATAATAATAATATAATTGAAACCTTTAATAATATAATAATAGGTATAAATGAATAGGTCCGAAAAATTCAAGAGGTTTTGGTTGTTAAAGAATAAGGGCGGATTTTCATATAAAATTTTTCGATGTGACATATCCTTCCAATGTTTTTGTTAATATAGAGTGACCCAAAATTACAATATTATCGACTTAGACTGTTAAAATAATGATTTTAACAGAACATCAACGGTTTATAATAGACGTATCGGTTAAAAAAACTAAATAAGTGTTCCTGCCCGTCTTCTTGAATAGTTGTGTTTAGATATTTTAAACATATTTTTTTATATTATACCCCCCCCCCCCCGACGACGGGGGGGGGGATAATCCTCCTGAAACGTCGGTCATTTTTTTCGAAATATCAATTTTCCTGTGAATTAAAATGACAGACGATAACTGTCATTGCCGGTATCCTCTCTCTGGCTAAACTTTATTATATCACAAGTACCTAACATAAAAATGTTATGGATAAAAAAGTACTGCAGTAATTATTTATAAAATGATTGAATTTAAAAAAAAAATTAGATCAGATCCATAATATAGGTCCAGATCCATAATACCGGGTGCGTCTCAAAAGTGGCTCACCCCTATAACTTTTGAATAATTTTTTCAGATAAAAAAACGAGATTTGGTATTTTGGTATATGACGTAAATTAGGATTGATTGACGTATTCAATTGTTTTTGGGCACTTCCTATTCCACCGGAAATGACTACAACTTTTGATTTTTAAATAGCACCCTCGGTATATTTCTATTTTATTCGATAGAAAATGACATTCTGATAGAATGACATATATGTCAACTTTTGACATTTTTGCTTAAAACAAAATTGTATTTTTAATCTAGAGTACTGTGGCCGTGTTAAAAATACTAATTTTTAATCAAGGAGCCGTGGAAAAATGGGTTTGATCGACTAATGTTTTTTGTGTCTTGTCCTGGCCGGTTAAAAGATGCCCAAATCGTATTTTTAATCATATCTCAATTATTTACTATTATATTACATTATTTTATTATTATTACATTAAATGGAACAAGGGTGATTATTAGAATATTTGGAAAAAACATTTTTTATACGAATATTTTGGTACTACACAATTATGGACCTCATGTTACAATTTTAAATAAACCATATGCGAAAATGTCAAAAGTTGACATATGATGGATCATTCTATTCAGAGTGTCATTTTCTAACGAATAAAGTAAAAAAATACGGAGGGTGCCATTTAAAAATCAAAAGTTGTAGTCATTTCCGGTAAAACAGGAATTGACCGGAAACAATTGAATACGTCAATCAATCCTAATTTATGTCATATACTACCATACCAAATCTCGTTCTTTTATCTGAAAAAATAAAAAAGTTATAGGGGGTGAGCCAGTTTTGAGACGCACCCTAATGATGCCTAAATTGAGTTTTAAATTTTACATCAGTATATACCGAATACAAATAAATGGTGATAGATATTTGGCTTCAAACTGAGTGAAATCTATATCCAAGATGTAAAGTCTGTTCAGCAAAAATTCAATTTTCCTGCAAATAATGATAGACGATAATTGATCCTCACTAGACAAACCTTATGTCAAAATGACCTAACATAAAATGTTATAGATAAAATAATTTACTATCAATATTTATTAATAAACTTATTTGAAACTTAAGACATATTAGTAATAATTATTTCAGCTATAAAAATAGTTGGACAAGAGGTTCGTATTTTAATCCTAGATCCATAACTGTGCCCCATAATACCGGGTGCGTCTTAAAAGTGGCTCACCCCTATAACTTTTTTATTTTTTTCAGTTAAAAAAACGAGATTTGGTATGTTAGTATATGACATAAAAGTCAGGATTGATTGACGTAGTCAATTGTTTTTGGTCACTTCCTGTTTCACCGGAAATGACTACAACTTTTTATTTTTAAATTTCCCTTAGGTATTTTTTTTACTCTATTCAATAGAAAATAACACTCTGAGTAGAATGACATATCATATGTCAACTTTTGACATTTTCGTATATGATTTATTTGAAATTATAACTTGCGGTTCGTAACGAAAATTTAGTATAGTTTACTTTTTTTTTATATTAGTGTAGTATCAAATTATTTATAAAAAAATGCTTTTTCCAAATATGCTAATGAGCCACCCTCGTCCCATTTGAAAAAATTCAGATATGATTAAAAATACGATTTGGGCATCTTTTAACCGGTCAGGACAAGACACTAAAAACAGTAGACGATCAAATCTATTTTTCCAAGGCTCCTTGATTAAGAATTAGTGTTTTTAGCATAGCCATGGCACTCTAGATTAAAATTTAAAATACTATTTTTTATTAAGCGAGAATGTCAAAAGTTGACATATGATATGTCATTCTATCCAGAATATCATTTTCTATCGAACAAAGTAAAAGAATACCGAGGGTACCATTTGAAAATCAAAAGTTGTAATCATTTCTGGTGAAACAGGAAGTGACCAAAAACAATTGAATACGTCAATCAATACCAATTTATGTCATATACTAACATACCAAATCTCGTTTTTTATCTGAAAAAAGTAAAAAAGGTATAGGGGTGAGCCATTTTTGAGACGCACCCGTATAGTTAGTATTTATATAGTATTTGATGCAAAAATACTATTATGATTGGAATCCTTGATACTGAAACAAAATTACTCATTTTTCCTCCACCACGCAAAACATTTTTTATCGCTTAAAAATATTTTTACGCAGGTTTAGCTAACCTTGTTTTAATCATCAGCAGATCATTAAAACGTTACAAACTGATTTTAGAAAAAATAAACAAAGTTGTAGATTCTACGTAAAAAGTGTATAATTAACAGAAATTTGAAATTAAAAAAAAATACTGAAATTAGAGTTTTATTTACATTTTACAACAACAACAAATAAGATAAAGCGAATTTAACATAAAAATATAAACAAATTCTTACTTCTCAACCAGTTAGCTAAAATGGACATTTCTCAAATTCTCGCTGTTGACTTTCACAGGTGGAATCACAACGAACTGAACGCTAAATATGCGGTTTGAACATTTTATATCGGTCCAAGAACAAGTTTCTATACTTATTAAGAGTCCATTCACGCGTTCTCGGTTATAGTATATATTTATCTATACATCTGTACAGAGTGTGTGCACATTTTAGTTTAACATCTGTAAAGGTGTTATCTATACAGGGTGACCCTAGCTGAATTTGTGTTGCAAGTTTCTAATTAACTAGATATCTAGATTAGTGATTTGGTGCAGTTCAGTGTCTTACTTCTTAATGTAATCTCTGTTATCAAAGTATTTTCTATATTGTAAAATAAAGTTGTAAACATTTTTTTTTATTAATTAGATTATGCCTTCAGTTTTTACTTATTTAAATTCACTAAAAAACTTGATGAATTTTGATATCAAACACTTTGTACTTTAAGTTTTTTTTTTAATTTTTTTTAAATTCTTTTTTAATTTCTTTTAAAGAAAAGTTGTAGGGCTTAAACATCAAAATTTAGTGTGTGGTACTTAATACTTAAAATGAAGACATGTGGTTTTCTATTTCCCAACTAAATTCTTGGATCATTCGCTTTTTCATTACCTTCTATCCCTTGGTGAGCAGGCACCCAGAGTAGGAGGACTTTGTTTTCTTTGCCTAATTTGTTCAGCTTCTCTAGGCTTTCTTTGATCAGCTTCGAATTGATGAATAAGGCTTCCTGACTATCGGATAAGGCTATTTCTTGTTTCCGATAGTTCCTATCTAAAATAAGTTGTACGCACCTTTCGATATCGTAGATTTCTGCGTGAAGATCCAACATATGCAAGCGAAATGTAAACGAACGTTTATTAAAGTTTAATTTTATCACAATCATATTAAATATATTCTCTTTTTCAAGATTTGACAACGTCTTTGGCGTGGTTTCAGGATCCTGATAAAAACAGAAATTTTGTTTTTCGGGAACGCTATCAACTTTATTTTTTTTAAATTTATGTTGCCAGTTTATTATTACATACACAACGAAATTGACCCGTAACATCTCTCTTTAACTCATTGTCTCTTATGGGAATATTCTTTATTATACATTTCTTAGGTAAGTGCTAGGTCATTGAATTTGGAAGGTCATAAGCTTCCCAAAAATGAAATAAAATCCGGTAAAGTCCATATTAGAAAACAAAGTTGATGATGGCCCCAGAAAAACGTAACATCTTAAATAACTTTTGACATCACCAAATGATGAACCTAAAAACGAATCTTTGAAATTGTATGTGTAGATTTTTGTTGGACTGTTAAAATAAACCCGTTAAAAAAGAAAAACGAAAACCAGAACTTTCAGTTTTTCTGCCATATTTCCAAAAATAAAAAATATAAATTCAAGTTAACGGATTTTTACTCGATTCATTGACAGGCCTTGAGTTTGAGCCACTCTTTATTTATTACCGTTTCCGAGTTTCCAGTAATGGTGAAAATCAAATTTGAAATACCCGGAAAAACATAATTTTCGAAAATCTAAATCTTACAATGCATATAATGTATTAATATACAGGGTGGTCCAAAGTGTATTCCGGAAACTTCGACATCAAATTCAGCAGATAGAAATAAGTAAAAAAGTTCGTATAAATATATGTCCTAAAATGCTTAGTTTCCGAGATACAGGGTGTAGAAGTTCGATTTTTTTCAAATAATTTCTGAAGTAACGTCAATATTTGGATGAAAATTATTGGTTTGGTTTGATGAAATTTTGATTTTGATGTCAATATGACTCCTACTTGTAGGGGGCGCTATCTACGTCTGATTTAACAACAAGTTTTGTTTGGTTTGGTTTTAATAACAAGTTTGAATAACTTTTTATTCAAAGGTTTTAACCGTTTTGAAGCGTAATAACTTTTCGTCCGTACCTGTATAAAACTACTGAGTAAAAAAATATACATTTCCGTATTTTTTTTACGGAAAAAATATCTCTTGGTAAAAATCACTACGAGTAATCGTTGACGATATTTAAAATGGAAATAGTCCATACATGTCATTATTGATAATAAATAAACATGTTGAATAGAGATAGTTATTTGACTGAAATAGTAAATTTGGGAACTTTTTATTTTTATTTTAAATTAATCATACTTCTTTTTGAAAAAATGATGATAAAACAGTTTCTGCTGAATTTGGCACAAAAACATTTAAAATTTATGATTTCAGTCTAATAACTATTTAGTATTTAGTCAACATGTCTAATTTATATCAATGAGGACAGCTATTGGTAATTTCGGTTTCAAATATCTCGAGAACCATTCCTCGTAGCGATTTTTACCAAGAGGCTTTTTTACATAAAAAACGTCGTAAATGTATATTTTTTAACTAAGCTGTTTTATACAGGTACGGACGAAAAGTTACCACTCTTTAAACCAGTTAAAAATATGTAACTGGCGTACAAGTAGGTACATGTAGTAGTACTACAACTAGGAGTCATATTGCCATCTAAATCAAATTTCTCATGTCAAAAAACTCCCAGACAACAAGTTTCATCCCAATATTGACGTTACTTCAGAACTTATTTGGAAAAAATCGAAATAAAAATGAAACTTCTGCACCCTGGAGCTCCGAAACTAAGCATTTTAGGACATAAATTTATAGGAAATCTTTTATTTATTTTTATTTGCAGAATATGCTGCCGAAGTTTCCAGAATACAATTTGGACCAGCCTGTATAACCAATAAATAAAAACCTTAAAAACGTCGTTAAAGTAGTACTTTTATTATAACACATTCCGGAATCACAATATATTATCATAATGCGTACTATTTGAAAGTTACTAACCAAAAACATACACATTGAACACACGGAGTCTTAAAGCAGGAATGACAAATTCGTAAACAAATCTCATAAAAATTACCATAACTGCTCTGGGACGTTTCAAGTAATCTAACGACCATTTTAGACCGTTTCTGGTCGTTATCTAAACAAAATAAACAAGTAACGGATGTTATATACCTACCTTTACAAATGTAACGTACACACACAGATTTTCGCCTCCTAAATATTAATGGTATTTTAATAATACGTTTTTGGTCGCTTGTTAAACAAACGATGAATTTGAAATGACTTAGATGTTGGTCCTTGATAATTGAAGTTCCGTGGGAAATGGTCTAGCTAGGATATACAGGGTGAATCAATAAATACACATCGAGAAAATAATCAAATGTCCCTCCTTCAATTCACCGAAATAGGTGAAGTATTTGAGATCCTGGTAAAAAATCTATGAGATAGATTTTAGAAAAATAAGTTATATTTTATATGCTAACATTTGAAACAACATACTTTGACTATAATACATAATTACAGTTACAATTAATTTTTAAAAAGTCGTAACTCCAAAATTACAGTAGCTAGCGAAACGCGGTTTCAATTTAAGATTAGGAATAATATTTGCAACAAAATTTGTAATAACATCAAAATCAGTCAAAGTCGCAGTTTTTGAGATAAAAAAATTGGAAAAATTGAAACTAAAAGAACTGCCTACCAACTTTTCATTAACATATTTTACTATGGGCGGCTATACGTGCCTCCCGGCGTAGTGATGGGTTGTTATTTAACTATCTGTTATTTTATAACAATTATTTATAAATAACATAACGCAACCGTTACTACTTCTAAAAAATAACAGATATAAAATAACGACACGTAGAGATCGGCCGCTCGTGAAACGAAAAACAAAGTCGGCGCTCTGCATCACCACGAAATTCTATGCTGCTCGAAGCAATTCCAAAAAACAACTAGTATGGATGGAAAACATGTTATTTCGTCAACCATCGATACAGGCGGCGAGACAACGGACAACGGAGTGGGGAAAGCGCTACGGCGAACGTAGCTGCTTCGGTCGATACCGTCGATGGTCGTATTTACAACAGCTTAAAAATAATAGGATATAAAAGAAGCAGGTTTTTTGAAACGTTGCGGGCATAACGCCTGGCGGTGGAGATAACAGGAGTGGGTAAGGAACGCTGCTGCATCGGTCGATTGTCGATGGAGGCTCGCAACGGGTTGGAGAAGCAGTCATTTTAGATATGTTGTTTTTCAACCTGTTACGAGCATAACAGGGCGGCGGTCGAGATAATCGGTGTGGGAAAGGAACGCTGCTGCATCGGTCGATTGTCGATGGAGGTTCGAAACAGGTTGGGGAGTAATGCATCAGTTGTTTTAGATACATTCTGTTTCAACCTGTTACGAGCATAACGGACGGAGGTCGAGATATTATGGCGCTGTATATTTCAGTACTTACTTATTAAGTTTCAATATTCAGGTATTTATTTATTCTGAAAAATTTTCAGAATAATATTTTAAGATTTTTAAAAATGTATACAGGGTGTTTTGAAAAATCTGGTCATTGATTAACCACGATCCTGCTTAAAGCCCTTGACGTAAAAAGCTGATTTTTGGAAAACGGATTGACTTTAGTGTGTAGAGGTTCGATAAGAAGGGATTTTTCGAAACTCGAATTCTAAGGGGGTGAAACTACTCTGAAATATTAGAATATTTTTTATTTAAAAACCGGTGAGTTTTTCGGAAAAACTCTTAAAACACTTTATTATGTTGTTTTACATATTTTAAGATTTTTTAAAAATATATACAGGGTGTGTCATAAAATCTGACCATTGAGTAATCACTATTCTGCTTAAACTGCTGGACGTTTAAAGCTGATTTTTTGCAACCGGATTGACTGTGGGGTTGAGGTTCGATAAGGAGGGGTTTCTCGAATCTCAAATTCCAACAGAGTGAAAACGCCCCTCAAATATTACAATATTTGTTATTTAAAAAACGGTTAGTCTTTCGGGAAAACGTCTGGACACGCATAATTTATTTTGTTTTTTTACGTATTTTGAAATTTTTTAAAAAATCATACAGGGTGTTCCAAAAAGTTGAGTAATTGATTAACCACGATTCTGCTTAAACTGCTCGACGTTAGAAAGCTTATTTTTGGCAAATGTGAGAAAATTTTATCCAGTTTGTATGTTAATGGAAATTCTTGTTTTGCTTTATCATCACCATTAGAAATTATTAATTCGACGCGAACGAAGTCGCGGGTACACGCTAGTTTAAGTGTAAAATTAATTCGAACTCTAGTGTGTAGTTGGTTTACTTATGAAGAATATACTACACATTTTCTTATATTGCTATTTTTTGACCGCAAATGGTAAAATCATAACTAAGAGCTTCTCGCCCGTCGAGTGAGATGCACCCTGTACACTGCTACGCAATTCAGGATCTACGCGGATCGAGGGGCAGTGGCGGAATTTTGGCTTTTTTTATATCGCAATTTGTAAACAGCGCTTATTTGTAAACAACCACCGTTTTTAGAGAGGTATTTTAGATAACAATCGATATTTAGAAATGTTTTGACACCCTGGAAATACTACCACCGAGCACGTCATTGTTGCAACTTGCAACTGCGTTAATACGCCTGGCGGTGACCGTCTCATACTCTTTCAGATATTTAGCAGTAAAATAAAGAAACCTGTTATTTTTAAGTTGTTATTTTGAGCTGTTTTTTATAAATAACTATAACAGTTTCAACTGTTATCTAAAAATAACAGTTTTGCCCATCACTATCTCGGCGCCAATTTTTTATTCTAGTAGATCTGTATCTCGACGCACTATTACCGGACCCTGTATAAAATGACAGCGATCTTCGTATCGTAGCCATCGCTGACGCCGTTTTTTTCGATCATATTGTATAATAATAATATGAGATATTCGTTAGTAATCTTTGATAATAAATAAGTGGCACCCTAGATATTTTCGGTTTACATCTGGATTGTAAAGAAGAAATATCCCACAAATGCTCAGCAAGGCTCTCATGACACTCGTAGGGCGGAGCACCTCAGTATCCCTATACATAGATTAGAAAGGTCTCGAGATGGACCTAGATACTGGGGTGTGAAGCTTTACAATAAACTCCCGGATGGGTATAAACTATTGTCCGATAAGGTGTTTAAGGGCAGGGTTCGTGGCTGGTTACTTGAAAATCCACTGTATGACACGACGGAGTTTCTTTCAAGTGATATACATATTAATCTCACTTGATGGAAACTCCTTCTACAACAGAATGTGGGAACTGGAAACTCCCACCCTATATTTATATTACAATGTATTAACTAGAATATATAACTGTCATTGTATACCCATCTAATATGATGGTTTTAACTTTATGTCTTTTGTGTTAATTTTTAAGTTAATTGTGTTTTATATATGTATTTTATTTTATATTTTGACTTATGTACGCCACTATTTGTATGGTATTGACATCAATAAATTATTCTATTCTATTCTATTCTATTCTATTCTATTCTATTCTATTCTATTCTATTCTATTCTATTCTATTCTATTCTATTCTATTCTATTCTATTCTATTCTATTGTATATTTTCGGTACCTTTTTTTGTAAAGTAAAATCTATTTAATATTATATTTGTCTGAAGCTCACTGCTATTATTGATGTAAATGCCTGATATGAATGTAATACAGATCCACTAGATAATTATTTATAAATGTCAGAGAGATGTGCGTTGTGGTTAATTAAATAATTGAAATTTTATTCACCGTTGAACATGACATTAGGCAATATATTATATAAAGTTATAACTAAAAATAAACGGCATATTAGACTTTTGTCATGGCTTTTATTGATTATTACTATTATAGCTTGCGACAACTAACAATAGTCAATTTAATACAGTTGACCTCCAGAGAATTATGCAGAAACTCAATAAACCCAAGTAGGTACCTACCTCAGTATCTACCATTAGTATTCTAAAACAATACAAATATTATTACTTTAGAGACAGAAAGTTCTTACATATAATTAAATTATTATGATATTATTAAGAATAAGTTACAAGTCCATTCTTCTAGTAAAGTTAAGTCAATGCTAAAAAGACTATTAAAAATACGAATAAGATACAAAGAGGCTTACGAATCAATGTATAATAATTAATTAAATTATTTAAACTTATACACACGTTTGTAATATCAATTAAAATCTTGCTTTGTTTTTAATAAAAATACTTCTGTCAATTGTAGTAGGTATATTGTCAATAAATCCTAGGACATTCCCTATACGATATAAATTAAATTGTTATTATTATTATAAGACTGTTTTGAAGAAATCTGTAATTGAAGAACCATTATTCTTATCCTTATTTTTATTACCGGCAGTTCTTTTTTATTGCTTGTTAGCAACAAATTATACCGTTTTCGTTTCATGACTTAGAAACAATTTATCAAATGTAATAAAAAAGTCTTTTAGAGCTAAATTAAAGGCTAAATCAAGGACATTTTTGCATATTTTACTTTTTTAGTCAACCGTTACGGCATAACATAAGTTATTTATTACCAGGAAACTATTATTTTTTGTTTATTTATGTATTGCAATATAAATCTACTGATTAAGATGCAAAAATAAAACAATTCTAGTGAAATTGAAATAGATATCAACTGAATCTTTCTAGGAATATAAAAATAAATATTTTCATTTTTTAGATTTTCTAGTGAGGAAATACTCAGCAGTTTAACTTAAATCGTTATTTCAGTATTCCGTAGATGGAAATCACTAAGCATAAAAAATATAGAAAAATTTGTACTATTTACTATTTACTTAATTAGCACATATGAAAAATCGTATCGAAAATATTTAAAGTACTCTGTTATCGTTAACAAATAATATAACCAAGCTGGCCATGAAATACGTGATTTTCTCATTATTTTTATTTGTTCAAAATCTATAAAAATTTTTATGAAGTTACATCTGAGAGAAAACAAAGTAGAAAATTTTTTGAAAAACTTATTTTATCATCTTTAAAATGTATGAAATTAAAATTTATGTTCAATGAAGAAGTTATTCAAACTTCCTAAACTACGATTCAAACTTCCTAAACTATTAAAAATTAATTATGGGAATACCGGTTCCACACGAGTCGCGTTACAATAGCGACCGTTCCAGAAAAATACCGCGATTTTGTAACCGAGGTTCCGACTTCCAAAGTGTCGCGGTCCTCGCTAAAAATATATCTAACTTATCTATATTTGTAGATTAATGTAACTTTTATCCGCCACTCATATTCCTAATATCGAGTTTATAATTGTGTGTAGCCAATCTATCTCATTTTTAGAAAAACGATGACATTCCTTGTTATTTTCCATCAATATTCGTTTAAATAAAATCAACGGCTCATATTTATGTGCATTGCAATATAATATATTTAATGTTAAAATCAAGAACAAAGTCCAAACCATTGTCAAAAAAATTATTTATTGGCCTAGCCTAACCTTAAAAATAGATATAAACAATAAAACTTATATAAATGTATAAAAGCAAATAAAAGATTTTTATTTTATTTTATTTGCTTTTGCGTTTCATCTTTCAAACAACGCTATTTTATACCATGCCTAGTACATACCAAAAACCGCTATTTCGAAAGTAACGTAGCGACGGGAGCACCAACGCCAATAGTAACCGACCAAATCGCGACAGGCAAAACCGGAATTCTAGAAGCGCTCCAGCTACTGCTGGAACGAAGTACGTCGCCGCCAAGGTCGAGCGTTTTGTTCACGACACGGCTCTATAGTCAGTGGCGTTGACCTTAAAAAGCACCAAAATATTTCAGTGCTGGACACCAGCACCAAATTTGGCACACAGCTTCTACACATAATAGGGCATCAAAAATTGCCGGGAGACAATCTCTGGCATGTCCGGATCATCCTTTGATGACGTCATCAAAATGGCGGACAAAATTTTTAGCATGAAATTGGATTATCACTTGTAACTTTGTTAATATTTAACCGATTTTAAGTTTTAATAGCTCATTTTAAAGCTTGAATAATTTGCTAAACAAACCCTATATTCAGTTTTTTTGTAGGAGGAGTAGTTTTCACGCATCCCTTAAAATTGGAATAAATAAATGAAAAATGACGGTTTTATTATAAACAAATTGAAACGTTAAAACAACAAAACAAAAAAATTGTTTATTACGTATACTACTCTTAATTTTAACTATTTTTTGCCCCCCCCCCCCTCCCCCGTCGACACATCCCCCCCTTGCCTTGTCTCTGAAATGTTACAGAATTGTTTTCATAAGCAAAATAATAACACTTTTTTTTTGAAGAAACAAAATGTACATAAAATAAATATTTTTTAAATATTTATTTTTGTTAACGAACGGATTGTGATGAGAAAAATGTCTATACATGATGTTATTAAAAGAAATAATCTACCTTTACTCAGTAAAAAAAATTCAAATTAAGTCAAAAGATAAACAAAAAATCGTCGATCTTCGAAAGGACAGTAATATTTTCAGTAGACTTTATATTGCTAGTCAAGTTAGACACTTGGACATTAATGAATTTTTTTCCAAGGAGAACAGTTCGTATCCACCATCTATATCGGAATTCGGAAAATTGCGAAAACCCTAAAAGAAATCAAAAAGACATTGTTTCATGCATTATTCAGACAACAAAAATTACCGACCAATTTGTTGAGGTACCTAAAGTATCTACACTAATTATTGATTGAGCTGCCCTTGTTCATATGTTGATACCTCAATCAAGCAGAACATTCCAGCAGTATAGCGAAAACATCGTTCAATCTTATATTCGGTCAAGACTTGCAACGGTAGATAGGGTCGATATTGTTTTTGATCAGTATATCCCGGAAAGCTTAAAAACAGAGACATGGGAGGCGAGAGGTTCTGGAGATAGGGTAAGCATAAAGCCCAATGTGGTAATTCCCACAAATTTTAACTCCTTCTTGGCACACAGCCAAAATAAACAAGACTTGTTTGGGTTTTTGGCTCAAAACGTAGTAAAGATGGATGTACCGATTGGAAAGAAAATAATCTGCAGATATGAGAACTTGTTCATTAGTTCCGATAATGAGGTTTCTTATAATCCTATTTCCCCAACATTTCATGAAGAAGCAGATGCTCGACTATTACTACATGTATGGCACGCTTCCACCTTTGAGGGACATACCAAAATTACTATAAAAACAGTAGATAGCGATGTAGTTGTTCTTGCAATATATGCTTTTCCGTATATGTTAGAGAACATAGAGGAGTTATGGGTTGAATATGGAACGGGGAAAAATCTACAGTACCTTCCAATTCACCAAATTCAGCAAAAACTTTCACCTAGCGTTCCAAACTTGCTTCCCTCTTTCATGCTTTTTCGGGGGCAGATACTGTTTCAGATTTTGGGGGAATCGGCAAAACTACGCATGGAAAACATGGATGTCATATAGAGAAGTAGATGAAGCTCTTCTTAAATTTCAGAACATACCCTGCACCGAGACTATATTCCAAAACGAGAAAGCTTTTATGATTCTTCAAAGATTTGTGGTACTTTTATGTATCATTCAACAAGCACTGCGGAAACTGTAAATGCAGCAAGGCGAATCCTTTTTATCAACATAATCGTTCCATCAAACATATTCCTCCAACATGTGATGTTTTGCTGAATCATCTTAAAAGAGCAATTCTGCAGTGTTTCGTGTGGAGAAATTGCCTTCAACGAGATGCAGAGCAGCCAAATCCAGGCGAACGGGGGTGGAAGAAAGTTGGGGATCAATTTGAACCACTTTGGTCTACAAGTTCCGATATTTCAATGGAAAAATTACAAGAGCTTATCGCCTGTAAATGCACCCAAAGATGTATTTCAAAATGTCGTTGTGTAAAAAGTACCTTAAGGTGCACAATGCTCTGCAGGTGCGAAGGTCAATGTACCCGCGAATAGTTTTCTTTTATTTGGGAATATTGTACATATTATTATTAGTTACTATTTTTAATTATAATTAATATAAAGTTAAGTTAATGTTAAGTTATTTTTAGTTTAAAAATGTATCCTCTCAAGTTATTTTTAGGAATATTTTTGTTCATTTTTTAGGAGGATTCAGAGGAACTTTGTTTGACAATGCTCTGTAAATGTCATGTACCCTCGAAGTTTTCTTTTGTTTGGGAATATTGTACATATAGTTACTATTTTTTCATTATTTATTGTTTAAGAAATATGTTTTCGCAAAAGTTATTTTTAGCTTGAGAAATGTATCTCCCGAAGTCATTTTTAGGAAAATACTTTAAATGGGTATACATTATACATTTTGATAAATTTTTAGGTGTATATAGTTTTGAGGGGTGGACTGGAACAAAAGAAGTAAAGACTGAAGTAAGGGGAGGGTACAAAAAATAAATAATTCAAAAATATTTATTTTATGTACAGTTTGTTTCTTCAAAAAAAAGTGTTTTGCTTATGAAAACAATTTTGTAACATTTCAGAGACAAGGCAAGGGGGGGGGATGTGCCGATGGGGGAGGGGGGGGCAAAAAAATAGTTAAAATTAAGAGTAGTATACGTAATAAACAATTTTTTTGTTTTGTTGTTTTAACTTTTCAATTTGTTTAGAATAAAACAGTCATTTTTCATTTATTTATTCCAATTTTAAGGGATTCGTGAAAACTACCCCTCCTACAAAAAAACTGAATATAGTTGTTTTTAGAAAATTATTCAAGCTTTAAAATGAGCTATTAAACCTTAAAATCGGTTAAATATTTACAAAGTTACAAGTGATAATCCAATTTCATGCTAAAAATTTGGTCCGCCATTTTGATGATGTCATCAAAGGATGATCCGGAGATACGGGAAATTGTCTCCCGGCAATTTTTGAAGCCTTATTATCTCTAGAAAGCGTGTGCCAAATTTGATGCGGGTGTCCGGCACTGAAATATTTTTAGGCTAACGCCACCGACTACTAGGAGCGCGACGCGACGGCTGGAGCGAACACGCGCAACGCTACGTACATACCAGTACCAGTTACTACTGCTGGCGACCGACGAAATCGCGACGGTTGGAGCTAAACACGTCGCTATGCGGTTACTACGGTTCCAGCTAACTTCAAAAGCGATTATAAATAATTTATAATTTTGTCGTCATTATAATTGTCGTTCTTCAGTAACAGGTTCCTGATTCGTTGTGGAGCGCGACACGACGTTACAAAAAAATACCGCTCCAAAATCGCGTTACTCAAATACCGACACATCGCTATAAAAAAATACAGGCAATAGAAATATAATTTTGACTAATATAACTAAACTTTTATTAGTCAAAAAGGAAAAATCGTTTTTATATACAAAATTGTAATTAATTATAATTTTATAATGTCATAAAAATTCTTTAATTTGATAAATCTTTGTTTCCGGCTAATTTTACATTCCTAAATAGAACACCAAGTGTGGCAAAATTCGACTATACAGGGTGAGTCTTAAATAAGTGCAAATATTTTTAGGGTGGTATATTTCGACCCCAGAAACACGATTATAGTTCTTTTTTCGCATTTTTTTTGAAAATTTAGAGTTTTTTGAAAAAAAGTTGGATTTTTTTTGTTTTTAGTTAAAAAATATAATTTCCTGATGTTAGGCAATATAGGTAGTAGATTAAATTTCCAGAAAAGATCCAGTGGTTCTTAAAATTATAGGAAAATATTTTTTTTTGGCAATTTTCAAAGTAAAATAACTCGATTGTTTTGGATTTATTTGAAAAACGGTAAAGAGAAAATATATTCCTTTCATCGAAACCTACTAGCTGAAAATATTTGCACTTATTTAAGCATAAATAGATAAACTTTTAAGCAAAGAATTTTCAAAAATCCCTTGTTAATACTTAATTATGTCACTTAAGGAATCCTTCTGCAAAATTTCATTGTCTAGATCAATGAAATTTTGCAGAAGGATAAATACTGATGAATTTTCACACATTTATCTTTTTTAATTTCAGCCCTATAGGGGGTAAACTTTGAAAAGTCGCTTATTAGGTTCAATATTATTTAAGAAACCTTTGCGTACTCAGTAACTATCAATTCGAAGCTGGCCAAAGAATGCATAGGTAAATTCCAATCGCTAAATAAATTAGGCAATAAATAATAAATTAATATAATTGCTGAACAAATTAGGCAAAGACAACAAAGTCCTTCTCTTCTGGGTGCCAGCTCACCAGGGGATAGAAGGCTATGAAAAAGCAAACGATCCAACTAGAAAAGAAACAAACACTCCACTAATTGGAAGAATAAAAAGGATATCAAAAAAGATATCAAAATAATAACTAAGGATATCAAAAAGGACGAAAAATAAAAACTCTAAAGTATATGCATACTACACGATTGTGCAATGTCCCATGAAGCACGGATTTGGTGAATAGCGAAGACTCTGAAGAGTTTTCAAGAGCTATCTAAACAATTCAAGTATCACTCTAAAAGGAACGTGCGTTCTTTGTACTCTCTAGAGGACAGTAAAAGGAGACGATGACGTGACAACACAATAGCTGAGAAATATGCGTATTTACCAAGAGGGTGTAAGGGCTTTTTAAATTATTACATATGAGGGGATAAAATATTCCAAAGACAATGTAAGAACTGGACAAAGCAAGAAACAGTCCTTGTATACACAACCTTATTCTTTCAAAATTCAATTATATTTAAGCAGGAAATACGCACACGCAAAACCGTGCACTAAATATTTTATTAAAATAAATGCTCGACAGTTCTGGGAAATAATAATAATAATAATAATAATAATAATATTTATTTATTTCCAAATTATGTTACAAAAAAAAAACATAAAGAGAAATATCGTCAAACATCAAAATAAATATTCCAAAGCATATTACACATATTTTACAAAAATTAGATAAGTCTACTTACATAAACGGGAAAATATATAGAAAAAAAAATAAACCTAAAATTTACAATATTGGATATAATTCAACAATATTTCCTTAATCCTAATTAACCATTGAAATTAAAAAATTCTGGCAAGCTATAAGGCTCTATATTTAATAAATAATTTTTTAACTTAAATTTAAATTCGCTTAACTTTCCACAGAGTCTAAGTGTTAAGGGCAGTTCATTATAAAACTTTAAACACATATACAAAGGGCTTTTTTCCGTAATCGCAAGTTTATGAGCGGGATAGTTTAGTAAATTCTTTCTAGTATTGTACTGATGTATTATGTTACTCTCAAAACATTCTCTATTCATGTAAAAATAAACTAAACATTCATAAATATATAATGCATATACTGTCATAATTTTTTCACTCTTAAAGATCCCTCTACACGATTCGTTGAAATTCATTTTTCTTACAGTGCGTATTACCCTTTTTTGTGTTACAAACAGTCGTTGTATTTTGCTGTTGCTGCCCCAAAATATTATCCCATAGCTCATGACGGACTGAAAATTGGAATAATACAGTGTTTTTAGTGTTCTCTCATCCATATATTTGCTTATTACCCTAATTGCATAGCACACTGAACCCAGCTTTTTCAAAAGATATTCTATATGATTACTCCAATCTAAATGCTCATCAATTATTATTCCTAAAAATTTCGTGTGGTCAGATATTAATATATTTTTAGTCGAATCATATATAAGTGGTCTATTTGTTCGTGACAATTTTGTTCGAAAAATGATGACATTTGTTTTATCGGAATTCAGAATTAAATTATTTTCATTGAACCATCTAGATACATTATCTAATAAAATTTTGCTCTCGTCAATTAATTCGGGTAGGTGTTTTTTTCCAATTAACAGATTGGTATCATCAGCATAATTAATTATGTTTTGGTTTTGTCCATTTACTGCCAGATTTAAGTCATTTAGGAATAATAAAAACAAAACTGGACCCAATATACTACCCTGAGCTATACCGATGTTATTTGTGCGTATCTGGGATTTATATATTTTACCTTCATTGGTAATAGAAACTTGTTGTTTTCTGTTATTAAGATATGACTGTAGCCACTCGAGAGACTTCCCTCTAAATCCGTATCGTTCCAATTTTCTTAAGAGCAATTCTCGGTCAAGACAGTCGTAGGCTTTAGAGAGATCCAAAAACATCCCTAGTGCCAATTCCCCCACCTCCATGTGTTCCAAAACTCTCCGAACAAATTCAAAAATTGCTGTTTGAGTAGATTTCCCTTTTAAATACCCGTGTTGGTTTTGGCGTATCAAGTTACATTCTTTAATAAAAAACATCATTCTACTTAACATTGCTAACTCAAAGAGCTTTGAAAAACCCGGAAGAAGACTAATTGGCCTGTAATTATCTATTAACTTGGGATCGCCTTTTTTATGTATAGGTTTTATTAGTGCGGTTTTTAGCTCTTGTGGAAATATGCCTGACTTAAAGGAGCTGTTTATTAAATAACACAATACATCTTGACAAGCACCAGTTGACAATTTGATCAAGCTTGTAGGAATTTCATCATTACCACTACTATGTTTATTTTTTATTTTTGCATTTATATCAATTAATTCTTGAGGCGTTATTGGTCTTAAAAACATTGATTTATTATTAATTTCAGTGTTAATGCTATAGCCGCTTGGTAAATTTTGTAGTAGATTGGGAACAATTGATAATAAATGCTCATTAAATGTTTCAACCATTTGTTGTCCATTTTGATTAAGATTATTTGGAGATGCATCTTTATTATTACCAATTATTTCCTTACATATGCTCCACATACACTTCACTTTATTATCTGATTTTTCAACTCTGCCCTGATATGACATAGCTCTACATTGCTTTAATAATATGTCATATTGTTTTTTATATTTTTTATATAGTTCTTTGTAATAATGGTAATGTTTCGAGAGTGGTAGTAAAATATCCATTTTTTTCTTATGTTCTAGAATTAGTGGATTATCATATAAATGTTTCTTTTTGTTCTTTATTGATACTAGCTTTAAAGGAAAATGTTGGTTAAAAATTTCAGAATATATTTTATGAAAAGTACACCACTGTTTATCAGTATCATTATCTTGAACTTCATATACACTGGCCCAGTTTTGTTCGCTCAAAGATTCCAAAAACAATTTTTTATTAGTTTCCGTAAAAGATCGTTTATATACTTTACTATTTTTAATTATTGGTATTATTTTAAACACAATTTTTTGGGCTGTGTGATCAGATATGTGTGATTCAAAAACCATGTTTTTATATAGTTCATATTTGTAAATATATTATCTATGCAGCTAGAGCTATGTTCAGTTATTCGTGTGTTTTCTTTTATTGTATTTACAAAATTAAAACTATACATAAGAGACATTAGTTCACTTTTATTTTTATTGTCTTTTAATAATTCAATGTTGAAATCACCTGTTATAAGAGCAGTCATATTTTTAGACAGAATATATGTTAAAACATGTTCCATTTTACTAAAAAACTAACTATGTTACCTGATGGTGGTCTGTAAATCACTATCACTACTATGTTCATCCCCCGAAATTGACACTGAATAGCGGCACATTCAAATGTTCCCGTCTCTGACAATTTGTTAAACTCTTCGATCACATGCGTTTTGACTGTCTCCTCGACATATATTGCTACTCCTCCGTGTTGTCCAGCTTCTCGGCAGTACTGATTTTGAAGTCGAAAATTATTAATTTTGATTTTTCTCCAACTGTTCCATCGATTTCCAGTGTTCACAAAAACACAATATTTTGCACTCCGGATTGTTTTGCAGCATGTAATTTATTTTATCTACTGAGTTTCCAATAGACTGTATGTTTTGATGTATAATACTGATGTCCTCAACTTTATTATCAACTATATTAGGCTTAATATGTTTTATTAACTGTTTTGTATATTTTGCTGTAAAAATGGTCGTATGTTGTATGATTTATAGTTTTTCTTTACTTGAAGTAGAAATGCTGGACATTTTTGATCCCTGGCACTATGTTTACGATCAACTAGCCTAAGTCTTTTACAATTAGGACAATCTAAATTGGTTTCTTCCGAGCAATCCTTCGGGTGATGACTTCCTCCACATTTGTGACAACATTCTGGTGATTTGCAGTACTTTTGAAACATGCCCAAAATTGCAACATTTAAAACATATTGCTACATTAAAATATTCCGTGACATATGCTTTCATCAAATCAAAACTTAAATTATTCCCTTTCATGATCCATTTAAAAGCGTCGGTGGTACTTGAAGAACCCAGTTTTCTTTATGGATGTCTCTGCATGGTTTTTTTAGTAATATATTTTATCTGTGTCTTTATGTCATTTCCAAAATTATCCTTGATGTCAGAGTTTTGTTCAATTAATTCATTAATAAATTGGTCAGAAGTATAACCTTTATCTATGCCAGTAACCATTATCATTGGAAACGTATTTTCTTTTTCCTTGAGTTGGAAATTACTGTTCGTACTGAGACTATCTTTAACTTTTCGTTGCTGATCAACATTATGAAATTGCATGACTACTCCGCCACTCTCCAGTTGTTTTACTCGTTTAACTGTTTCTCTTATTTGGTTTGCCTTTAAATTTTGTTTAATTTCTTGCACTACTGATTTAGGATTTTTTTCTTTTCCAATTTTAATTAACAATTCATATTTTTCTTCTTTAGTAGGTGTTTTCCATTTAGGATTCATTTGTGTCTCTTCACTGTTGCTTGTATTATTATTCGCTTTGATTATTTCGCTATATGTCCTCTGCTGAGTCTTACTTTTTACTTCATTGCTAATAGTTTGATTACTTTCTAATGGATTTCCTTTCAATTTTTCAACAGTTTGTTTCAAACTTGCATTTTCTTTCTCAAGTTGCCCCACATTATATGATAACATGGTAACTAATCTATGTACGTTAAACAGCGCATTTCTCGGATTTGACATATTTGTTTCATTTTCTGTACAAACGCTCACTTCTAAATAGTTGTGTATCACTCCCAAATAATCTAGTAGTCCTTCTAACGCATTTCTTGTGTTATTTTTAGAATTTTGTTCAGTTTCTGTAGAGTCGTTATATTTGTTTGTATTTTGTAAATTGTTTTTCGGAAATTTTTTCCTTATCTTGTTCTGTTCCAAATTACCTGGGCTGGAATCAGACCTAGTTCTTTTCCTACTCTAGGTAAAATAACTACTCTTTAAAAATAAAAGAGGTAATAAAACTGTCTTGTTATAATATTTTCTTATTAAGCGCTAGATTTTTGCATGTATAGTCTGTCCAAGAGACGATACATAAAAGTGATAGTTCTATTTGTCGTTTTAATTTACAGGTTGTATTTTCTGTAACTTTTTGGATGTTAAATATAATAAAAAAATCAAATAATCATTCTGACTCGTTGGACAGATTTATTCAATAATAAAATATAAAAAGCACTAATAATAATTTATTTTTACTCTTCGAAAGATTCAGTATAAGAAATCATTCAATGAGTAAAAAAAAATCATTACAAAACAGATTGAATATTTTTAATGATATAATTTATTACTAAGTATAAAAATAAAAATATCTAATAAAAGAAACATTTAACTTGCAGTCATTTAATTTTTGTTTCCATTCATTAACCATTTTTCGTAGTTATTGAGAAAGTGAAGTTATTTAATTTTATAATAAATCCTGATGTTTTACGATGTAATTTACATGTCTATGATTTTTATAGTTTTATGAATCATAAATGTAGGACAATGGACAAAAGTAACAGACCATCTTATTTTTATCTAAAAAAATAGCTCACTATTAAGAAAAGTTACGCTAGAAGAATTGTAAAGTCTGACCAACGAGGGAAGTGCCAATTTCGACAGATGATGTCCAAAAATTGACAGAAAATACAATCTACTTTTTAATTAAATTGACAGATAAGAACTGCCACTGTAATATATTCTCGTTTTCCCATTATTTGACCCACTGTAAGTAAAAAACTGACTTATGAGATAACTGATAAATCTAACTGACGTATTTCCAGAAACCTTATTTTGCTTCAAATTTAATAAATAACTATAACTCCGCCGCTGGTTGTTTGGAAAGTCTAATATTTACCATGCAAACGGAAATATGAGATATATCCATGTATTAAATTTTGTTTAAATATTTTCAATAGTTTAAGATTTAAAAGAGACAAACCTTTATTGTTTCCAAAATCAAACATCCTGTATATCCAACCGAATCAGTATAGAAAAGTATTAAATATAAAAATATTCCGTTCTATTTTATGTTTTCTGTAATAGTTAAAATTGGACCATACTACACGTTTTGAAATTTTAAGAATATTCAAGATTAGATAAGGAAATTCTTAACAATTACTATTACTAATCGTCAGATTCAGATGCAGTAGCAAAATTATCTGAGAAGAGACGACTAATATTGAATAATGTGTAAATAGTCACTCAATTATTTGTTGTATGTCATTCCTATTTTGGTTACAATAGAAGATCTGTATCTTAAGGAAATATATAAAAATTGTTATAGCATTTTCATGGACAAGAATAATACAATGTACTTTAGTGTATTGCGAAATTTACTAATTCATTGAAATAAAATATCTTCTTGACTGATATTGTCTCTAATTTGGAAATTTACACAACGGTTTCGGTCAAATGCATCAGTGACTGTTATCAAGTGTGAACTAATCTAATTCTTAACACTATTGAGCATATCATAATAGAGCAAGGCATTCACGCATACAA
Source organism: Sitophilus oryzae (assembly GCF_002938485.1). Classification (NCBI taxonomy): domain Eukaryota; kingdom Metazoa; phylum Arthropoda; class Insecta; order Coleoptera; family Curculionidae; genus Sitophilus; species Sitophilus oryzae. The sequence continues at coordinate 1,502,725 of NW_022145801.1, read as the reverse complement.
TTAAGTGTAAAATTATCCCCTGAAGACGACAGCATTATAAGATGACAACAGGCTGTGTTTTTTACAGCCCAGTTGGGCAGATTTCGACCCATCTGTGTAATAGTCACGATATTTTATAACATTTGTATTAGACTAGTTTTGTAAAGATATCTGGATGTTTCAGATTATTTTTAATTTACAAAGTTCCATATTAACTGCAAAAGGATTCCATGGAGAGGGAAGTGTGTCGGAAACAGTGAATACAGGGATATTAGGAATGTTTTGTTGGGTGGAAAATAGATAGTATCTAATATTAATGGGGCGTTGGTATTTACGATGAACAGTATACCTTTCATTATCTTGTAAGTCGAAGACATTGGCATAATCAATCAAAAAAGGATTTGACTTAATGGATGTTCCATAATTAAGAGTACGGAGAATATATGTATGGAGAATTAAGAGTATGGAAATTAGATTAGATTCTTCGAGGTGGCTATCGGCCTGATCCACTGAGACCTTTTCAAAGATAATATGGTCCCCTTCTGATCCTTAGGTTATATTCTCCAGACCTATCCTTTTCACAAAAATCTAGCAACTTGGAGACCGAATCCTCCATATAGCTCTTTGTCAATGGCTCTATCATTTTCTGGTATAAAATAACGCATATTTGCCAGGCTGTCGCATCGACATATAATGTGTTCGGTCGTTTTTTCTTCAGATTGACAAAACCTGCACATAGCTTCGTCCATCAATCCCATTAGCTTTAGATGCCTATTCAGCTTACAATGCCCTGTTAGTAGACCCACTACAGCTTTAACTTTTTGACTTTGCTTATGTTATGTGAATTTGAATTGAATGGTGAATTTCTTCACCATTCTAGAGATTTGATGGCCACCAATCCTTTTGTATAGCAGCATTGACTGGACAATTGTAAACCAGACTCATTGGTGCCCCAGCTTGAGGAAGATACTCTCTTTCTTTCTTGGTGACTCCATCAAAGAAACATTAGAAAAGATCAGACGAATAGCCATATGATATAACATTAAAACAGTTTTTAAGTCTGTAACTAAGATGCTTTAAAAAAACAAGAGAAAGAGTGCATCTTCCAGATACTTTGTGAATACGGCCGTATGTGTTGGTCAAACAAAGCAACCTCTTTGTTGGAAATGTTGAGGTATATTGATTTCACTTTCACAAATGTCGTCAAGTAATGTCGTCCAGGAACCTCGCTGGCCATTATACTGCTCTACCATTTCCAATCCATCTTCAGGGGAAATGATTTGGTTGTTTATTGTATTTAATTTTCCGTATTCAAGGTTTTATCTTTATCTCACGTCATTGTTAAGTTTTATAGCTCATCAATATTGTAACAATAAATAGATTATATATTAAAAAAAAACAGAGCCGGACTTGAAATTTCTTTAAATAAATTGTGTTTAAATGCCCAAAACAAAAGAAAAATATTAAGTGTGGCATATATCATTGTACTCAGGAGACCGAATTCTTTCAAAATCTAAAATAAAAAATGAGGTCCGTATTTAGAAAAAGCAAGTTGGCCTATGTAAGTATCTCACAAATTATCAGTTAATTTGAAAGTCTAAAAAAACAGATAGAAACAATCAGATAGCCCTGATAAAGTGGCTATGAGAATGTGTAATTAATTTTTTGATTTTCTAAAAAGTATAACCACAGAAAAAAATAAAATTGATTTTCAAAAAAATCCGTTTTTTCCAAATAACTCAGCAATCCTTAGATTACAGTTGAGGGTTGGAACCTTTGGTGTTACACAGCAAAATAAAGATAAAAAAACACTAAAAAAACACTAAATCACCACAATACACCAAAACACTTTTACTTTTACACTGTGCGCGTTTCGCTAACAATGATAGCATCATCAGCAGATGATTATAAACTAAAGTACAATCTACAAGTTGAGCGTTTATATACTCGCTCAGTGGACACCGAGTGGGTGTGGCAAAATCTAGCCAACCGAGTCAGAGCCCACTGAGCGTAACAGTTAGATTTCCGCCACTAGAGTAGTAGGAACACAGAACTTGAAGGAATTGGACCGTTGTCTCTGTTCATACTATCTTTACATTTATTAATTCTGATGCTTTCATATGCATCTAATTGCCTGTAATTTGAGACTTGTTTAATTAATTTTAAATTATTAAGATCTATACAATGTTCTTTATCAACAATATGTTCGGCAACGCAAGATTTATCCGGTCTACCATATCTTATCTGAGCTAAATGTTCTTTAAATCTAGTTAATATTGATCTTCTAGTTTGCCCAACATATTTCTGATTACAATCTTTACAAGAAATTTCATAAATACCCGACCTTTCCAATGGAGGTGTTTTATCCTTTGGATTACCTAATAATTGTTGTAATTTATTATTAGCACTATACACAAGTTTATAATTGACATTCTTAAAAATTCCTTTTAGACAACGGGATAACTCTCTATCAAAGGGTATCGAAAAATATTTAGACGTATCTTTCTCCACTTGAAAAGTCGAATTTTCAGAAATCATTAACCTATACCTACGTTTTCTAATTAATTTATCAACTAGTGAAGGAGAATATCCATTACACTCAGCTACATTCCTAATGTAATCTCTTTCTATTTCATATCTTTCGTTGGAAGGTGGGAAACTAAGTAATCTATGAACTAAGAAATTTAAACTAGCCATTTTATGTTCAACACTATGATGTGATTCATTAGGAATATATCTGCGTGTGGTCGTATTTTTCCTATAGATATCAAATTCCAGGCAATTATTAGTATTTCTAATAACTAATACATCTAGAAATGGTAATCTGTCGTTGTTCTCAATTTCATGCGTAAATTTAATGGAAGGAAAACGATTATTTAACTTAGAAATAAAATTATCTATGGTGTCTGAATGTGTGTCAAAAACAAAATATCATCCACATACCTAAACCATACTCTTGGAAAATACTCAAACTGATTCTTAGCCTCCACTTCAAACCTGCTCATGAATAAATTAGCCAAAAATGGAGACAATGGATTACCCATTGCTGTACCTTCCCGCTGTTCAAAAAAATTGTTATTAAATTGAAAACAATTTTGTTTCATACATAACGATGTAAGCTCAATATATTCAATCAAAGTTTTGTTGTCGAGACCATTTGCGTTCAGTAATTCCTTCAAGTAGCCTAAAGTATATGTGGAACTGGAACACTTTGGAACAACGAAGATACATCAAAGGAGACCAAAATTTCACCTTCATGCAATGTTATATCTTTAATTTTGTTAATGAATTCAATATTATTTTTAATTGAGAAAGAAGGTTCATAATCAGGTAAATTTTCGAACTCCCTTGATAACCATTTTGCCAAATTATAAGTCGGAGAACCTACAGCCGAAACAATTGGGCGCATAGACTTGTCCGGTTTATGAATTTTTGGCAAAGTATACAATTTTGGTAATGAGGGATTGGATACTTGCAATTTCCTCTTTAAAGAAAGATCAATAAGGGTGTTACATTCTTTTAGAGTTTTTTTAACGTCTGCTACCATCTTAGACAAAGGATTCTTTTTCAAATTTATGTAGGGGCCATTATCGATTCAGTGTAAAAGTAAAAGTGTTTTGGTGTATTGTGGTGATTTAGTGTTTTTATTTTGCTCAGCAATCCTTAAAATTTTTAAAACTTTTTTGATGGTATCTTGGTGAACACCCCAAGGCGCAACTTTAATCGAGATACCAATGCTCGTACCTTGAATTTGTAGCACCCTGTATAGAAATTGAATTCAAATTAATAGCCTGATATTTTAAGAATCATATTATAAAAAAAATTTAGGTATTATAATTAAAACGGTTTATTGTAAAATTCTGCACTCAATATTTTACGTGGAACTGAATTAAAATTCAATCAAAGTACGTTCCATGTACGTTCCCATTACTTATCAAAATATGCGATCTGCAATCTTTCAGAAAAAGGTAAAAATGACGATGCAATTCTATAATATAAATATTTTGAAACGCTATAATATAAATATTTTGGTCCACGTGTTTATCAAAATATTGATATTTTAATACAAATTTTGTGAAAGTGTATCAAATTATTACCTGTAAAAACCCATTTGTTACAAAAAAGCTATTTGTTACACGTAATAAACTATTTTATTCCTTTTTTTATTTTACGCGTAATTTTTTTTTATTTTATTAGTTTTTCTACATTTCAAACTACACTTTTTCAAACATATCCTTCAAATCCTTCAAATTAACAGTTGTTACAACATGTTACAATTTCAAATAAAACATATGCGAAAATGTCAAAAGTTGACATATATGATATGTCATTCTATTTAAAGTGTCATTTTCTATCGAATGAAGTAAAAAAATACTGAGGGTGCCATTTGACAATTAAAAGTTGTCGTCATTTTAGGTGAAACAGAAAGTGACCGAAAACAAATCAAAATTGGGTCAATCAACCTTAACTCTAATTTATGTCATATACTAACATACCAAATCTCGATTTTTATCTTTTGGGCACACTTTTGAGGCGCACCCGGTATAAAACTAACATTATTGCCATCTAAAATGAGAGAAAAAAATGACAGAAAATATATTTTATCTGTAAATTAAAACGATTGACACAACTGTCACTATCATGGATCCTATCTTTGGACAAACTATACATATTAATGTATGTATACAAAACTCAATATATCCGTCAAATCAAAAGATACCCCTGATTTTTTGTGCTAGTTGGGAAAAAAAATCAATATGATCAAGTTTTACTACTATTTTCAGTAAAACCACCCTTACTTTTTTTTTTAATTTATCTGACACGAAAATCGCAACACCCAGTATGAAATAAGAAAAAAAATCAAATTTCAACAAGCTCCTACTTTACATTTTACAAATTTAATATTTATAAATAATATAAATACATACTATTTATAGCGTATATTTTTTCTTGATAATGTTACTCTTTTTTCTTCATGTCGAATAAAGATTATAATTTAGTTTGTCAGTTTTTATTTTTTTTTTCAGTTCGTTTATTAATTTCTTTATTATTTTTTATTGACCAATAAATTAGGAATAAATAAATATATCTGAGATTCATAAAATCCTAAAAACATTTTTATTATGACGCATAGTTTTTTTAGTTTAATTACCTATTATATTTATTATTAGTATATTTCTACTAGTACTTTATATTTATGATTATGCGCTAAATGAAATCCAACGCAAATTCGGAGATTTTATGACAGAAACACCCCATAATTTAATTTTTTTACACACAGTTTTTTCACTCACCTGCCATTATCACTGTCTTGAGTCTTGATCTCCTTTGATTATCCTAACTTACTAATATACAATAAACATTTTCATATTAAACTCGAACAAAAAATCGTCTTTGAATCCCTCTCTCTCACTAGCCCTTTAACTCGAGAACGGTCGACTTTGATGTACTCTTTCTCTAACGAATACCCGTTCCCGTAACCAGGAAATAAAAGAACTGAAGCCGCGTTCACGCAGCGGTAACGATAACGCGGAAGAGAATGGAACAAAAGGCCGTCACGGTGGGACGTGGTGCACGAACGGTCGGCGCTGGCGAAACGATCAATACAGAGCGATCGACGCTGAGCGCGGATTATGCCGATACTGCAACCGTGCGTCGACGGCAGTTTTTTTGATCGGCGTGGGGGCGCGGTAAAATTTGAATTTCCGATGCGCGTTAACGTGCGCAGACGAGTGGAAGTTTGGTTTTCCGCTTTTTAGGGGGCGCACCCACCAAATAGGCAAAGATTCTTGGTAGTCGTGATTACATTAGGGTTGTATTCAAGCTTTAAGGTCTATCAATCGAAGGAAGAGACTAAACCAAAACAATGACCAATGCATTTTGCGTTGATCAAGAACCGCAGAGCACCGATGTCACTGGGCCAAATTAGTCAAACCCTGGTGCGTCCAGACCTGACGAGATGTGAGCGAGACAAGAGCGAGACAAGAGCGAGGCAAGAGCGAGACGAAAGCGAGAAGAGAGCGAGACATCTTCTATCTATTTTTTGAGGCAATCCTGCCACGAGACGAGCGAGTTAGATCATAGTGAAAGGATCCCAAACCCACATTAAATTGTAATTGAATATAACAAAACGATGGCCAAATAATAACACATACAGTAATAAATGTTTGTATCTTTAACATGGTCTTTGGTTAGGTCCATTTTTGGCTATGCGAGTCCATGTTATCCCTGTTAATTTCCTAATATCATGGTCCCATCTTAGGTTTGGTTTTCTTCTAGGTCTTTTAATTTTTCATGGGTAATATGCTGTAATTTATCGCATCTGTTCCTATTTGTCCGCCGTCCCTGCCAGCAGGTGTCCTGCCCATTGCCATTTGAGAGATTTGATTTTATGAATGATATCTATTACCTATTAGTATTCTATTAGTTGGTAAATGCAGTGTGCATTCACCAACTAATAGAATACTTAAATGCTCCTGATTTTATCTAGTCTGGTTTTTTATGGGGATATGTTAAAGATAGTATTTACAAAACTTGACCAACTATTGTCGACAACATGAGAGAAATTATTGTAGCTGCTTTTCGAGGTAGAACTCCACATATGCCTTTTAAAATGAATGAAAAGATCCTTTTGAAAAGACTTGACATCATTTTATGCAGTTAACAGGAAAGGAAACATTTTGAGCATTTGATTTCATCTATTAGGGAAATTGGAACAATTTCCGTTGCACGTCATCAATGACACCATGCGTCGTCTTATGGAGTTTGCTGGTGGTCGTATTATGATGTGCAACGGAAGTTATTTTAATTTCCCAAATTTTTGTCACATTATTATATGTTTTAGTTTTAATTGTGTAATAATTAAAATATGTTTTAAACGTGTATCGTTTTATTACCGTTGAGTATTTTACTCTACAATCTTTAATTTTTGTTAAATTAACAAAAGATATAACACAGCTACCCTAGATTTTTTCAAATAATAAAGATCTACTGACCCAAAAACATAAAAATTAAAATATCTAGGAAAATCTTTCTCTGAGGGGTAGGCAACCTTAATAATATTTTGAAGACATATAAATTCTCCATTGAACACCGGAATAATATACTGGGTCTTCCATTTATAATAAAGGAGTAACTTGCTTTTAACAGTGACTAATGTTCCATATTAATTTTGTCTCACCCTGTGTAACTTTTCGGGGCAACTTTCAATTTGGTTTAACATACAATGGTTACTGTAATTAAATATCAGGCTATACAAGATCCACTAAAATTTAGGTAGCCTGTTATCGACATTTAAAATTTACTCTTCATTTTCACAAAACGTGAAATATGTCAAAATCCTTAGATTTTAGGTATATGCTTCTTTAATAAAACTCATCTTTATTTTTTCCTAGAATCGGAAAATCAATTAATCTATATGGTGTTCCATTAGAAAAAAACACAACTTTGATGTGTAACTTTTTTGGGGGACACCCTGTATAATTTTATATATTTTTATAAAATACTTTTAGTTAACCTACATATGCTGCCAAAATATAATTTCGATATAAACTACCGTTCTCCTTGGAGCTTCCGCGGCGTATGAGAGGCGCCACCCTGTATAAGTTATGACTGGTAATATTATTTGTAATCCATACTAACTTAATTCTTCTGTTGATGTCTGGTAGCATTTTACAAAAACTATTAAGCTATGGACTTCATTTAATACATCTTCATAATGGTGTATGTTGTTCAAAGCAAGTAGTTATTAATTCGTTTACCTCGACGAAGTAATGAATAGAAATAAATAATTAATTAATTTGTAGATAATCAGAAATTGTCAATAAACATCAGGTAATTTCCTTAACCTTGCAATTGATATTTTTCTATACCGGGTGGGTCTCAAAAGTGGCCCACACCTATAACTTTTTTATTTTTTCAAATAAAAAAACTAGATTTGGTATGTTAGTATATGACATAAATTAGGATTGATTGACGTATTCAATTGTTTTTGGTCACTTCCTGTTTCGCCGGAAATTACTACAACTTTTAATTTTTAAATGGCACCCGCGGTATTTTTTTACTTTATTCGATTGAAAATGAAATTCTGAATAGAATGACATGTCTGTCAACTTTTCACATTCTCGCTTAATAAAAAATCGTATATTAAAATTCAATCTAGAGTGCCATGACTATGTTAAAACACTAATTCTTAATCAAGGAGCCTTGGAAAAATAGGTTTGATCGTCTAATGTTTTTAGTGTTTTGTCCTGGCTAGTTAGAAAATTCTCAAATCGTATTTTTAATTATAATATCTCAATTTTTTCAAATGGAACGAGGGTGGTTCATTAGCATTAGCATATTTGAAAAAAGAATTTTTTTACGAATAATTTGATACCCCACACTTGGTATTTCGAGTCAAATTTTCGTTACGAACCGCAAGTTATAATTTCAAATAAACCATATGCGAAAATTTCAAAAGGTAAGATATGTCAATCTATTCAGAATGTTATTTTCTATCGAATAAAGTAAAAAAATACCGAGGGTGCTATTTAAAAATCAAAAGTTGTAGTCATTTTCGGTGAGACAGGAATTGACCGAAAACAATTGAATATGTCAATCAATCCTAATTTATGTCAAATACTAATATACCAAATCTCGTTTTTTTAACTGAAAGAATAAAAAAGTTATAGGGGATGAGCCACTTTTGAGACGCACCCGGTATATATCTATGTATAATATATAAAGTAATAAATAGATAGATCTACAGATGTCGTTATGAATTCTCGTTTCAGGTCTTTGTTATAGAAGTTTTGCTCGAATCTCCTACTATTAAGAGAGCTCACTAACGATAAAGATAGATCTCTAAAGCACGGTGGCTTTATGCTCCCGATTTCACCACCTGCTTCCAGGTAGGGCGCAAAACGAATATGTGTCAGGTTCTCGTGCCGCTTTTGTGCATCTGCTGTAGTTAATTCGTCAGAGAACAGATGTTCATATAGGGACTGTATTGTTGAGTCAACTGATCGATCATATGTTGAATAATTAGAAATGTCATAGGCATAAACAACATAACAGGACTAATTCTAATGATGCTATGTTCGACCTATTTAATAATGTATACTCTAGCCTGAATAACCATCACTCTACAGTTACAATTTTCTGTGATTTCTCTAAGGCTTTCAACTGTGTAAATCATAATATCTTAATTAACAAATTGCAATACTATGAATTCAGGGGAGTGCCGCTCGAATGGCTTAAGTCATATCTTGGCAACAGAAGGCAGCTTGTGAGGATTGATACGTGTATGTCTTCTTGTAAGCCTATAGAATGTGGTGTTCCTCAGGGTTCAGTACTTGGCCCTATTTTGTTTCTGGTGTTTATCAACAACATTGCAAATCTAAACATTAGCGGTAAAATCTGCCTCTTTGCGGACGATATTAGTTTCACTTGGAGCGGCCAAGATGTTACGGCACTATATAAATACTATATCCAGTGACTTACGCACCATTAAATCTTGGTGCGATTCTAATCGCCTATGCCTCAACCTTTCAAAAACTAAAGTTTTGTCATATAAAAGTACTATACAACCTTTTGTACTTAATAACACCACTATTGACGTCGTGGACTCTGTGAAATTCTTAGGACTTGTTGTAGACAACTCGTTAAAATGGGACTTGCACATCGAAGCTTTATCAAAGAAACTAAGCGCTGCCTGTTTTGCGCTAAGATCAGTTTCTAAGGAACTTAACTCATCAACCTCTAGAATGGTCTATTATGCCCTTTTTGAGTCGCATCTTCGTTATTCCCGTCCATTCTGGGGTACTTGCTGCGCGACAAAATTTGATCGTATTTTTAAACTTCAAAAGAGAGCAGTTCAATACTTATTGGGACTGAACAGTAGAACTCACTGCCAGAATTTCTTTAAAAATTTTAAAATACTGACTCTTCCTTCCTTATTCATTCTTGAATCCGTTTGCTTAATCCGCAAGCACATATCTGCTATTCCGGAAAGGCCTTCTCACAACTATCCACCTAGAAATGCGGAGCACGATATTTATCTGCCAACCCCGAGCTCAGAACTAGTTAAGGGCTCAATACTGTACAATGCCAAGACAATGTACAATCATTTGCCTTTGAATATCAAGTACTTTTATTCTTTCCCGCATTTCGCAAAGCTCTGAAATCATACTTACTGGAGAGAGCCCTAACGACTGTGTTTGTTAATGTTTAATCATGAAGAATTTTGAATTTTAAAATTTTGATCATCTCACACACTGACTAAGGGTCTAGTATTTAATATTTAATATTTTATAATTGTTATTTTATAACTTTCTTAATACGCTTGAGTTCTACAATGTCCATGTATGTTTTATTTGTAATTTTAATGACGTAAATTTTTTTGAATTGATTTGTATTGTATTATATTTTTTATTATTTGTATATTTGTTTTTGTGCTTTTTTGTTTTGTAAATGCTTTGTCTTGTCGATGAAGCTGTTTTGGCTTTTTGTACAATAAAGCGTTGTTTATAATTCTAAACTTTTAAGACAATTTTTTCCTCCTAAAATTTTGAGAAAAAAATATTTTTTTATTATAAAACTAAATAATTACATCCTTTCAATCAAAACTAAGAAATGAGTACTTATATGAACAAAATTAGAAGCACCAACTTGAAAAGACTAACTTGAATTATGATATATCCAATTGCACAGCACCATAGTTATAAAAAAATAATCTACCATCTCGATTACGATTTAAATATAAACAGTGTCCTTAAAAATAAGGGTTTTTAATTAGAATAGAATATCATATCGTGCAATTGCCAAGTCATTATAAATATTACAGAAATAAGGATGATTAATATTGATACTAACAAATTATAACAAAATTGTTGAATAAGTGCTTAAAAAGAGACTAAATAAAATAAACTGGGGGACTTAGTTTTACATGAGATCTCACAACTTTTTATAGCGGAGGAATTGTGTTGCGAGACTTGGCGTTTTTTTAATTTTTTTCATTCTGTTTTTGATGGAATGTTATTTTCATGTTATATTATTTTTTTATTTCATGAATGAAAACAAATTTTACATAAATAAAAAAACAACTTTACATGAATTAAAACCGAAAATCAATGTATCTGTGGATAAGAACAATTTTTATCTCTACAATACATTGATATTAATATGTAAATTTTGTTTAAGCAAGGAAATGGCGTACGATTATGAGTTCAACCTTACTGTAGTTGCCATTGTGATTAGTTTTCAATTAAAATCTCAATAAATGCAATTGCACATGGCGTATTGATATCATAAATTCTCATTACTACGATGAATTTTAGATCGAAGATAATAACTTCAATAATAATTTATATACATGTGCGTTATAGTAATTATTTCATACATAATCAAATAAATAATTGTTGTAATTAGTGTTGTTAAAGTTTATGTTAATTAACATTGTTTTAATCTTAAGAAAGTTAAGAAAATCTTTTTCTGTCATACTCTTGATCATATCGTCATATTTATAGATGATTATGATTGTATTTATTTTTTTTTTGTTTGGAAAAAGACAATTTGAGATGTAATATTATTTTTAAAACTTAGGCAATTAAATTATACAATTTTAATATAAACAATTTATATTTAAATTTAAATATTAACAAACTCAGCCAAACTCAGTCAAATAATGGAACCAATAACCACCGTTGAATTTATAGTTTTTATATACGAATTATAATCTAAATGTGACACTATACTTTTTTTACTTTACCTTCACCATTTTGTCATTAAAATTATAGTAAACCTCTAAGGGTAATTTCCATATGTAAAGATTGTATTGTATTCCTTTTTTTATTTTATTATCTCAGATATTTTAGAATTGAGCACATTGTAGAGAAAGAATAATAGATAGATAGTTTTTCAATTGATCCAGATATCCCGTGGGGCAAACTGCTGCCAAAAATGATGTACCAAATGTGCTACCAAATTATTTCCAAAACAATACCAAATTAGAACAAAGAATACCAAATTAGTATTATTCTTTTTAGTATCTAAAGAATTTAAGATAAGGTCATAAAAACATATAAGCTTAATTCGAGTTCCAAAAAACTAGAACGGTTCTAGAACGGTTTAAAACAATGGCACAGTCTAATTACGACAATCATTCATGTCAAAAGTTGCAAAAAATCATATTGCGCCAGTGTTTTCAACCGTTCTAGAACCGTACTTTTTGGGAACTCGAATAAAGCTCCTGTCATGACACGTTTAAAAAGTCATTTTAACGGTTCCATTAACATGGATACTTCAAAAATTTATAAAATAAAAACTTGTACATAAAAACTAATTGAATTTTTTTGTTATTTGCGCTATTTGTTACTTATAAGCTCAAAAATATTAAATTAATATAGTATTAATTATATGCACAAGAAAAATAAGAAATTCTAACGAGATCCATATTATGTTTCCATGATGCGAGTTCTTTAATTTCTTGACATTTTTTCGTATGACGCTATGTACCGTTTTTGCGTAAAAACCATTTTTATGCATTGAAAAATTGCAAGCTTGGCAATTAATATCGTGTAAAAATAACCTATTTTTCAAATAGGCCAGCAACCTAACCTCGAAACACAAGTAATTATTCTTAAGTATGTATATTACGATGTATATTTTATTGTTAAGTAGGTACTTACCTTGGACACTAAATATAAAAACTTTAAAATACTTCATATAAAATAGGTCAACACCAAAAATTTTTGATCGTGTAAAAAGCGCGAAGGCGGTTCATTTTCAATGCAACTGGGCTAGAAATGATGCAATCAGCTTCCCGGTTCCCGGCCGTCGCGTCGCCACGTGCGTCTAATCCACATCCTCCGTTGCCAGATGTCCAACAAAATACCTGTTTAATACCAGTTTAATACCAAATAAAACCAGTTTATTACCAAATTATACCAGTTTATTACCAAATAATACCAAATTAGTACCAAAAATACCAAATTAGTACCAAAAGTACCAAAAAATACCAGTATTACCAAGTGCTTGTACAATATACCACCAGCGGTTTGCCCCTCGAGATATCCTGTATAAGACATAATCAAAAGCTTCCGGATTCATATAGCTGTAGCCTATAGAAGTGCTTATTTAAATTATGAAATTCTCCAAATAAATGAACTCCAAATGTGTTTGGTTTGGTTTGGTAGATGAAATGTGCACAGCTCAAATAAGTGCGTAACTCTAATAATAGCTCGCACCAGACAATTGGAGAATATGACCATATTGCAGAATTTGAAGATAACAATATCTTCTCCAGAATGACTCGTATTAAAAAACACAACAATTAACTTGTTTTACTTGACTAGTAAGGATCACAACTCCGATATAAACGCCACAAAGAAGCATCTTTTTGAAAAGCTGTTATCCTATTATCGAGGAAAGGTCGAAATTATAATGGAACTGTAACAAACGATAAAAATAAAGAAAACTTCTCTTTACCAGTGAAGCAATGAAATTAAATACCTGTATATTATTTGAAAACAGGTGTTTTCTGTTGAAACAGTGAGTATATCGATTAATATTATTATAAGGTACTGATTTGTTTAGTAAAGTATAAATTAAAGATAAAACATATTTTGGTACTGACTTTTGACAATTTTTCCCTACCCTAGATCAAAACCTAAGTAATGGTTTGAAAAAGCTCTATATTAGATTTCCTATTTATGATTTTCACTTTACAATATGTAATTTAAAAAATATTCCTTGCTTATTTGACACTAAAGTTGAATTTTTTGCCTAAAATGTTGTATAATTTACCTGCATAGTGAATTTGCCATAAAATTCTTATTTGAAAATGAACTTAATAAAATTGAGCTACTACTATTTATCTAAATAGGTAAGTTAAATAATATTAGTAGGTAACATAATATGAACAAATATTCATCTTAAAACTCAATGGTTGGAAAAGCCAGTTGCACTTTTAATTTATAATCAATTAAATTATTTATTTTGTATGAATATAATAACGAGTTATTATTAAACACTGTCAATTATTATGATATATTTCCAGGAAGTAATAACTCTTCAAAAATACAATTACGTAAAACAACATATTTTTAACGCACCTGTCAACTAATATTGCGTTTACTATCATCAAAAAATATTGAAGATTTAGAAAAAATTAAATGAAACTGGTTGTGAATGAGTCTTTACGTTCAGAACCAGCAGAACCTCGAAATTACTGGAATAAATTAGTGGTTTCAATTATGCTTTATTTTTAAGAGTTTACAGTAATTTATAATGTCTAAAAAATACAATTAAAATTAATAGAATATCCTAGCATCAGCTTGCGGCAGTCAGTTGTATCCATAGAGAAAACCAGATAATTAACGCCTAAGTTAAAACTGCTTATATTCTGTGCATAATGATGTAGAATGTAGAATGTTTAGGAGGGGAGCTAATCACCGCGACCTTACAGATCTATTATGAGTTCCCCTTTCTTGAGTTATAACTCATCATACAGTCCCAGGACTATGACAAAAGCCAGTATCTGGGACGGTTTTACAGAGGGTAGTTCTCCATCTCCAATATCATTCGTACCAAAGTTCATGGCACGAAATATTGTCGTCTCGGCGCATTCAGTGATGAGGTGTTTTGGTGTTTCCCCATTTTTCCCACAAAATCTGCATTCACCGTTGCTTCTCACCTTCAGCCTACTGAGGTGTTCGTTGAGGAGAAGGAGGTGTCCTGTTAGAAACCCCGTGTTTTTACTTAAATCAAGGAAACCTTTGATTTTTCTCAATCATAAAAGTTCTGAGGAACTTTTTCGAGTGTCTTAGACCGTTGGAGGACTCCCATTCCAGGTTACAGATGGAGTCTTCCAGATTCTTCAGTTCCGCTTTCAGTTGGTTCCCGCTTGGAAAACAGAACGGTTCTGGCCTAGTTAGTGGAGTGTTTGCTCGTTTTCTAGCTAGATCATTTGCTTTTTCACATTGCCTACTATCCCTTGGGGAGCAGGCACCCAGAGTAGGCAGACTTTATTTTCTTTGCCTAATTTGCTAAGCTTCTCTAGGCATTCTTTGACTAACTTCGAATTGATCGTTACTGAGTTAATCGCGTATCGGATAGGATGGCAATTTGCTGTTTTCGATAGATCTAAGATAAATTGTACGCATCTTTCGATAGCGTAAATTTCTGCCTGAACGATGGTTCGGAGTATTTAGTTTTTGGCCTAAATACTCCTATCCCTGTCCCTGCTTTGGTTTTGGAAGCATCAGTATACCACGTTATGGTATGGTCTTTTCGAAGGTCTTTTACATGCTGAGCAAGCGTTTCTTCCTTCCAATCCTTTTTATTACTCTGAGTGAGGTGTTTATCAAAGTTGTAAATTCTAGGTATGTCATCCACTGGGAGTTGGAAAAGTGGAATTTTCTTTTTGAGGGTGTTCCAAGCCCCTGAAAAGAAAGCATCGCATCAATTAGTATCTCTGGTTGAATTGCCTATTCGAGGACAATCTCCAGATGACTATGCATTAAGTTGAAACGTGGGTACACAAAGAACCCGTGCTCCGCCTCTGCAGGAACTCCTGGACAGGACGGGCACTCCGCGGAATCATCGAGCTTAAAACGATGAAGATATGCTCGGAAGTAACCATGTCCTGAGGTCATCTGTATCAGGTAGTAGTTGACCTCACCGTGTTTTCGATTCAGCCAAACATTAAACAGATGTAGAAGACGGTACGTCCACCTACCCTTTGCTGAGGCCTCCTACTGTACCTGCCATCGGCGTATGCTATGCTGCCGCTCTTCTCTTCTGAGTGCATCAGGGTTCAGTGCTGACGATCCTCTTTATCGATGAAGGACTTGCCTTTCTTCGGCTAGAATTCCAATAGAAAATATTCCAGCGATAACGCACAACGCATCCTCAGACACCGTGCGGAAGGCACTAGCTACTCTCAGGGCACTCAGCCTATATACTGATGCGACTCTTCTCCGTGTTCCTTGTATTCTGAGGGAGTCAACCGAAACAGAAATTCCATAAGTCAGTACCGATGTGAATACTGACGATAGCAATGACCTCCTAATTTGTTTCGGGCCTCCAACATTCTGCATCAGCCGTGGTACGCTAACTCTAACTGCTTACGCTTTGGTACATACATGTTCCACTTGCTGCTTAAAATTTAGCCTGGCATCAAGCATCACTTCCAAATATCGAATGAACGGATGTGATATGATCTCCTGCTTCAACCTTTTTTCTACTAGTTATGAGCATTGCCTCTCTCTTTTTATAAATACACTACATGATGAGCGTACTAATTCTGCAGCCGGATCTTGGACTATAAGCATTGATAGCGGATTCTACCGGACTATGCTTCCAAATCGCATCGTCCTCCTCTTCTGCTGATCGCCGACGCGATGACGGTCAAAAAGCTGCTGCGGACAGGACACAACGCGGAACGGTACAAACGGCGAGTGGTCGAGGTCTCAGCAGGTGAAAACAGGGCTCATTAGCTATCGACTCTTCGCTCGTGGCGGTCTGAGACACGAGAAAGCCGTCGCGCATTTCGCAGAATCGAGAGAAAACAACGACGAGACTCGTCTTTGTGCGTGTTTCACTTAAAACCGGGAAAATACAAGGAAAAGGTAAAAGTCAAGTGAGATTTGTCTGCTCGTCAGTGCGCTAGTTTTTTTCTTTCGTTTTCGTATGTCGGAGGATTGATTTGCAAACCGTATTGGGCCAATGACAATAATCGGAGTCTGTTAAGGATTGTTTTAATATTTTTATTCATCTTTTTTGGTAAGCTAAATTGATATCATTTATTTCATTATTAAAAAAAAAACTTCTGTACACTCCCACACATTTCTTATAAATTATAGTAATTGGAGATATATAGAGCTTATGTTAAAAATTGTTAAAAAAATATATTAAAATTTTTGTTAATTGTTGGTTTGTGGATGTTTTTTTTATTTTGTCTTTATTTTTTAATTATGCTTTTTTATTTTTGCTCTGATTTTTTTTCTATCAATATATACCAATATTCTACAAATAGCAAAAACATAATAGGGATATTAGAGCAAAAAACTGTGTTTCATATATTTACTTTAAATAAAAACACTATTGTTTATGAATATCCTTATTACGAGTATGTCGATAATTAAAAAGATTTTTTTTAATTAAATAATTAATAATAAGTAATTTAGAATCACAGATATAACATTTTAAAAAATATAAATTTAACAAATTACAAAAAAAAAAATACCAAAATTTGATTTTGGTATTTAAATGTTATATGAAATTTGTTAATTGTGAATTTGTATGAAGTTTTTGAATTTTGTTGATAAATTCCTTTTTAGTTTCGAATTTTATTTATTTTATTATTTATGTATTACCATAAATAATCTTCAATATATAAAATTATAAATATATATTATTAATTGAGTAGTTGCGAACACAAAATATCATATTTTTACTAAGTTTTTAATTTGGTTTTAAATGTTAAAAATGGCTCCCTTGAATTCACTGTAATATATGCATATAATTATGTATTAAATTAATATATGCATATAATAATATCAATATGAATAATATGAATATATTATTCACATAATAATATGAATAAACAGTTATTATTAACAAAATTTCATTAAATTTTATACTCATTATTTCACAAACGTAAAAAAATAATTTAAGAACTTACCTATTTTGGTTTCACCGATTTCACAGTTGCAGGTATCTAAAGCCTTTATTGGCATTATAGGGGTCATTATCCCATTAGTATATTCTTCATGTTGTATTTGGCTTTATTTAAGGTTTTGAAGGAATTCAATATTATTTATAACCACTATATTAGCATTGCTACATAACAGTGATATAAAGTATTTATTTTAGATAAGTTTATTGGCTATTTATATACAAATATTGCTTATAAATAATAGATGTTTTATTGTAATTTATTTATAGATTTGCATGACCACAATAAGGCCACTGGCAAGTATTGATGATGGTTGTGTTATTATTTGCTCGAAATATGATATTATAACACCTAGAAATAATATACAAAGTAATATGTATTAACAAACACAAAGAACAACAACAACAAATTACTTAAAAAAATGGTTTTAAGAACAAATTTAAATTAAAGCTAATTGAATATGACATTGAATAGACCGTTTATAATTGAATGGTTATCTAAGGAATAAAATATATAAAATCATAGCATTACTATTAGCAGAATAATTAAAAATTATTGGTATTTAATGTACCGGGTGCGTCTCAAAAGTGGCTCACCCCTTTTTTATTTTTTTTTTGAAGTAAAAATCGAGATTTGGTATATTAGTATATGACATAAATTAGGATTGATTGACGTATTCAATTGTTTTCGGTCACTTACTGTTTCACCGAAAATGACTAGAACTTTTCATTTTTAAATGGCACCCTCGGTATTTTGTTACTTGATTCGATATAAAATAACACTCTGAATAGAATAACATATCATGTCAACTTTTGACATTCTCGAATATGGTTTATTTGCAATTGCAACGTGCAATTCACAACGACAATTTGATTCGAAATGCCAAGTGGATGGTACTAAATTATTTGCTAATGGACCACCCTCGTTCCATTTGAACAAATTGAGATATTATTAAAAATATGATTTCAGCATCTTTTAACCGGCCAAGACACTAAAAACATTAGACGATCAAATATATTTTTCCAAGGCTCCTTGATTAGAAATTAGTGTTTTTAACACAGCCATGGCACTGAAAAAACACAGCCATGGCAACTGAAATCTCACTTGATTTTCAGTACAGACTCTGATGCACTGGAGACTTCAGAAACTTATTGGACTGACATTAATAATAATAATAATAATAATAAAAATATTTATTTCAAAAATGATCTAAATATGTACAATAAAATTACAAATATGTAGACATATTGAAATATTGTCAGCGGTGAAGAGACTTTTATACCTATTAAGAATTCATTGATTGAGTAGGGTTCCAATTCAATTAAGAGTTTTTTCAATGATTTCTTATAGGTTTCTTGACTTTCGATTGCTCTTATGTCTTCAGGGCTATTGTAAAACTTTACACACATATATACTGGATTTTTTTCAGTCAGGGTGAGACGATGTGAGGGGAACTTGGCATCACTGGATCTTGTTTGGTATTCATGAGATTTTACCATTTCAAATAGGGACTTATGTTTGAAGATGAATATTAAACACTCATATATATAAAGAGCTGGAAGCGTCATAATTCCGAAGGATTTAAAGTGTCCTCGACAGCTTTCTCTGTACTGAAGTTTCTTTATAAGTCTTATAATTCTTTTCTGAATTACAAAAATTTTTGCAGTTTCTGAATTTGATCCCCAGAGAATAATTCCATATCTCAGCAGTGCCTCAAAGTTCCCACAGTATAGTGTCTTCATTGAGTCTGGGTTCACATAACTCTACGACATTGACTCTACGTTTGAAAATATACATAACGTTTCGGTCAGATATATCACTGACCATTATTGGTTCACACTTGATAACGGTCAGTGATATACCTGATCAAAATGTTGTGTAAATTTCAAAATTAAAGACAATGTCAGTTCAGGAAGATATTTCATCATTCATCATTGTCTACCACATTCAAGTAAATAAATATTTTGATTAAATTGTCATTTTGAGAAAAATGCATTCTTCATTTGTAGAAAGATATTTCTTATATATTAAAAATAGGTCATAATATGCCTGCATAGCATAGGTCATGGCAGTCATGACCTATGTATGGAAAACCTCTTGTATCTTAGCGCCTCTCCTATTCAATATATGCATGGCGACGCTCTCCATTATAGTGGACAGCAAACTGCAGGAGAGAGGTTTGGGCATTAGATACACATACGACGGCGGTCTGTTTAACATAAAAAGACTCAGGGCAAAAACACGTACAAAATTCATCACAGAACTTCAGTACACTCGGCTGATGACTGTGCTCTATAGTTGCAAATACGTTAGAGCAATTTCAAGAAATGTTGAACACATATACATGGACATACGAGGCTTAGGGACTTAAGTTGAACATCGATAAAACTAAAATCATGTGCACTCCCCCGGAAGATCACAACAATGCTATAAAAATCGGAGAAGAACTATTGGAATATGTAGCGGAGTTCAATTACCTCGGCCGGCAGTTTGATTTCGGAAAAGGCCAATATCGACTCTGAAATTCAGCACAGGATTAGCAGCGCCTCAAGAGCATTCTGGAAATTAAAAGACATGGTTTTCTACAATCATGACTTGAGCACAAAAACGAAACTTGCAGTGTGCCGAGCAATTATAATCCCTACCATGTTATATGGGAGCGAAACCTGGGTGCCGCGCCGTACCGCCGACACATGAACGCATTAAACAAGTTACAACAGAGACATCTTAAACAACTCTTAAGAATAAAATGGTTCCATTATGTCTCAAACGTATCGGTCCTTGAAAAAGCCAACTGCGAGAGCATTGAAGCCATGATTACAAAATCCCGCTAAAGATGGGTTGGTCACGTACGCAGAATGCAAGAAAACCGTATACCAAAGTCTCTGCTTTACGGTGAACTTGTAGACGGCAAGAGGAGGCCGTGTAGACAACTCAAAAGGTAAAAGTATTTTTCCACGAAAATTTAGGGGGGATTAACATGCAGAATGAGTGAGAAGAAGCAGCGCAGAATAGAACGCAATGCAGAAGAATTGTAAACTCAGTTAACAACGACAACCAAAAAGTAAAGAGGCAACAAAGTAATGAGATTTTTGAAAGTCCGAAGTGCGGAAGAGAGATAACATCACGTATCGGACTTTTCAGTCACAGAAAAGCTCATGAAAGGAAACCATCTTCTGATGCGTGTCAAATACTCGTCAGCGAGTAATGGTAGTAGTAGTAGTAGTAAAGTTTTGTATATGGTGATCGCCAGAAATAAAAGGAATGTATTATGGTATTGAGGGAAAACTTCTTCTGATATATGTTCCCCAAGATACGATTCTCGCCTTACAAGTTCATCAGCGCGTTCGTTCCAATCGATGTCTCTGTAGCCTGGAATCCAAAGCAAAGTTATGTCGTATCTATTTGCTTCTACTGCAATTTTCACTTGTTCGCTAAAAAGAAAATAATTGTTAATTTTCTCTTTCTTGTATGAGTAATTTTCAATAGAAATCGAATTAAGCTAATTAACTGTTTTCTAGAGAAAGTAATAAAAATTGGGCCAAATGCAAAAATTAATCGAAAAAACATTAAGTTAATGATTAATTAACTGATATTATTAATTTAATGTTTCTTTTTCTTTGCTGATGAGGACTGTAACAGCCGTTGAAAATTGAGAAGGTCAAGAAAGTATATTAATAGATTTATACTTTTTTCAGAATCTGTGATTGTTTCTAATAGTAATGCAAAATCGTTATTCTAATAATAAATTGTTTATGCAGCTTATGGTAGCATTATATTTGGAAAGAAATTTAAATAGATGGGTTTAAGAATGTTTTTTTGAGATATCAATAAATCAACAATGCGTGACAAATACTGACCAATTTTAGATAGATTGTGACATTTTCAGATATATTATGGTCTTCTTATTTATAGATTACATTGGTTATATGTGCCCTTTTCGCAAAGTCGAATATCTCGGAGAACAATTCATGATTTTTTGTCCATAACTTATTATCATCTGTACAAATACGCGCACATTTACCAGGATGTGACATTGTCAGAAAAATAATTTTAAGTTGCAACATCTCCTTTATACTGCTAAGGCTAATCTGGACGGAGCCTACTTTGTTTGCTCGGAATTCAAACCGCGATGCTCGGTTATATCATTGTCAATAACCTACTAACTTGGTGAGTGTCTAAATCGACTCTACTCACGCGATATCCGATCTCATCCGGCCTCAGACCGGCGTGAATGAGCAGTGTGTGTCAATAGATTACACTCTTGCCATGGAACAACAGCATGATAGAGTTCCAGACGATCACCTGTCCATCCACTTGCATTGTCAGCATACTACGCCATTTCTTCTCCTGATTGACAGAGTCTACATAAGGATTTGTCAGTTAGCCTCTTCAGCTTACTACAGATCTTCAACTACTTATCAGATCTGCCGTAATTTTTTGAGTTGTTATACTCTAAACTGTTTTGCCTGCCTTTGCTCTGGGGAATATTTCCTCCTTTTTTATTCTTGCTTAATCCTGTCCATATATCTCAAATTTAAATAATCTCGGTAGAATGGCGTCATACATTAACATAAATTATTTTTTTTAACATAAATTATTTTATACATTAACATAAATTATTTTCTAGCCCTAGATCTTCAGAACTGCAGATATAAAGACAGTTTCTGCATCTGGTAACATTATCCATGTCTGTTCTTGCCGCATTTACATTGGGTATCGCCATTCAAATGTATACCCCAG
The DNA here is from genome assembly GCF_002938485.1 of Sitophilus oryzae. NCBI lineage: Eukaryota > Metazoa > Arthropoda > Insecta > Coleoptera > Curculionidae > Sitophilus > Sitophilus oryzae. The sequence continues at coordinate 1,480,344 of NW_022145801.1, read as the reverse complement.
TTCACCAGGTTGGCTGTTTTTATTCTTTCTAATTCTGTTAAGTGTTTTTACTCCAAATATACAGGGTGGGGCACCTCATTCGCCTCGGTTGATTATAAGAAAACGGAAAGATGTAGAAACAAAATATTTTATGGGTATATGTAGAAAGAAAATGTGCATAATTTAAAATTATTTTCAAATGTACAGGGTGTGTCAGATCTAAGATCCATACCAAAGTTATATTTTTTCTTATGGAGCACCCAGTATTTTATTTTTCTTGGATTCTTGGACATAAAATAATGGCAATCAAGATGGCAGGTGTCGCCATGGCAATTTGCAAGTGACAATTAGTAGCTATTTGCAAAATCGACACCACCCAACTTGATTACAATTTTATTGAATAATCGCTTTTTATTCAAAATCTGAGCCAGATCCGCTGAGTGCTCCAATACAGCTATGGGGCGTCGAAGTAAGGAGAATTACCTAAAATGGCAATTTAGTATAAAAAAGTGGCTTGAAAGGGATCAATAATGATCCAAAAAATGGTCAGGGTAGTGCTAATAAGCAATAAGACTTCAAATTGAACTTACCGGTTATAATCATAGTGAAAAGAAAATAGCAACATGCGCCATCACAAATCGGATATTTACCCATCTTTATTTTTTTCAAACGTAGAAATTTTGCTACAGCAGCGCCATCTTAATTATACCCTTCTTTGTTGAATACTTTCTATTACACGAGAGTAATTCTGCTTACCTTTACCCTCCATACCCAATAGCCAGGCAAATATACTAGTCTTGAATTGACCTCTATAGAATCAAGTGCATCTAACGCTGCTGGGTTTGAACGGTTTTTTTTAACTAAACGATGTGTACTGAGTATACTTTCCTGCTTTATTAGTTTTTCTAAATAATGATTTAATGTCTATGACATGCTTTGATAGACTTACTGAACAATCCCTTGTTTTAGACATCCAATTTTAGATTCTATCCTTTGAAGTTCTTGAGTTGATCATATTGAATGGGTATACCGTTTCTCCAATGTTACCAACCTAGTATAGTACTGGATTCGTTGACAAAGCTATACCTTAGGCTATTGCGTATACTGGTATTTCCATCACTTTATTTTGACTCCTCAGTTATAAGCACTATCTGTCTAGGCTTAAGTTTTGCTGACTAAAAATTGAACATGTGCACGAGAGATCTGATCAATATTACATTTTTTTCTAAAAATTACGTATCAAAATTTATTCTTACTATTATGTCTTGTGATAATGTGTCTAATGTGTCTTGGTATTGGTATAGCACAAAAAGCAAATAAAAGTTTAGCTTTAGATCAAGACCAATACCCAGCATGCCGGATTCTTGCGATCTTACGTAACTTTTAATATCTCATTTTTGAAAGATAATAATTGAAAAAAATAACAAAATTTTTATTTTCTTACCTCTTCCCCTTATAATTCATTAAATAAAAAATAATATATATATATATATATATATATATATATATATATATATATATATATATATATATATATATATATATATATATATATATATATATATATATATATATATATATATATATATATATATATATATATATATATATATATATATATATATAAGGTTTTAAAATATTGTTTCTTTTCTTAAACTTCCATTTGTTTTAAATTACCTAAAATACTATTTATTTAAAGTACTAGAAGGTACCCCTAGTAAAAATTTATTAAAAAAGCGCAAGACTTGCAAGAGTTTTGCAGCAAAAGATCAAGGCTACTTGACAGCAAGACCAAGACCAAGGGTATCTTGGTCTTGCATTTACTCATCGCTAGTTCCATCTGAAGTAATGATATAAATATTTAATTTATAATTTTTATAAATTTGAAATCTTAGTTAGAAAAACTATAGCGTTCCAATGAAAATATTTGTCATTATTTTAGCTTTCATAATATTTTATCAAAATGTTCAATAACAAGTAGGTAGCTCTGTTATTAAATGAAATTCTTTGATGATCCTATCAAACTGCATTCGAAATTTTCTAATATGATTGCAACTAATGTGATTGCCATTGTTTATCATTGTACCAACGCTAGTTTTATATTATGCAAAGTGCCATTATTTAGATTTTTATTTAGTCCCTAATGAAACACCCGTATGCAGGCTAATTACATAGATATTTGTTACGTAATAACCTACAACCTCTATCTATTAATTTACATTGGATGTATGATTCTGCGTTTTCCATAGGCTAAAATTTTAATGCCTTCTAATATTTAAAACAAATTTTAAAATGTTAACCGTTATGTAACACATATGAAACTGTTAACAAATTTTGCAATTTAAAATTTGATTATGAATGAAGAAATTTTATTTTGAAGAAGTATGTTTCTATGATGTCAGTTAAATATCTAAATTTAATACATTTTTAATCATTTGGGACACTAATTTATTGGATACATATTAGAGTATCTCTATAGACATCACTAGTTTAAAAAATTGTTTTAATTGTTTTAATAATGATATTCATTATGATCATGATAATTAGTAATGGTAAACCCAGGAATAATAATAAGTACTATCCTCTAAGTAAATATACTTGAAACACCTGAGTAAAGTTAGATTTCTATAGAATATATTTTTATTGGCAACTAAATAAAAATACAGGGTGGCCCATCGAAAACGTTCCGCAAGGCATAACGGCCAGGGTAATTTTTTTTCAGAAAATTCAAAAACACGTCAATTTTGTTTGTGAGGGGGACAACTTTTGCCCCAAAAATGGTTGCAAAATCTTCAACCCTCTAAGCGGGGGTGTCATCCCCCAACTTTTTTCAAATGGAAAGGGGGGTCAAGTGGCGCCGCAATGAAAAGGGCTTTCTATTCTCTATATTTCTCCTCTATATATTATTTTATTTTTATATTTTTCTATTTTTTTTATTTTTGAAAATACGAAGGATTGAAATTTGAAAAGTACTTTTTGCAAAAAAAAAACGAATAAATTGAAGTAATTAAAAAAAACTTACCTTATTAATGAAGCAAATGCTGAAAATGTTGGCCGTCAACCTCCATACAGTAATACAAATTATTTTCAAACCGTTCTCGAATATTCTGAAGAACTTGCAGGGTCACTTCGCAACAAACATCAATAATTCGTCTTTGCAGGTCTTCTAATGAGGCGGGTGGAGTGCTATACACTTTACTTTTTATGTGTCCCCATAGAAAAAAGTCTAAAGAGTCAACTCGGGTGACCGGGGAGGTCACTCAATTGCACCCCTTCGTCCTATCCACCGACCGGGAAAGTTATTGTTAAAATAATTACGCACATTTTGAGAGTAATGTGGAGGTCTTATTGAAATATTAGTTCCGCTTCAACGTATCCAGGATTGTTCTCTATGATGTCAGTTAGGGCTGGATCGATGGTATTTTCCAGTAAATCCAAGTACATATCACCTGTTAGATTTCCAGGAAGAAAAAAAGGACCCACAATTGAATTTCCAAAAATACCAGCCCGCACGTTCAATTTCTGAGGGTTTTGTGTGTGCACCTCGTGAAAAACCCTGGGGTTGTCCTCAGCCCAGTACGGACAGTTGTGCCGATTAACTACACCGTTCAAAAAGAAAGTATACTCATCCGAAAAACGCACATTAAATAGGAAATTATTATCATTCGCCATTCGTTCACTCATAGTTTCATAAAATTGCAAGTGACAATCAAAATCGTCTTCGCTGAGTTCTTGTACCAACTGAATTTTGTACGGGTGGAACTTGTGTTTTTTTAATATCCTTTGGATACTTGTATGATTCACGCTTGTCTTATTGGCTAATTTTCTTATACTCAGCGTACTATCAAAATTCAACACGTGAATTTTGCAAAATTGACGTGTTTTTGAATTTTCTGAAACAAATTACCCTGGCCGTTATGCCTTGCGGAACGTTTTCGATGGGCCACCCTGTATAAAATTATGTTGAATTGGTATTAGAAATAGGTAAAATAAATAAATATAAAAATGATATAATTCTAATAAACCACTCTTTGGTAAGAAAATTTAAATATTTCTCGACAGAATGGTTTAAATAGAAATAGTTGTTTAAATAATTTATGTTAAAATTCATGTACCGTTAATAATAATAATTTATCATCAATAACACTTCTCTTATGAAAATAGATTTACATATTTCCAAATGATCTCTGGTTGTTATGTTTCCACATAACTTACTTTCAGTGTCGACCGCATTTTATCCAAGGTTGTTTTTATCTAATATAATTATATATTTATGGAGCAAAAACCATAAAATATAAAAGCAACAAGTGTAACAATAGTAAAATCAGTAACGACTTTATTTGTTATTTTGTTTTGATATATGGTAATATCGAATATTTATCTGTATTCTTCTACTAGCTAAACTTCTAGAGCAATTTTTAGCTAACGTCACTGTTCCAAATTGATTGTAGCTTCGTGCATTTCAGTTTATTTTGAAAATTTCGATAGCAGCGCTCGGTACGGCAGAAATCAGAACTTTCCGGTTCTGTATATAACGCAGTCTCAGTTACCGTTCATGTTGACCGCATTGAAATAATATTAAAATCGTGCCTTTGTCATATATTTAGGTATATTTAGTTTTTACTAGTGCTACTATTGAAACTATAAAATTCTCAAGTACGAAGTTTGTGTGTTGTAACGCTGTTTCGGGTAGTAAAAATTAAGTGAAAAAGAACCTAAACTGGACGACGCGTTATGTTGTGTCAATTTCAAATGATAGTAAAATTGCGGAAAAAATGTCAACACAAAAAGGAAAGTATAATTGCGTAGGTGTTGTGTGCAATAACACTCAATACAGCTCTTCCGGGATAACATCACTTCCCAACTTTATCAAACCGATTTGATCAAAAGCAAAAATGAATTCAGGCAGGTCGACGAAATAAGTGAGTAAACAAAGTGCCTATTACACAATTAAAAATTAAAAAAGGATATATTATGAGGATAAATTATAATTATTAATAGTATACTTATTTTAAATCAACATGTTTGATTTTTTATAGACATGTTCTAAAATTATAATTATGTACCTTTAAAAAATGTCGTTACAGTCCAGATAGACCTAATTATGCCCCAACTAGCAAAACCGGTGCATAAAACTATGATTGCTACTTTAATTATTGAGTTATTACTAATCTAATTAACTTTAGTAATAAATAAACTTCCAAATGAATTAACGAATTGCATCTACAAACCGCATCAACACTTCGCATCGACGTGCGACTAACCTCATCGACGCATCGCATTATAAATAAATAACTTTATTGTCAATTTTTTTTTCAATTTGTAGACAAAGGTAAAGTAAACAAACAAAAGAGAATACAAAACAAGTATACAAATTACATTGTCAGTCTTATTGTTTAAAATACAATGTCAAAGAATAAAAAATAAAAATAAGATTCAAAAATATTTAGTAAGTTTATACTAAATAAGTCATTTACGATGTAGAAAGCCTTGTCTAGTAAATAAGAGTTCAATGCTTTGCGAAATGAAGAAAATGATGTTATGGATTTGATTTCAAATGGCAGATGATTGTGCATTTTTTTCGAGTTGTATAATATTGAACTTTAAACTAACTCTGAGCGTGGGGTAAGTAGATAAAGATCTTGCCCAGTGTTAATGAGTGGATAAGTGTGAGATGGCCTTTCTTGAGAAGCTGATACATGCTTACGTATTAGGCAAACGGATTCAAATATAAATAAGGAAGGAAAAGTTAATATTTTTAATTTTTTAAAAAAGTCCTGGCAATGAGTTCTGCTGTTTAGCCCCAGTGAATATCTATTGGGACTGGTATTAAGAATACCTTTAAGTTCTCATGTTCTCATGCAGCCTTTTCCAATCTTCAAGTATATTACATGATCAGATTTGTACGTATATCATTGATAGAAAATACGGGAAACTGATAGTTATTTTCTGTGGCTACATTTGAGTAACCACTAAAGCTTACGTTTCAGTTGAAATAAAACAAGCAACCACAAAAATAATAAAACATATTTATTTTACATACCTAGAAATTCGCAAAAACATTACATTATTTTGTTTTAAAACAGAAGAGAAAGAGTAAGATATAATTGTAGAGAGGCATGAAAGCGGAAAATTAACAATTATACTCTCTTTCCTTTGAAATATCGAGAAAATACAATTAACTGTATTTGGTGTTACATTTCAAAGAGATAGGTATAGGATGCGCGCTCTAGTAATTTCCGTTTAGCATATTTACACATTTGGGCATTCAATTTAAAACTCTTTCATGCATTTATCTAGAAATTTTCCCGAAATATCACTCATTGTTTGAACAAATTATAGTGCTGTGTGCTATTGCTACATACCATTGACACTAGATATTATTTTTTATGAGAATAAAAAATATATTTATATATAACATGGCGGAAGTTTCCAAATTCACAAATAATACAATGAAACAATGCGTCGTAACTCACATAAGGTTCATGTGAGCTAGAGGACTAAAACTCGAAATGTAGATGATATTTTTACGTTTGGTGCACTATGAAACCCCATCATCAATAGGGAAAAAATCGTCCGATTTAAATAAAATTTGGTATGTCGATAAACTGGTCCAAGGCCAACTTAACCGTGTACCACACGTGTCATTCTGACAGTTAGTTTTGATGTAAGAAACGTTAAAAGTTGATGTCGTCCGATCGCAACCAAATTTGGTGGATAGGCTATGTGAGTGACGGTGCACATGATCCCAAGCTGGCGACGCGGACGGACCACAAAGGGGATTTTTTCCAAATTCGGGGCCAAAATGATTTTTGTAGCATAAACTTACTATTTCTTTTCGAAGCTAGTATTTACATTAAAAGTGAGTCATATTTACTAAGAAAATGTTTATTATACACTTTGATTCTATACAGGGTGGTAAAAAATTGCAAAGTTCGAAACAGAGGTAATATTAATTATTTGAAGAAAATATTCACGAATTTTCATCTTTAAACATGTATTTTTTACAAATTGTTCTTATGTTTTTCATTTTCATTACATATGAATTTTAAGGGAGTGATACAACCCCTAAATATGTTTTATTTTAAAAAATGGTTAATTTTGCAGAAAAATGGTTGAACACGTATTTTCTATCGCTTTTCACCAAAATCAATAGTTTTGTTAAATAAAAATTATTTAAGGGGTTGTTCATCCCTTAAAATTTGGGTTTCGAAAAATCCCTACTTATTGAACCTAGAGGTTAGCTACACCTAACAATCTATACGTAAGCCAAAATTTAGCTTTTTACTCCCATTGGTTTCAGCTTGATGAAAAGGGGGTTGTATTCACCCCCTATGGGACAATCGTTGTGGAAAAAATATCTTCGTATGTCAAAAACAAAAATAAAAAATACGTGTTCAAGCATTTTGTCGTGAAACCAGTGGTTTCTTAAATAAAAAATATTTCAATATTGAAAGGGTGGTTACAACCCCTTTAAATTCAAGTTTTATAAAAATTTTTCTTATTGCTCGCCTACTTTGTATAAGAAACCTTTGTGCAAAATCTTGAGTCTCTAGACCCAGAGGTTTAAGCTGTGCATTGATATGTACCTATATCCGTCACTTACAGTCACTTTCACAGACATTTTTTTAAGTGTCCATTAACTAAAGGACAATTAAATTTAAAGGTGCCATTTATTTGACGTGACGTACAGGTCATCAGTGACAATCAGTTTTAAAATGGTACTTAGAAGGCCCTTAATCTAACGGTCCCTTAAAAGAAAGTTTTGATGCTGTTAGTGAGACAATTTATTCTATTATATAAATAGATTTCACATTACGTTTAGAGCCAAAAATCTGTTATTTTGAACAGATTAGCAAAAACTAGCAGTCAGTTTTAACACAATTAATAAGATTAAGCATTGATAAATAAGACAGTGAAAAGCATTGAGCTTAATACGCATTAATAGTGTACCAAATGCTTAACGGAATGAATGCTTATTTTTTTCTTTTTTCAATTTGAACAATAGAAAACAAAACCAATACAAGTTTATATATGCATTTTTAAAATACTACCAAGTAAAATATTATATTATTCTATATACAAGAAGGTACACAATCCATGTTTAACTTTTCGCAAAAAATTATTGGAAACACAATAAAACCAAACGTCATTAGTAACGAAAATTTAAGTAATGACAGCCAGCATAACATAGGTCTCGCCAAGGCTAACTTTGGATCAACGTAACTAGAGAATACGGTGAAAATTTATAATATTTTTTTAGCTTATAGATAGATATGTTGCCTTTCATTTCAAATATTAATTATGAGAATATTGCTCATTTCAGAATTTTAAATTTTGGCCACGAATTTGGAAAAAATCCCCTCTGTGGGACGTTTCGTTTAAATTTTGATCAGGGTGGGACTAAGGAGTTGATATTGAAGAAAAATGTGAGTCGATTTCGGCATAATTGAGGACAGGCTACAGGATGACACTCGGTATTTCCACCTCAGAAACACGTCTATGAGTTTTTTTCCTGAGAAAAAAGTTGGAAAATCTGGAATTCTTTCAACAATTCTTTGGAAATGTTTTTAATTTTTAGTTAAAAAACATAATATCTTCATAATATGGCAAAATAGATAGTAAATTAAATTTACAAGAAAGAAAACCCAGAGAAGATCCAGTGGTTCTCAAAATTTAAGTAAAAAATCATTTTTTTAATTTTCAAAGTAAAATAACTCGATTATTTTGGACTTATTTGCAAACCGGTAAATTGAACATATATTTCTTTTATCGAGATCTACCAGTCCTGAAGATATTTGCGCATATTTAAGACTCGCCTTGTATAATTCATGTATAATGCATGCCCTTTGTCGTGATTCTGATATGTTTATATGTCTATGTCCATATTTTTAATCGTTAAAACTGATTTTAACTCGATCGTGAACAATAATAGAGAAATAGATATTTCAGTGTCGCCGAATTGTTTGACCCAGTGAACCGCAACTGGCGCATACGAGCCGACAAGCGAAAGATTGTGGGTCAAGGCTGGAAAAATTCAGCTGAAACGGTAAATACAGCGGTCGTAGGCGCTTTCTATTCTTTCTTTTGCTGAAAAACGAACGGATAGCTCGACGTGACTATATTCCAACATATCCGGTTAAACCGGGTATCATATTAATTTGTTTTGTATTAAATTTTGAACGAAACAGGTGACTCGTGTACGACTAGCAATGATTTTGACTCGTTCTTTAATTACCTCCTATTTCCTCTTGTATGCGAAATAATAGTCAAATTCAAAAACAAGAGTGTTTTGCAACTGAAACAGATCTAAAAAATAAAATAGTATTTTTTTTGTAAAATGACATTGCTTTGAATCCGAAGGAAACCAGATTATCAGTGGTGTTTTACTCATAAAAATTTAAAAAAAGTAGAAAAAAGACTCAAAGTTTCGGTCTCAACATTTATATATTGTTAAACAGTAACACGTGTTTCGCTCATACGAGCATCATCAGACAAATACAATTAAAATTAATCCACACACACGTTCACACTTTACATATTAAAACAACAAAAAACGCTTATGGGTTATATCGACCTCCCTTTATCAGAAGGGATACAGATTTTAACAAATTTAACAGTTGATGTTCTGATTAAACTGACATTACAGAAAATCAAACTTCAAATTAACAATTTCCATCTGATGATATAGTTACCTAATTACTTACTTACTGTCATTACTCGCTGAAGAGCATTTGAACACGCATCAGACCCAACTAGCATTTATAGTGGCAGATAGGTAACTGCAACTATCAAAAGCCACCACAAAGTGGGCGGTGACAATCGGCGGCTACGTCGTATATTCGTAGCTGCTAAGTAACTGCGACCAAAATGGGGAAAGATTTTGAGTAGCCGGATAGTGTCTTGGGTAGTTTTTGCCACTAAAAGAGTTACTATGATGTGTTACTATAAAGTAGCCTGCTGATGAATGCGACTTATCTGTTACGAAGCTGCCTAGTCGCGGGTTCGTGGCAGCCAAGTGTTATCCACCGACATGTGGAACTTTCGTTAAATTGTTACTTTATTCGCAGCGACCTCTTCATGCAATTTCACATTTCATAAAAATAAATGTTATGATTATTATTTTTTCGTTGTTTACCGTGCGATTTTAACGCCTTTTTTAGGTAAATTCCAGAACGCAATCGACTTTACTGAATAAAATAGTGGGTTTATATGACAAAATTTTCGAGCGCATCTCAAAATATTTCAAATTATTATACCTATTATTTGCAATAGATACTCATGTAGTAATTAAAAAATAATAATAATAATTTGCTTGAAACTGGGGTCAAATTTTAAAATATTAGATTTTAAAATATAGAACAATAACATATTAGGCCAACCCTACCCGTTTGGACCTTTAAAATCTTTGGATTGATAAAGTGACAATTGTAGCTACCCAAAGGCGACTTTCTAGAAACAATAACTTTTGTTGAACTACATGGTCAACAATTTGGAACTGGATTTTCTTTGGAACCATAAAGTGATTTTTTCCAAGAAAGTTCCCTGCGCCACCAAATTGCCACTTAATTGGAGCGTTATGCTACACCGATGGCGGCGCACAGTGGGGTATTTGACACAGATAGTTGATCGAAATTTTTTTATGTAGACCTTATATAAATTATTGCTATTTTCAATTAAAGAGGAAATAATATGAACAAAATAAAGGATAATTCGTCGATTCTAAAAAAAGAGAGAAAAATCACTGTTCCAGTGTTTCCACGGTCAATGCCACTAATGCCAGTAGTAATATCGCAACTAATACTACTAATGCTACGACTGATCCGCGAGCAATGCCCATACCACTAAAGTCGCTACTAATGCCAAATTGTGCTATACTGCTAATGGCACTAATGCGATCGCTTTGTACACAACAATGCCATCGCGGTTTACACCTCGCATTAGTATATCACTGATTGGCATATTAGAGGAAACCAAGAATGTTTTTCTCATTTTATCAGCAAAGTCGCAAAAAGTCGCAGTATTTTATTTTACTGTATGAAAGCCTAATGTTTACTAAGTAAAACGTATATACACAATATGCCGAATTCTTCGAAATGCGCAACTAAATCTCAAAGTAATAATAAAAATGTCACAAATTTAATCAAATTTTCTGAACGCCTAACTGTTAGTTGCAAAAAAAATCGTTAGTATAGAGAATATCAAAATAAATAATACGTTTTTGTAGAATACATACCTGCAGCTTGCTGAGCCATTTTCAATCAAAACAATAATATAAACGTAAAAAGAGCACAAGAACAACAACAATTTATAATTTTAAACATAAAATTTAGCCATTTACCTCTTATCTGTGAGAAGTAACAACTTTGACGTTTCGTTGAAACAAATGAATGCAACTAAACACACCCATAGCAACGCCATTCATGGCAGACATGATTTAACTTATCATTTATCTTTTTTTTTGGAAATCTTAAACACATTTGCTTTTTCGAATTTCGATCACCTTTTTCATGCTAATACCCCACCGTGCGGCGGTGGCGACTATACATTCCATTGGTACCACTATAAACTATAACGTTCCGCCTTGTCCTTTGAAATTCCCATTTGGCGACGCGACGACGGGCGTGAATATGCCAATTCAAAACAGAATAAGACGGCATTAAATTTATATATCTTTTTATTCACCTTAAGAATTTTACAAAATTTTAATAAAGCCTAGTGGCAAGTAAAAGAAAACACTAAAACAGAGCAGCGCACGATGCAATCTGAGTTAATTACATATTAGGTTATATTAAGTTTTTGATCCCCGTGACTTTTTAGTGGCAATGGATGAGCGACGGCTACTTTATAGTGACGTAGGAATGTAGCAGTAACCATTTTGCTACTTTCAATGCTACTATAAATTAGAGATAACTAGGTGTCGTAGCCGCGACTACCCTGTAACTTAAATTGTTACTATAAAGTAACAAAACTTAATGTAGGCATTATTGTAGCACTTGTTAGTAACCCCTACTTTGACAAGTTACTATAAAGTTTTTGGTTTGGTTTGGTGTCATATTCGAAGATTCAGGTATTAACAGCCACTTCTTTAAATTACATGTTTGCGACTTGCAATCGGGGTGTTTATTTTCCACTTTTATGGTAAGTAGGCACTAACCGGTCACCCTCGAAATATACTTCAAAGTGACTATTCCTTATAGAGTAACATTTTAAGTGGCAGAGTGGGCCTAGGAACTATACTTTAGGGGCAGTGACATTCTAAAAAGGACTGGGAACGATATTTGCTAGTTGGGAACACGCAGGGTGTTTTCTTTCATGAGTTTTTCTCTGTCTGAAAAGCCCGATACATGACATTCAAAAATATCATTAATTTGTTGCCTCTTTCTTTATGGTTGTTGTTGTTAACTGAGTTTACAATTCTTCTCAATTGCGTTCTATTGTGCGCTCCCACCGATTCTGCATGCTTATCCCCTTTAAGTTTTCTTGGAAAACATCCTTGTACTAACGTTGGTACCTTTTGAGTTGTCCAGCAAGCTCGCAGTAAAGAAGAGATTATGGTAGGCGGTTTTCTTGCATCCTGCATACGTGACCAGTCCACCTCAAGCGAGATGTAGTAATTCCGACTCTCGCAGCTTGCTTCTTCAAGGACCGATACGTTTGGGACATGGTGGAACCATTTGATGAGTGTCTAAAGTTCTGCAACATGTTTAATGCGTTCATGTGCCGGCGGTACAGCACCCAAGTTTTGCTTCCATATAACATAGTGGGGATTATCATTGCTAAGTACACTGCAAGTTTCGTTTTTGTACTCAAGTCATGATTGTAGAAAACCTTGTCTTTTAATTTTCAGAATGCTCTTGAGGCGCTGCTAATTCTGTGCTGAATTTCAGAGTCAATATCGGCCTTTTCCGAAATCAAACTGCTAACGTAATTGAATTTCGCTATATATTCCAAAAGTTTTTCTCCGATTTTTGTAGCATTGTTGTGATTTTCAGGGGGAGTGCATATGATTTTAGTTTTATCGATGTTTAGCTTAAGGCCCAGAGCCTCGTATGTTCAAGTATATGTGTTCAGCATTTTTTATAATTGCTATAACGTTTTTGCAACTAGAGCTCAGTCATCAGCATATTGAAGTTCTTTGATGAATTTTATAGGTGTTTTTTCCCTAAGTCTTTTTATATCTTTCGTCTATTTCTCTGGTTTCAGAAATATCTCATAAACTCTATTTCTCATAAATTCTTTCATAAACTCTATTCTCATAAATTCTTTCATAAACTCTATTTCTCAGAGTTTATGAAATAATCATAATATTCATTATTCACTAGTGAATAATGGTTTCATTATTCACCGTTTCAACGGATATCTCGATCCAAACTCCAAACAAGAGCTATGCTCGATCCAAAGCGGCTTGGTTTTGTTTTAATTAGTTAAAGCTAAATTAGTTAGCTTTAACTAATTTAGCTTTTTAGCTAGTTAAAGAAAATTTTAATGTTTTGTTTTCATGTTACTTACTCGTTATACTCGTTCAATACTTTTTTTTCCTTCTTTCTTTTGACATTAAAAATAAAAATTTATATTAATACTAGTTGAAGCCTGGCGCCTCCGCCACGACATCAGGAAAAAAACCTTTTATTTTTTGTTTAATTAAATGAAAAACAAAAAATCCGGCGACGACAGTTTTTAGAAGAGCCAATTAGCTATCTTTTAGTAAAAAAAGCAACTTTCTAGAGCAAGTTGTTACTTCAGTAGAGACGACACAGATAAACATTAGCATTTTATATATGTAGATTATCTAAATTTTTTTGATAGTCCTGGATAAAGTATAGTATTCTACTCGCATCAAAGACTCGCATATAATGGCTGTTATTCACGTGGATGAAGTTCATGACACGAGCCGCAGGCGAGCTGAGGCGAGTCACCATTATATGCTCGTTGAATAATATACTATTCACTTATTACTCATTATTAAGTATCTAATTATAATTTGTTTTGTTTTCAGATTTAATCGAGAACGTACTATGACATATGTGACGAAATATGTGGCGTTCTTGATATGTCAAGCTATCGCATTTGGAAGCAGTGTAGATGAAGCCCATTTATCGTCGAAAATTAGCGTTGGAGAAGACTCAATTGTGTTTCCCAGCGAATCATCGAACGGCTTGAGTGATAACCAACCTGGAATTAAAAGAATAGCAGTAAGTAAATTATACATTGGTTGTCCTAACTGTTTACTTTTCATGTTATATATTCATATTTTGATAGTTAGATGGAAGCCTTCCTTCACAAGGTATAGCAGGACAGGCAAATGACAACCCAGAGTTACGGAACTACCCTTTGAGGGACTTTCAAGTGGATACTGCCGCCAATGTGGATCCTCAATATGGCGAACAATACACGATCGAGTACAAGTATCACAATTTCGACAAGATGACCAGATTCTTACGTCAAACCACTGCCAGATTTCCGTCCTTGACTGCCTTATATTCTATAGGAAAATCAATTAGAGGTGGGAACATAATATTATATATTATGTGTGACAAATTAAAGATGCGTAATAGCCATACATTACTAACATCTACAGATGCCTGAGCAATACATTAATTTATATTTAATAATAATAAATTCGGGTCAGAACGTCCTACGACGTTGTCCGATGCCTAACTTCCACCCTGTGCGATTCTCCCATTGATCTTCGGTCAGATTTTTCTCGCTCATCGACCTTCTTATTCCTTCCATCCATGTTTTATTGGGACGTCCTCTCTTTCGTTTACCAGGTGGTATCCAATGAATGACTTGAATGTTTTGGAATTCTTTCATTGTGCATTCTCTGAAGGTGGCCGTACCATATTAATTGTTTTTGTTCTATATCGTTTACTATTGTTCCCTCTATTCCCATCTGTTGTCTAATGTCTTCATTTCTGATCTGATCCCTCCGTGAAATTCTCATTGCTCTTCTAATCGCGCCCATTTCTGTTGTCTCTAATTTCCTTTTATTCCTTTCAGTGAGTCGCCATGTTTCACATCCATAGAGTAATATGCTTTTAACTAGTGTCTCGTATATATTATATTTCCTGTTTTTTGTAATATCAGTGCTCCATAGAATGCCATTTACGCATCTGATAAAACTCTTCGTGCCTGTATTACTCTGTTGTTTATTTCTCTATCGTCCGTTCCATCTCCTGTAAATATCGATCCCAGGTACCTGTAATCTTCACATGCCCTAATTTCCATATTATTGTCTAAAATAAGATTTCCTGTATTAGCTCCAATTGGAAGGTATTTTGTTTTTTCTGCATTTACTGTGAGACCCCATTTAGCATATTCTTCAATTATTTTCCGCACCATATATTCCATGTCATCTTTGTCGTTTGCAATTATGGCCTGGTCGTCTGCAAATTGCAAGGTGTATAGGCATATGTCATTTAGTTCTATACCCATTCCGTTACATTTTCTTTTCCATAGATATAAGGCCTTGGTAATATAAATTTTAAATAGTGTTGGGGATATACAGCAACACTGTCGGAGCCCTTTAGTGATAGAAATTTCCTCTGAGAGACCGTTGACCGTTTTTATTTGTGATTTTCCTCCATGGTAAAGATTTTGTACAGCTTTTATCAGAGCTGCGTTAATTCTTGATTCGTGCAATACTTCCCATAATTTTATTATTGGCACTCTATCATATGCTTTTTGTAGATCGATGAATGTTATATGAACTTCCTGGTTCATTGCAGATTTCTTCTCGATGATCTGTTTCAATGCAAAAGATATTATCTGTACATGATCTTCCGCTTCTGAAACCATTCTGCTCTTCTTCTTCGTAGCTGGAGTATTCCTCTTCGATTAAGTTCCTCAGTATCCTTCCATAGAGGCGACTCATAGTGCTGGTGACCGAAATTCCCCTGTAGTTATTGGGATCCTTCCTTGAGCCCTTTTTATATATAGAGGAGATATATGCTTTTTTCCACTGTTCAGGTACTGAATTAATTTATATTTGATTGTATTAAAAGAAGCCTCTTTTATGTTTTGTTTCGCAGAGACTATCTGTTCTTTCAGTTTTATTTTTTTTTCAGTTTATATTTTAGTAGTGTGGTACCATCAAAGATACCTTTTTGAAGGCGCTGACTGCATCTTCTGGGGACTGGAACATTTTGCACCCAGTTCATTCTTAATTTTTATTAATTTTAGACTTAGAAAAGTTGTTAGGACTTTAGGTCGGGACTGTATAGAAGATGGTCCAACAATTCTGTTCGACCATTGGAATGTTTTCTTGCTTTAAAAACTCAATTGTTTCTCGAGCTGTGTGGAAACTTGCATTGTCTTAGTGGAGGATCATTCGTTGTGGAGGGTTAGTTTTTCGAAACTCAGCAATTACTTCCGGCAAACAAATAGATATATACCAATCAGCAGTAACAGTTCATTGATCTTGCAGAGGAATGTTGAGACAAATGTCGCCACCATATTTTTGGAAACACTTTTGGAATGCATACCGTTTGTTGATCTTGATTCATCTCAACACACAAATAGCTGATTGACGTTTATTTTATGGTTCATAAGAGTAAATCCAGGATTCATTACCCCTGAAAATTGTGTGTATATTTTTGGAGTTTCTCAGACTCTAATTGACTTTTTCAGTGTGTGTGCAGCTAGGGAGTCTCTCCAGTCCATTTTTCATTCTTTTGGTATACTCATGCATGTTGACTCACCAACTAGAATAACTAAAACTGGTTCCAGTATAGTAAACGCCACGAATGTTTGGGAGTGATTCATCGGTCGCTACCATGTGAACTAATCTGTTCAAGGTCACATAAAACTTAATTCCAGTGCCGTGGTGTTTCAAGTTATATAATAATCAATATATAAACTGTTGTAATTTGTTGTTTTAACTGTCAAAGTCTTGTCAAAACCTATATTTGGTTATAAATATAAACTGGAATGCCCCATTGGTCGCACTGCAAGCACACCAATGGACTGACGCACAAAAACGAATCAATCAAAGAAACGCGATATAGTATCGTCTTTGTCAATCATGCTAACATTTTTGAATAAGTAGGAGGAGCGCAGGCAGATGATTAGACCGGGCCTTTAAAAACCTACGTCTGCGGTTAAAATTTACGTTTTTAATGTAAAAATTATAGCGCACGTGTCGATTCTAACTTTATCAAGTGATAAATCACTCCCAAACATTCGTGGCGTTTACTATACTATAGATTATGTCGTGTCGTCTTTTGACCCGGAATTCGTTGACTGTAGAGTCCTTTACTCAGGTTTCTCTGATCATGAGGCAGTATTGACAACGTTTTTGCCAAAATCCAAATGCAAAAATATCTGGCGCAAATTGGGCCGTATTTTTTCGGATAAAAATTTTCTAAATTTTCACCACCTATGTCTAACAACTGAGTGGGTTGTCCTCTCGCCTGACGTCGATTCCGAATTTTCTAGATTTATAAATACCTTGTCTAATCTGGCGTGCAAGGCGTTTCCTCTTAGGCCTATCAAAAGTAAGCAAGGTATACCTTGGTCTACGACAGGCTTGCGTATATCTGCAAAGAACATGTGCTCATTATCTCACCTTAAAAAAATTCACAGACAGCGTTTTCTTTCATAATTGCGTGAAACTTTATGGAAGGGTTTATCGTAAGACTATAAAAGCGGCCAAGGAGATTTATTATAATGGCTAGCCAAATCCGGTAATGTTGCTAAAGAGACTTGGGCTATTGTAAATGACTTTAGGAATAAGACTGCTTCGTCTGGCACAGTCTTTAATTCAACTGAAGATTTAAACACTTACTTTGTTAATGTGGCTAAAAATTTAGTGAACACCATAACTCCTTCCCATGATTCACTTTCATATCTCCCTAAAGCAAATGAGAATTTACACAGTTTCTTCTTCACGCCCGTAGCATTAGATGAGCTCCGTAGTACAATTAAAGTATTAAAAATAAATTCTCATCTGGGACTGATGGGCTTCCTCTCAAAATGTTCTCTGAACTTCCGGAATGCACGTTAATCTATCTTACTACTTTAATTAATGAGTCATTCCAAAAGGAGTTTTTCCAAACTGCCTTAAGACAGCAATAATTATTCCTCTGCATAAAGGAGGAGATAAAGATCAAGCTTCGAACTATCGCCCAATTGCTCTCCTGCCCACATTATCTAAGATTATTGAAAGATTGGTTAAAAAAAATCTTCTATCTTTTCTCCTTAAATATAAAGTACTTTCTACCCATCAATTTGGATTTCTAAGTAACAGTTGCACAAATGATGCTATGTTCGACCTTTTTAATAATGTATACTCTAGCCTGAATAACCATCACTCTACAGCTACAATTTTCTGTGATTTCTCTAAGGCTTTCGATTGTGTAAATCATAATATCTTAATTAACAAATTGCAATACTATGGATTCAGGGGAGTGCCGCTCGAATGGCTTAAGTCGTATCTTGGCAACAGAAGGCAGCTTGTGAGGATTGATACGTCTATGTCTTCTTGTAAGCCTATAGAATGCGGTATCCCTCAGGGTTCAGTACTTGGCCCTATTTTATTTCTGGTGTTTATCAACGACATTGCAAGTCTAGACATTAGCGGTAAAATCTGCCTCTTTGCGGGCGACACTAGTTTCACTTGGAGCGGCCAAGATGTTACGGCACTATATAGTACTACATCCAGTGACTTACGCACCATTAAATCTTGGTGCGATTCTAATCTCCTATGCCTCAACCTTTCAAAAACTAAAGTTTTGTCATATAAAAGTACTATACAATCTTTTGTACTTAATAACACCACTATTGACGTCGTGGACTCTGTGAGATTCTTAGGACTTGTTGTAGACAACTCGTTAAAATGGGACTTGCACATCGAAGCTTTATCAAAGAAACTAAGCGCTGCCTGTTTTGCGCTAAGATCAGTTTCTAAGGAACTTAACTCATCAATCTCTCGAATGGTCTATTATGCCCTTTTTGAGTCGCATCTTCGTTATGCCCTTCCATTCTGGGGTACTTGCTGCGCGACAAAATTTGATCGTATTTTCAAACTTCAAAAGAGAGCAGTTCGATACTTATTGGGACTAAACAGTAGAACTCACTGCCAGAATTTCTTTAAAAATTTCAAATTACTGACTCTTCCTTCCTTATTCATTTGCTTAATCCGCAAGCACATATTCTCTATTCCGGAGAGGCCTTCTCACAACTATCCACTTAGGAATGCGATGAAGCACGATATTTATCTGCCAACCCCGAACTCAGAACTAGTTAAGGGTTCAATACTGTACAATGCCAAGAAAATGTACAATCATTTGCCTTCGAATATCAAGTCACTTTCATTCTTTCCCGCATTTCGCAAAGCTCTGAAATCATACTTACTGGAGAGAGCCCTATATGCGGTAAACGACTTTTTTGTTGATGTTTAATCATGGACAATTTTGAATTTTACAATTTTGATTATCTCATACACTGGTTAAATGTCTAGTATTTAATATTTTATATTTTATAACTCTTGATTTTATAATATATAACATTAGTTTATCCATTTAGAGTTTTCCTTTTGTAAAATTTTCTAGTTACGCCTGTGTTCTGCAATGTCCATATATGTTTTATTTGTAATTTTATGACGTAAATTTTTTTTTGAATTGATTTGTATTGTATGGCATTTTTATTTGTTTATTTGTATATTTGTTTTTGTGCTTTTTTGTTTTGCTTTGTCGATGAAGCTGTTTTGGCTTTTTGTACAATAAAGCGTTTGTTTGTTTGTTTGTTTGTTTAATTGGTTTCTGTTCTTCCGTCAACAAATGCGGTATCCAACGAGAAACCGTTTTTTACAGATGTTTCTTCATGTAAAAGTTTTAGGTTTCGAATTTAGGTTTTTCAAATATACAGTGAAACTTCAGTTTCACGATCACATATCGATCTTCTTGGACCAGCTTACGTACAGCATCAACGTTTTTCTGAGTGACTGCCGTTGTTCGTGGACCTGCTGTTGATTTAAAACTAACTAATCTACTACAGGGTTAAGACTCATCCATCCACATTTAATTATCCATACCAACAAGAAATTGTGGACTGATGTGGTGCTTCATTGTCGAAAACAGAAAATAACTCGGCAATGCATTCTTGTTGAGACAACTGTCTTTGTCTCAGCAAGACTTTGTTAAATTATTGCGCGAAAATTTTCTCGGCTTAATTCCATTTTTGGACTGACTCGGCAACTTCAGTTTATGAACAGCTTTAAACGAAGCGGTCTAAAACTTTGACAGGAAGTTAACTAAAGATGACAGTTAATTTTGCATTTAATATATATTGACAGGGACCTACTATGTTTTTATATGCAAAATATAAAAAACAACCCTTGTATTAGACTATTCTGTAGTCTGTGTTCATAAATGTTAAAATAATAAAGATATTGATGAAATTATAATTTTTTGATTCAGGTAGAGACCTATGGGTAATGGTTGTATCTGCATCACCGTATGAACATATGATTGGAAAGCCAGATGTTAAGTATATCGGAAACATCCACGGTAACGAAGCTGTAAGTCGCGAACTACTTCTACAACTTATACATGTAAGTATATTTAAATAAATTTTTGTCTATTAAAAAATATATACTTATAAAATTTGACGAAATTATACCAGAATTCTTTTTAAAATCAACCATTTTGAAAGTAAGTTTCAGTGAAATAGAAAATTACAAGTATGCTATAAATAAGGTCAATAAGCACTATACTGAAAGACGAAATATATTATAAACAATAAACATTATGACGCTTATAAGAATACTGAAGACATACATATGTATACTTATAGTTACTATTTAGTTTTCTAACTCATGGCAGATTTTTTAGAAATATGTAGATCGTAGCACTACACTTTATTGATGATTTTAGCTACTTCAGCTTGTAACTTCAATCTATTACAAGAAATTTTCAATATTCAACTGTAGATCATATTTTCTTGCAATAGTTTATTTGAGATATATTTTTTTATTTTATCTTTTTATAATTTATATTATGTTTCGTATAAGGTTAATTTATTCATTTTAGTATTTAGTGACGAGCTACAATACAGATCCTTATATAAAATGGCTACTGGACAATACAAGAATTCATATCATGCCTTCCATGAATCCTGATGGTTTTGAAGTATCTAAAGAAGGACAATGTGATGGAGCCCAAGGAAGGTACAAATTCTATATTTTTTATAAAATAGTCTAAATAGCTGTAGATAAATATAAATAAGTAGGTAATTTAAATTTCTCATATATCTCTACTAAGTTATTTGCTTATATAATAAATCCTGGCAATCACCTCCTTATTTTGTATTTTTTTGCTTATAATTTATAAATCTGAAAAATTCATGAGCCAAACTCAAACTGATGATGAGACACTAAAACTACGATACTAGTTGCCGAAACTGAAATTTTAAACAATAAAAAAACTTGTAAATTAAAGTCTGCCCTCTCGGCGGTTTATTTAACGCATAAATTCACGTTAAATTTGTGATTTTTTCTTTAATTCATTAGTTAATATTCTTTTTGTAGATATAATTCTCAAGGATACGACTTGAACAGAAATTTCCCTGATTATTTCAAGCAGAACAATAGAAGAACCCAACCTGAAACTGAAGCTGTGAAGGAATGGGTGAAGAAAATTCAGTTTGTCCTCTCTGGCAGTCTTCATGGCGGTGCTTTGGTCGCCAGCTATCCTTTTGATAATACACCTAATTCGCGTAAGTTGTTCTCTGTTGTGTTAAGCCCGGACCCCATTAGCCAACACGCCACGCCACGCGATGCCATACTACCCCACGTCATGAAGATCAGTGCGTATGTTTTTCCATTTAATTACATGTATTGCGTACACACTAGGCAACACGCCACGCCATCCGACTAGCTATAACACGCTATGACACGTGTGATGGTCGATTCGTCGGTCCCAGGTCTCACCGACGTGTGTTACGGCGTGTTGTTCCCCGCTTGCTTCTCTAGTCCCGCAGCTATTTTCTAACGGTTATTTTCGAATGCAATAGAAAACAAAAATGTTTTTTTGAGTGTTCAATCAGTAAAAATACAAATTCTATTATTAATTTTAAAATTTAATAATCAACAATTAAGGAAAGAAGGTTAATGGAGATTGTGAAGTTAAGGTATTATGATTATAATCTAATATCGGTATGGGTATCGATACTTC
This sequence comes from Sitophilus oryzae, assembly GCF_002938485.1. Taxonomy (NCBI): domain Eukaryota; kingdom Metazoa; phylum Arthropoda; class Insecta; order Coleoptera; family Curculionidae; genus Sitophilus; species Sitophilus oryzae. The sequence goes on along the minus strand of NW_022145801.1, from coordinate 1,458,190 downwards.
TAGTATTTTCGTATCCCTATTAACAACTTTTTAAACTTCAATAAAAATTTCAGGCATGTTAACACGTGTTAACACAACGTGTTACCTAATGTGCACACCCATTCTCACGTCGCAACACGTGGGATAGCCTGGCATCGCGTGGCATCACATCGGGTGTTGGCTAATGGGGTTCCGGCTTTAGTGTGTTTTTATCTGAATAACTTGAAGATTGTTTAATATTTTTCCTATACTAGACAACTTTTTAAAAAGCTAATTTCTGTAGCATAGTCAGTGAACTATGAAAATTTTGAGATTTTCTAAAACATTTATTTGTGCGATCGTTACGTTTTTCGTTGCAATTTTCAATGTTGTCATATTTTAGATAGAACATAAATTAACACCATAGGATAGAAAAAAAACGGCATCAAAGACGGCTGGTAATGACAATCGATGATAATTTTGGTGAGGTCAAGCCCTAGAACTTGACCTGTACTCCGCTTTATTATTTAATTGCCCTTACTACCAGTTGGCTTTAAGAAGATTATATTTTACTTTTATATTGAGCAAAAATGTTTTTAAATGGTGTAATTCGATGGTGTGCATCGATTGTCATTCCCCAGTCCTTTTTGACGCCGTTTTTTTTATCATACGGTGTTATCTATAGAAAAAATTAAGCGAGAAATCTTATCATTTAGTGTGCAAGAATATTTTTTAATATAGTGTAATGTACTAATGGACCATTAATATTAACGATTAGGTCAAATGTTTAACGAACTTTCTGATATGATATTATATGAAAAATGTTGTATGTATTTTACATTTTTATGTTTTAACTATATTTGACCATCTGTATTAACTTTCTTTTGTAATATTAAATATTAGAAAGTTTTTAATGCTGCAAAAAGGAGTCTGCGCATCTTCAGCTTTATGTGCCAGTAAGTATTAAAAATTATCTTTCAAGAAATATAAAAAATATTAGATTTTTTTAAGAAATTTTCATGTAGAACAAATTCTTGTAAAATTTACACACCATATTAGAAACATTTGAATACACATTCCATATTTTGAATTATGACTGAAAAAACTTATTTCTATATAATTTCAGTTTATCTCTAAAGTTAAGCTTTTAATAAATAATTTTAGTTCCTGATTATTACTTAGTACTTTAGTACTATTTTATAAACTTTAGTGTAGCTACATAGATCTATTTGTACCCCTACTTATTTAAATCTACCTTTTTTGTTTCAGTGTTCACATCCTATACCCACACACCATCATTAACACCTGATGACGACGTTTTCAAACATCTGGCTCTAACTTATTCCACTAACCATGCTAAAATGAGCAGAGGAGTTTCATGTAAAACATCACAAACATCCTTTAAACGTGTAAGAAATATTAGGATAACTTGTTTTTTATATTCATATTAAAACAGCACATCTCGTCAAATATAAGACGATATGTGAATATCATCTGTCTTGGTTATTTGTTATCAACATTAATAAATCTAATAATAATACTAATGTATCGAAAAATCTTTATTAATTGAATATATTATATTTTTTGAAGGGTATAACAAACGGTGCTGAATGGTATCCTTTAACCGGAGGTATGCAAGACTATAACTACGTATGGTATGGTTGCATGGAGGTCACTTTGGAAGTTTCTTGTTGTAAATATCCTCCAGCTTATGAGTTACCAAAATACTGGGAAGACAATAAAGTAGTAAGTACATGAATTACATACAAAGCAGTACTTAGTTACCCCTGTAAGTTTTTTGTAAACTTTTTTAAAAACTAGTAAAATTTTTTTTTTATTTAAAAATTTTATTATTTGAACATTAAAGACTATAAACTATTATATATTTTTTGCTGTAATTGCTGGCATATATAATTATTTTTAGGCATTGATAAAATATTTGGCAGAAGCTCACAGGGGTGTACATGGATTTGTGATGGATGAATATGGCAATCCTGTCGAAATGGCATCTTTGAAGATCAAAACAAGAGATGTCGGTTTCCAAACCACGAAATTTGGAGAATTCTGGAGAATATTAATGCCGGGAATATACAAACTTGAGGTAAGCTTCAGTATAAGCTGTAAGGCTGTCGAAATAGCCAAAAATTCTAATATAAAGTGTAGTTTTAATTGTTTTATCCACGACTCGGCTATAATTTGATTATTATACATGAGTTTATGAAATAATAATAATATTCATTATTCACTAGTGAATAATGGTTTCATTATTCACCGCTTCCACGGATACCTCGATCCAAACTCGAACCAAGAGCTGTGCTCGATCCAAACCGGCTTGGTTTTGTTTTAATTAATTAAAGCTAAATTAGTGAGCTACCTAGTTAAAGAAAATTTCAATGTTTTGTTTCCATGTTACTTACTCATTATACTCGTTCAATATTTTTTTGACCTTAAAAATAAAAACTTATATTAATATTATCTAAATTTTTTGACTAAAGTATAGTATTCTACTCGCATATAATGGCTGTTATTCACGCAGCTGAAGTTTATGACACGAACCGCAGGCGAAACTTATATTAATATTATCTAAATTTTTTTGATAGTCCTGGATAAAGTATAGTATTCTACTCGCATATAATGGCTGTTATTCACTTGGATGATTTATCACACTCGCCTGCGGCTCGTATCATAAACTTCATCCGCGTGAATAACAGCCACCATTATATGCTCGTTGAATAATATACTATTATATACAGATTTTTATCAATAATACAATATTATTTTGATTGTGGTAGACAATGATTTTGCATTGAAACTAAAAGAAGTAAGTCAATCAGATTCACAATTGAGAAAGAGAAAAACTGCTGTCTACCGTTTCTGAATGTTCTTGTGAGTAGAAGCGATGGAGCTATTAGCACTGCTCTCTATAGAAAACCCACACATACGGAACAATATTTAAATTATCAAACGAATCATTCTGAAGCAACCAAAAGAGGTATAGTTAAAACTACTAGGTACTTCTACTACTAACTACTACTATACTATATGCAGTAAAGTATTGCAAGTAATATTAAAACCGATTTGCTTCAGAATGGTTACTATTCAAAATCCCTAGACAATCTTATATTCCAATTCCAAGTCCGACTCATTGGTACAAAAGCATGAGAAAGATGCTCTCTCTCTCTCTTGACAATTTCATATGTGAAATAAACATCGGAGATCAAGCGAATAGCCAAGCAGTATAAAATTAAAACTGTTTTTAAGTCTGGGACTACTCTAAGAAGTGTCCTAACAAAACCAAATCCGGAATCATCAAAACAAGAGAAAGAATGCATCTACCAGGTGCCTTGCGGTGAGTCGTATATGTGACAAAACATGCTTTACATGTACGACTTGGCGAACATAATAAACATACTCAAAGAGGTGAAACAATGAAGTCAGGCATTGCAGATCATGTTTGGTCCAAGCACCACAACATAAAATGGTCGGAAGCCCGGGTTGTCTACAAAGAACCCCATTGGAAAAAAACGTAAATTTAAAGAAGCCGTATTCATATCTAGCAATAATATCTTTAGCAATATAAGTATGGAAATTCAACAATATGGCAACCACTCATAAAACGCTCCCTTGCAGGTATTATCAGTGGACAACCTCATGCTTGAGTGTACCTAAATTCTTCACGAGTGAATGCTCGCTTCTAGTGTATTAACCTCAGTAGTTTTAGGATTTAGATTACTTGACACTTGATAACGGTCAGTGATACTTCTGACCGAAAAGTTGTGTAAGTAAAATAAATAGAGACGAAGAAGAGAATTTTTGTGAGCTGTGAGCTTTTAATGTTTAGTAATATTATATAGTGGAGTGCTTTAAGCCCTTATGGGATACAAACCTCGACAAAATGCAAAGACTTTTTGCATTGTATTTTTAGTAAGATATATTACAAAGTTTACCCATTTAAATTCGTTGTTTTCCCTTTAGTATTTAAATTAAACACACCTATACAAATCCATACATACAAGATGGCTCCGTGTTGTCCGAAAAAGCTCTGTATCAGGATTCCTATTTGAGATTTTCATTACAAACCTTTTAGAAAATATGTGTTTAATGGTAGTACACATTTCAAAAATATTTTATGGATATACAGGGTGGTCAAATATATTTTTAATGAAATGCTTTATATTTGTTTAGTTCATTGAATTTGCTATAAAATTCCAATTCAAAAAATACCTTAATACCATAGAGTATACTGAGTGGTTTTTGAATTATAACCACGTGCATGAGGACATTAATCTAGACGCCCAGGAACCTTCGTATGAGAACTTCTAATCGAGACGATCGACGAAGTTTATCGCTAAGAAACCGCCGTTTGTCAGTTTTTTAAATTTATAATGAATTTCACCTAAGGAACGTACATATTAACTAACGGACTATAAGAAGAAGACAAAAGAAATGAGGCAAATCTTATGTCAAGAAGCTTGCTTCGGAACCAGAACTTACTAGATCTGTTGACTAGGACCAAAAGCAAAGGCATGGTCTCAATGTGAAATGAAAAAAATGTTAGTGTCTTCTTCAAAAACGAATATCTCCGACAAAAATAAAGCTAATGAGATGAACCAAAAAACAAACTATCGAGAAAAGACGGATCTAGCTGATAAAATTAGATGATTTTTAAATTTCTTGTTGTTTTAACATATTCCACCAGTTTGATTGAACCTAACACGTTCAATCAAACTGTCACCAAAATATCAACATTTTGTTTTCCATTGTATAATTAACAGAATGGGGAGTTTTATTTTTAATTTAAAAAGAGGTACTAAAAAGTCAAATAATTTGGCTACATACTGCTTAAAAGTCATCAAAGTCGGCCTGGTAAAACAAAATATATTAGACTTTAAAGTACGTCAAAGTTATAAGGGGCCCATTTTTCGTGCCGGTGAAAATGTATTTCAAAAACTACACATTTTAGTCATATACTTTTCTAATGAAACTCGCCTTTATTTTTTTACTAGAATCCAAAAATCAATTAATATATAGGGCGTTCCATTACAAAAAACACAACTTTTATGTGTAACTATTTTTGGGGACACCCTGTAGAAATCTATATAATTTTAGAGAATGCTTTAAATTGAATTACATAAGCTCACAAAATTTCACTTCAATACAAACTTTTGTTCTCCTTGTAAAAACCGCGTCGTAGATGACGCGCCACCCCGTATAATTCAATTTCAATCAAAATTTCAATGATTAGAATTTAAGCAGAATAGGTATAGCTTATGCATTATACCCCAGTGCAGTTATGACATTCGCCATGTTGAAATTGCAAAAATTTTTAGAAAGTTGCGACCATTGAAAATAGTTATCCTTAGTAACCCTTATTGTAGAACATTCTACATTCTACAACCCTTATTACCATACTAAAAGTCCCCATTTGTCCGATGTGTGCGTCATCAAAAAAATCGGCCGCCATCTTGAATTTTATTTGTTATAGCGAAAAACTTCAAAAGGTAAAAATTAAAGAGAATAAAAAACTCTATTAGAATCAAAAATAGTTTATTATCCTAACGCAATGACGTACAAAAAAATTTTGAAAATCGAGCAATTTTTAAAAGGAATCACCGAAATGCAAATTACTAATTTTTTAAGCTTATTAACAAATAACATGGATATTTAACATCAATTCAACTGAAATACAATCCTTGTGACATTTTCAAGAAATATTTTTCATTGGTGGGTTAATAATATTTCAAAATTAACAAAAATTGTTAAAGCTATCCTTTACTAAATACATGTGTACTAATAATGTGCGAAAGCAGTCTCCACCTTGTCTCGGTCGGGGCTATTTGCACTTAAACCAAGGTCTTATTGTTACCATTTTGTAAACAACTTGTTTTTAAAAATACAGTGACAGTTTGAAAAATTAGGCTACAGGTTGGAAGAAAAAAATAAAATGTAATGTAAACTGGCGACTTTCAAAACGTTGCAAAAAGATCCTCATCTGCGACAAATTATATCCGTTTTTTTTTATACCCTGCAGCACAAAAATCTGAGCTAGTCGAAGTTGGAAATACATTCATATTTTCATTATATGGTCGACATAGGCTAGCAAAAGATTTAGATCAGTTGAGGTATTTTAAATATAAAGCCCTTACATCTCGTCAGGTACTTATAGTAAAAATTTTGAACGCAGCTGAAAGTCAATATTATAGGACCTATTTATAAATGCAGTATTGGCTAAATAACGGAGAAGAGGCTGTGGATGGGAATGTGGATGGAGTTGAAAAAATGGATACCTTAGTTCCAAAAACAATGTCAAACGCAGTGGCACCAGAATTTGTATTGAAAATGATTTACTGTAATTGCAAATCTGGATGTAATAAACTATGTACCATTGCGATAAAAAAAAGTAGTACAAGAATTAGTAATCCCAGATGGAACTCCTGGTCTATAAGGATATTTGAATTATATTGATTTTTTTTTTGGATTTAGCCAACAGCACTGTTTTTTTGTTTATTCCTAATGTATCTGCAGTGTCCCTTATGGGAACCCCATCCCTTAATCACGTAAATATAATCGATTTTTGCTCTGAAGTTAAAGGCATTTTTTAAAAATTACGTGACACCGACACAAGAATATAGACCAGCAGATTAAATCATATTTTGTTGTACTATTTTTTTTAATCGCAATGGTACATGTTTAAAATCCAATATGCCATGTTCATGCTTGTGTGGTAACTGTAATAGTATTTCTTGCGAGAACAAACAAATATCGGTCGACGAAGAACAAATCGAATAAAATTGTAAATTTCATTTTTTTTTCTAGAGATGACAGTTTGAAAAGTTAGGTTACAAGTTGGTAATACATTAGTGTATATATATACATACAAAATGGTCATAATTTGAATTATTGTTATTCGATTTGTAGGGGTATGAATGTATTTATTTTTACAAAAAGACATTCGCAAGTAGTTTATTACATTTTATTTTTTTCTTCCAACCTGTAGCCTAATTTTTCAAACTGTCACTGTATACTTAAAAACAAGTTGTTTACAAAATGGTAACAAAAAGACCTTGGTTAAAGTGCAAATAGCCCCGACCGGAACAAGGTGGAGGCTGCTTTCGCACATTATTAGTACACATGTATTTAGTAAAGGATAGCTTTGACAATTTTTGTTAATTTTGAATTATTATTAAACCACCAGTAAATATTTCTTGAAAATGTCAAAAGGACTGTATTTTAGTTGAATTGATGTTAAATATCCATGTTATTTGTTAATAAGCTTAAAAGAATAGTAATTTGCATTTCGGTGATTCCTTTTAAAAATTGCTCGATTTTCAAAAAAATTTTGTACGTCACTGCGTTAGGATAATCAACTATTCTTTATTGATTCTGATAGAGTTTTTTATTCTCTTTAATTTTTACCTCTTGAAGTTTTTCGCTATAACGCACTGTTTTCGAGTTATTTACATTTATTCCCAAAAAGTACCAAAATTCAAGATGGCGGCCGATTTTTTTCTTGATGACGCACACATCGGACAAATGGGGACTTTTAGTATGTTAATAAGGGTTACTAAGGCTAACTATTTTCAATGGCCGCAGCTTTCTAAAAATTTTTGCAAATTCAAAATTATTTGCACTGGCCTATTAGATTCATTTATTTCAATAAATTTACTTAGAAAAAAAAATAAAAATTAAAAAATTAAGAAGGAATTTACTAAAATTACTAAAATAAAAAATAAAAGCAACAAAAAAAAAATGGGTAAACATTTTAGTATTTTATCTATAAAACACAATACAGAAGGTTTAACATTCACAGTACTTGAATACCGAGGAAAAAGTCTCTGGGCTTTGATATTCTAAATTTAGTTATTCAAACTGTAAATTTAATTGAATATATGTTAGGGATATAAATTGACGTCAGTAACTGAATCAATAACAGTATGACCTAAAAACTGACTGGAAATGACGTCATTTCATTCCAAATCTATTTTTTTATCTAGAAGTCCGATAAATTTATGCATTAAAATCTCGATTAGCTTTGGGGAAAAGGGATTTACATCGAAAATTATTAATTTTTATGGAGTCCATATAATTTTTTTTCACTGATACAGAATGAGATATTTAAAGCGTGTATAGAAAGGAGTACTAGTAATATGGGTATTACCTATATACAAAATGGTTACAAAGTACTTAAATTTGGCTTCGCAGAAACTTCTTTATATAAAATCATTATTTGCTACTACAAGATATAGTAGTAGATATAATAATACAGGGTGTCCCAGAAATAAGTGCAAGTATTTTAATTGGTAGTATAGTTCAACCCCAGAAACACGCCTATGAGGTTTTTTTCGAGAAAAAAAAAAAATAAAAATCGAAATTTTTTGAAAAATTTTTTAGAATTTTTTTTAGTTTTTAGTTAAAAAACATAATTTCTTGATAATATGGCAATATAGGTATTAGATTAAATTTACAAGAAAGAGAATCCAGAAAAGATCCAGTGGTTCTCAAAATTTTAGAAAAAAATATTTTTTTTTTTGGAAATTTTTAAAGTAAAATAACTTCGTTATTTTGGAATTATTTGAAAAACGATAAAGAGAAAATATATTTTTTTTATCGAGATCTACCACCCCTTAAAATATTTGCTTAACTTATTTCTGGGACACCCTGTATAAGATGTATAGTAGATGTAAGTAAATATATCATGGTTTATATTTTTACAGGTCTATGGAGATGGATTTGTACCGCGAGAAGTGGAATTTATGGTCGTCGATGATCATCCAACATTATTAAACGTTACTTTACTGGCTGCCAAGGTAATTTTAAAACTGTAGTATTTTCTCTGTAGATAAAATAATAGTGTGCTTATGTATTACAAAACACCCTGTATATAAGTTTTAATCATCCCTGTCGTAAGTTTTAATCGCCCCAAGTAACAAAATAGTCTTCTTAAATATTTTTGTATTACTTTATGCACAGAATTATTTATCTACTATGAAGTATTGATTATATAAAAATTCGTAAATAGTTCCTGTTTGAAAATGATATATATATATATATATATATATATATATATATATATATATATATATATATATATATATATATATATATATATATATATATATATATATATATATATATATATATATATATATATATATATATATATATATATATATATATTTATTTTAATAATGTAATTTTTAAAAAACTATCTATTTACTTTTATATTTATAAGTTATTAAAATTTAACAGCTTTTAAAACAAAAACACTATAAGACAAAAGTTGTTTAATGAAATCGGTTTAGGTATTTTAAATACATAATATATTTTTAAGTTGTAGTTTACGATGTCATTTATGGCATGTTTCTGCGTTTTGAAATTGTATGGTATCTTTAACCCTTAACTGGTCCGGTAATAGATATGTATCATAAACGGTCCGGCGTAGTCTGTGGGACTACGCCTTCTAAAAAGTGAAAAAAACACAAAAACTAAAAAATAACAAATTTTTATTTTATTATATATTATATTATGTATTATTGAACTAATATAGACAAAAATGGGTTCAATTAATATAAACTTTAAGAAAATATAGTACAAAATAAAATAACATACATATAAATTTGAAAAAAAAACAATTAGATTTTTACTAAGCTCTAAAAAATAAAACCAAATTACTAACAGTCATTACAATATAGAAATATGTTTTTAGTACTATATATAAAAAAAAAATAAGCTATAAAACTGAAATTAAAGAAAAGGTTTTTAGTTACAGCATGAGGCAAAGTTCATTGTTTTCCTGAACATGTTTTACAAAATGAATTCGTATATTATAGGCATTAAAAATAATTAAACTAGGACATAACATTGTCTTTAACTAGGATAAGAACTCTGAGATAAGAATATCTCCGTGGACGTGTTCTGGTTGTACAGGAATTGCAAGTATTCTACCAATTGTAAAGTATATTTCTCTTGGAATATTTGACATTGTCAAACGCATTTGTCTGGCAGATTGTCATATTGTCACTGTCACAGTCCTCATCATATCATTTTAATAGAGTTTCTTCATAACTAGAGTCTCGTAAACGCACTCTTTTCGAAGGCCTGGCCATATTTTACAAAAGTTTGTCAAACACAAAATCTTACGCAAACGGTCCGGCGTCGTCTGAGAGACTACGGCTTAAGGTGCGTATTCATTATCCGAACGAACGAACGAATGAAAGTGCGGTATATTTAGACGGGGACCGAACGCATGCGGCCGTTCGTTCGTTCGTTCGCTCGACCATCCGTTTCGAGTCGGTACATCAAAGGCGTTCGCCAACAAATGCCTCCGGTCTTCTCGTACGGTTCTATCGTACGGTCCCCGTACACTTCATACCACTAGTGAACATTCGTTCGTTCGTTCGTGCGAATAATGAATACGCACCTTTAAGTAACTTCTGCCATAACTTCTAAAAAACTAATCCAGTTTTGGCATAAATATGGCTATTAGTAGTTGACCGAGAGGGGGAGGATTAGCTGGAACGCCAATTGTGTGGGCGGTCCCAGTAACTAATGAGAATGAGTTAATTTTTTGGCGTAGTCTGTCAGACGACGCCGGACCAGTTAAGGGTTAAACGATTTTGTATTGTTTCGTAAGTTCAATTTTTGGACTTTCTTAATTGTTTATTAAAATTAGATTAGCAGTTGTAGTATATAAAATTCACCCCTTTAGATTATACAGGGTCCGGCAATAGTGCATCGGGCATCTGTAGCTCCTAGAATAAAGAACTTGGGAATTTTGTTTAAATTCAAACCTAAAGCATGTACTAGGGTGTATTTTAGGAAAATATTTTAACTTCTACAGGATGGCTCAAAAAAGTGTGAGTGGATCGGATGATTTTTTTAAATGGAACACCCTGTATATTATTGCATTTTTGGTTTCCTTTCTGATCACTTTATATAATCCTAAGATATGAGTAAATATATTTCGATAGTTTTGGAGATATTAATAAATAAATAAAAATATATAATTTTCAACCCTCCGTAAAAAAGTTATTAAAAATACAAGAACTCTAATTAAGATGGTCTGCACTTACTTTGCTGTTAAATATCGGAATCTTAAATCATACAGGGTGTTCAAAATTCTACGCCAAACTTTCTAAAATATAAAATAAATTTAATAAAATGTTTTAATTTGTTGTTACTCTATAGTAAAATTACAAGAAGTTGGCGATTTTAAAAGATAAATTTACAATGAATAATAAGTAAATTTACTATGAGCTACACAGTTTAATTAAAAATTATCTATAATAATAATAGCAAGCAAATACAGATATTAGTTATCAACCTTGTTGCTCTTGCCTTTTTACAACAGATAAAGTCCATCCAATGAAATATAGACAGATTTTGTCGATCATTTTAGTGTAGAGGTTAATTATATTTTCTGTTGTTTTGTTGCATCGAAATCTTTTATGTTTCATTGGACAGTCTTTACTTGTTTATAGTAAGGCACTGTTTATATTATATGTAAATATGTATATAATTAGCTATAAGCTTTAGTGTGTTGGTGACGGTTGTAATATTAAGACCCCCTTTTAGAGTTGGGAACACTTCGCACCTTTAGTTACCGATCCCCCCAAACCAATTCTGCAATTAGACGGAGTACCACCCAATAAAGAAGCTTTAAACTTTCCCAAAAACTAATCACCTAGAATAAAATGACCCCTTTCACTTGCTCACGTTATTTTTATTTGTTGTAAGTAATTTGTACATATTTTTTTATTACAATTGCATGCTAATTTATCTGATATCCTGGATAATTAAATAAGATACTTACGTCAACTTTACAATTTCACTTGTTTGGAATACATTTACATGAGCTGTTTTTATTTTAAAATTATTGAATCACTCATACTTGCCTATTAATAGTACAGTTCTAGGGTATGAACTACCGAACACATTTCACTGAACTTTAACAGTTTTTTTAAACCTCTTTAATTACTTTAAAAAGTAAACCAACTTTAAATAATAATATATAGATGCTAAGTTTAATTTGAAAACAAAAAAGATGTGATAATAATTAATGTTTTATCAATTTTTAAAAAAATAGCAAAAGGACCATCATGCTCTAAAAAATTATGACAAACTTGTATTTATTTTTAGGGTTCCGTACCCAAAGGGTAAAAACGGGAACCCTATTACTAAGACTTCGCTGTCCGTCCGTCCGTCCGTCTGTCACAAAGGTCTATCTTATGAACCGTTATAGCTAGACAGTTGAAATTTTTACAGATAATGTATCCATGTTGCCGCTATAAGAACAAATACTAAAAACAGAATTAAATAAATGTTTATAAATAAAAAAATACTTTCACTAAACATTATCTTTTAAGTAAGAATTTTACATAGAATCTTTCAAATCCTCGGTGGCCGCGTGGTTAAAGCGTTAAGACTTTACGCTGCTATGACGTTGGAGCCGTAGGCGTAGTAAGGCAGGTTCGAATCCTAGTCAAGGCGACTTTTTTTTAATCGTTTTTTTTAATTTTTACATATTTATTTTAACTTTTTACATATTTATTATTGATTAATACAATGTGTTTCTTCATTTTTTAAATTACTGATACGCGCTTTCAAAATTTCAGCTAAATCGGAAAAATGTTTATAATAATATAGTGTCTAATGTTGTATAGATAATGAATGGTACGGAACCCTTTGTACGCGAGTCCGACTAGCACTTGACCAATTTTTTTATTTAATTTATTGCATTTCCCAAATACTGGTGCTTGCTTATTAATTCTAGGCTATGAAATACTGAACACATTTCATTTAACTGTAACAGTTTTTGTTAAAACCTCTTTAATTTCTTTAAAAAGCAAATCAACTTTAAATAATAATATATTGATGCTAATTTTTATTTGAAAACATAAAAAGATGTCAAAGTAATTAATGTTTTATAAATTTTTAAATAATAAATTAATATAATAATAATAAAATAGGAAAAGGTTATATAAATATATAATAATAATATAATAATTAATATAATAATAAATAATATATTAAAATAGGAAAAGGTTTTTATATTTTTTTAATGAAATAAACTAATTTTATCGACAATATTAGTATCTGTACTCTTTAAAAATTTGTTACATCTTTAAAAATAATCCAAAATGTGAATATTCCATGGGTATATTGATAAATGAGGCCTAAATTATAAGAAAATACATATTCTACAAAAACTTGAAGATATAGGTAAAAAATGCTATAATACAATTAACTGGTGCATCTGGTACTCCTAAAATATACAGGGTGTTCCATTTAAATTAAACAAGTTATTGCCGTTTAAAGCTAGTAATTATTTAAAATAAATTTTTAGACACTCTGTCTGAGGTAATATTATTTTTATTATTGCAACACAATAACTGATCAATAAATAAACTTCAGTAAATATTTAGTATTAAAAACTTCGATACCCTTGGAGAAACTATGTCTTAAAATTTTTACTGCAATTTCACACAATTGAAAATATTTCAAAAACGGTAAGGTTTAAGTACGATAAACCTTAATCAAATTTACCTTTATTTTAATCGTAGAAACTAAAAATGTAATAATATACATGGTGTTCCATTTCAAAAAATACAACTTTGATATTTTTTATTTATTTGAGACACTGTGTATCGTGTAAAAATATTTTTAAATTGTAGCTCTAATAGTCCTTCAACGAACCCAAAAGTTACAATTTGCAAAAATCTAATCGTCTATCTACAATACTCCGTGTCGTATGTGGTGAACAACCCTGTATACAGGATGAGTTTTAAGTGAGTGCAAATATTTTCAGGGCTGGTAGATATCGATGAAAGAAGCATAATTTCTCTTTACCATTTTTCAAATAACTCCAAAATAACCGGGTTACTTTACTTAGAAAATTTTCAAAAAATGTTTTTTGCTTAAATTTTGAAAACCACTCTATCTGTCCTGGGTTTTCTATCTTCTAAATTTAATGTATAATATATGTATGTATGTTTAATGTATAACATATGTTGCCATATTATCAAGAATTTTTTTTTAACGAAAAACTAAAAAAAAATCCAGAAAATGACAGATTTTCAAAATGTTTTTTTCGCGAAAAAATCTTTATTATTGTGTTTCTGGGGTCAAAATATACAATCCCTAAAAATATTTGCACTTATTTAAGACTGACCTTGTATATAAAGCAAGAACCTTGAATTTTCTGAGCAGTAAACATATACATAAAAATACTTAGTTATTTAGTACTACCAGCTTGGTATCACTTTTACTCTAATTGAAAAACTTTTTTGCTTTTTATTTTTGTATTGAGATTGAATTGAAATCAAAATCAAAATTCAATGTTTTAAATAAAATATACATTGTTATCTATACATACCGGGACGGTATTTCTGGCTTTGGCTGCCGATAAATACAGTCAATACACTCAGTACAATAAGGATGTTCTGAAAAAAGAGAGAAAAACAAAAACAAAAATAAATACTGAATAAAAAAGAGAAGAACAAAGCATTTTCACAAGCGCCTGAAATATATCATCATGGTTATGTAATGTACAATTCGCATTTTTCTCTCTCCGACTTAGGGTGGCTTTTTAATTTACAAGTAAAATCCTGATTTTTAGAGAGAAGGTTGTTTTCTTAAGAATATAGTAGGTACATCCAGTGACACTTTACAAAAAAAAAACTTTGATTCTTTATATTTCTGTTTCAGTGGCGAAATAGCCGTTTTTAGAGATCAAATTGACGTAGGTATCTACACTCAGAGGCAAAAAAACCAACGGAAAATTTTTTGGTCTTGTTTAAAGTGTTATATTTTTTATTTTTAGCTTTATTTCCTTGATTTGTTTAGCAAACTGTATATAAATATATCAACTTTAATTCGTAAACTCAGTTTATTATAAACTTTAATTATTGACTTATTATGCAGGGTTAATCGAAGAGTTGTTTTTTACCTTATCTTTAAAACACCCTGTACAATAATTTCGTGAGTAAATTTTCATAAAACATTATTTTTCGGTCAGAACCATGTCTACTCAGCATTTCTTTTTTTTGACTCATGTCAACAGATGCCTTGGTTAATTTTCAAGAGCAAAATGAACTTGCCACAAACATTTTGCAATATCTTTAATTATTGTTACTTTTTGATGTTATTCTTCATAATGACGAGGTGGCTTTGGTGATTATTGTTGTGTACGATTGAATATGGTTCTTAGTGTTGAAGATTGTGTAAAAGTCACTGGTCTATTTTAATTTGGCGGAAATTATGAATATTCACTTGATTCTTGAAGAAGAATGGGAAAACATAACACAATATATTTGCAGCCTCATTAACAGTATGGACCGACGTATACAGAAAGTTATAGCAATTGGGGTACAAAGTATTAGAGTATTTTTTACAAGTTTTTTGTTTATAGTACAGTTAGTTATTACAGTTATTTTTTTAATATCCTTAGTTCTGTTAGTGTTACTAATATTTTTTATATAATTATTTTATATAATTATTTATTAAATAATATTATTTATTCCAAAAATCAGCTTTTTACGTCAAGGGCTTTAAGCAAGATCGTGATTAATCAATGACCAGATTTTTCAAAACACCCTGTATACATTTTTAAAGAATCTTAAAATATTATTCTGAAAATTTTTCAGAATAAATAAATACCTAAATATTGAAACTTAATAACGTACTGAGACATACAGCGCTATAATATCTCGACCTCCGCCTGTTATGCTCGTAACAGGTTGAAAAACAATGTATCTAAAACAACTGATGCGTTATTCTCCCACCTGTCGAACCTCCATCGACAATCGACCGATGCAGCAGCGTTCCTTTCCCACTCCGATTGTCTCGACCGCCGCCTGTATCGATGGTTGACGAAATAACATGTTTTCCAGCCATACTAGTTGTTTTTTGGAATTGCTTCCAGCAGCATAGAATTTCGTGGCGGTGTAGAGCGCCGACGTCGTTTTTCGTTTCACGAGCGGCCGATCTCTACGTGTCGTTATTTTATATCTGTTATTTTTTAGAAGTAGTAACGGTTGTGTTATGTTATTTCTAAATAATTGTTATAAAATAACAGATAGTTAAATAACAATCCATCACTAGGTTCTGATCGAAAAATAATGTTGTAGGAAAAGTTACTCACGAAATTGTTGCACAGGGTGTTTTAAAGTGTTTGCTATTGCTGTATTTACTAATGACATCGAAATTAATTTATTTAGAGGTCATTGATATTTTGCTATAAACTGGCTAAATATTTTTGCATATTATTTTAAATTTTTTGTTCTTTGACATTGTAAACATTTATAAATGTTTATTTTAACAATAAGACTGACAATATTATTTATATAATGTTTTGTATTATCTTTTGTTTGTTTGTTTGTGTACCTTGTTTTTTTTCTACTTTGTTTGTTAGTTTACCTTTGTCTACAAAAAGAAAAAATTTTTGACAATAAAGGCATTTATTTATTTATTTAAAGTTAGGTTAAAAAAAACAACCCTTCAATTAACACTGTATAATAAGCCAAATACTCGAGTTTAAAAAAACTGAGTTTATGAATTAATGTTGATAGATTTATATATAGTTTGCTAAAAAAATCATGAAAATAGGACTTAAAATAAAATAATATAACACTTTAAACTTCACGAAAAAATTTTCCGTTGCGTTTTTTAAAAATATATTTACGGTATTATGGGTATATTTCTTTGAATTTGAAATTCCTAATAAAGATGTTAATTTTTCAGAGACAGGACAGTCACTTCTACAGACATCCGGCACAGACCAACTACAACAGAGGACAATTTGCACAGGGACCCCATCAACCGGTAGCCCAGGAAAGCGGCATATTCTCAACAATAACAAACGGTCTCTCTAATGTGTTCAATTATTTCGGATAATATTTGTTGGTCCTTCGAGCAAACGAGCTTTAACTGATATCTCACTTAGAAGTGTTAAGACTTACTTTAGATCTAATGGGTATTAAGCAATAATAGCAGATGCGATGTGGCTATAATAGCTTCGTATAATTTGCTATGTTTATTTTTAGTTTTCTTATTAAAAATGATGCTGTTAGAAATGCATGTTGTCATTTTTCTCTAAAAAAAAACTTTGGATCTAGTATAGCAATACTTTTAGTTATTTTGTCATATGTATGCCTCAATACATTTGATTGAGCAACAAGAGTATTATTATATATTTATTTTATATACATAAAAATAAAAATTAAAATTCCATTTTGCTTAAAATCTAATTTGAAGAATAAAACTAAGAAATGTTTTAAAGGTAAATGCCAGTTTATGAAAGTTTTATCCTTCATAGAATGAATTATCCTACAATAAGAAAGAAAGAACATCACATTACAGTAGTCGTATTTCCAAGAATATGTTACATTTATTTTACAATATTGTAAAAAATATTTAAATATTTTCTAAAACACTATTTTTCACAATTTGTGGAAATCATACGTTATGAATAAATAGGCGCAACTCATCAAATATAGGTAAACGACAGAGTTAGACCGCATTTGGTGGAAAAGAATTTCTAAATACAATAAATCATCGCATGTACAGGGTGGGCCAAATTGGGCGCTTTTAAAGGGAAACATATTTTTCTATAGGGGATAGAAAACTAATATCGGTGTCTGGAGCTCAATTTTTATCAAAAACATGATGGTGAAAACCGCACATCGATGTTTGTTACCGTTTCGGAGTTTGTGTTTTTCAAAAATGTGCATTTTTAACAAATCGGTCTCACTTTTCTGCTATGGAAAATTTTGTATTTTCATGAAAACATTTCCAAACCACCTTTTTACTTAGAATTTAAGGGTTTAAGTATAATTTTTTTAAAATTAATAATTTAAGAATTATTAACAGAAAATTTGATTTTTTATATGGGACACCCTGTATATTTTTAATTCATTGAATATAATTAAAAATTATCTTTCCAAAAATATAGCATACTTGATATTTTGCTTGATTCCCCTTCAATGTAAAGAGTTCTTAAAAATTCGCTCAGTTTGAATAAGTAGGATTCGAACGGCGCCGGTTGTAATGCAAAAAAATTCTAGCCGTGAGCAGCAATTAAAACGAAAATAATATTTGCAATGACAGATGTAGAATTTTATAACAATTTAAACTATATTTATCAACATCAAAACACATTTAAACTATATCTAATAACAATAAAAATTAATGGCAAACCAGGACATCAGATTTTGCTATAGGTTTTCGACATGTAGACCGTTTTCTGTTATGGACAGACGGGGCCGTTTTTGAACATTGCTCGTGAAATTCATTAACCAAGTGGACGCGAAGGGGCGTCCAGACCGGATGAGCGAGCATGAGCGAGCAAGAATTCGGGTATGTTCTATGGGAGCGCTTAACTGGTGTGGACGGCTCTGCGAGCGAGCGAATGATTTCTTGCTCGGTACATCAAAGAAAATTCGCGCTATTGCATGTTCGGTTTGGACGGGATTTTGTTTACCACGTTAGCGATCGAATATCAAAAATGGAATGGCCGAATGAAGTTGTTTTAGAACTAATAGAGTAGTACAAAAATCGCCAAGACCTGTAAGGTTATAGCTAGCCTTTCTCTATGTGAAATTGCTTTTCGGTAATTGGTATCATTTTTCATTATTTTCATGTCAATTAATCTAATAAGGTATTAAAATCTGTAAGTGACATCTGACAAAAGTTCTTAAATTTTCCAGAATCTTCTGCTTCAACATCGTTTAGTAAATTGTTACCACCATGAGAAACTCGATTTTTAAAAAGAGTTATCTCCTCTGCAGTCGTTTTCTCTTTTGACGTTTCAACAATTTATAAACTACAATGAAAGACGCACAAGCAATAATTTTTTCTGACATTATGAAGATGAAGTGCCACACACCGATCAATGCCGAACATACAAATAATCGCTAGGTCTGGACGGAAGCTGATCATGTGCTCGAGAGCAGCAGAAATCACGAGCGAATTTGAATAAATGTTTGCTCGCGCTCGTTACTGCTCGCTCATCTGGTCTGGACGCCCCTTGAAAGATACTCTCGCGTAACCTCTAAGTACTTCTAATTTTCTAATTCTTGTCTAGATTATACGGGCAAATTAAAAATAAGAACCTTTATTCTTCCGCAAAGATATAAAAATCCATGGGCAGTAAGTCCGGCGGCCTCGACGGCCAACTAGGGTTAGCTATTCAAGTATTCTCGAAATTGGCTGCAAAAATTTGCTGATAAATTAAGCGTTCTGAAGCGGTGCCTCGTCTTGCTGAAAAAATATGTTTTCTAGTTTCATTAGGCGCAGTTTCATCATCCATAAGGGTTCCAACTAGTTAAAAGGGGCGAACTTTTAAAAATTCTGTATTTTTATAACAAAATATCAAGTGTGCTATATTTTTGGAAAGGTAATTTTAAGTTCTTTTCAGTTATTTAAAAATATACAGGGTGTCCCAAATAAAAATCAATCTTTCTGTCGATAACTTTTGAAAAATAATAACCCTGGCCAATATCAAGTATTGCTTTAATAAATTTGCATATAATCCTACATTTGATGAGCTTTACTTAATGATTTTATTGTTATGCATTATGTGAATGACATGATATTTGTAATGATACAAAAAAAAATGGACTGCATAAGTGTTATTACCATCTTATTTTTACAAAATTTATTATATACATCAGTGCTGGTTCAATCCAAAGTTTTTTTTTAAATTACTAAATTTTTCAAATAAGTAGACAACTTTGATATTGACAGATAATTGATAATTTGAAATTTTTTACCCAGTTCACAGATTTTGTGGTCTTATATTATGTCATTCTCGTATTGCTTACTAGTTTTATCTGAATTGTTTGTTTATTTGTGCAAATATTTTCACGGATGTTTTACTGTATTTATCACTTTAGATTGTTAGCAGACTTTCTCATTTTCCTATTAAGTTAGGTATTGTATATTTAATCTATACAATTTTTATGTTATAGATATTTATTGTAATTTATTTTTAGAATAAATAAAAAGATAAAAAATATAGTTCTAGTTTTATTTTCGTGAAATGATGGTTATAGGATAATCTTTTTTTTACATATATATTACAGTAATTTTATTAAGGAACTAGCGTGTACCCGCGACTTCGTTTGCGTCGAATTAATCATTTATAATCGTGATGATAAAGCAAAGCAAGTTTTCCAAAAATCAGCATTTTACGTCAAGCGCTTTAAACAGTATCGTGATTAATCAATGACCAGATTTTTCGAAACACCCTGTATACATTTTTAAAAAATCTTAAATATACAAAAAAACAAAATAAAATATAAGTGTTTAAACGTTTTTTCGGAAACTGGACCGTTTTTTAAATAAAAAATATTGTAATATTTTAGGGGTGGTTTCACCCCCTTGGAACTGGAATTTCGAAAAATCCCTTCTTATCGAACCTCTACACCCTAGAATCAACATGTATGCCAAAATTGAGTTTCTTACGTTGAGTGGTTTGAGCAGGATCGTGATTAATCAGTGAGTAACACTTAAGGATTTTATACAGGGTGTCGCAGAAATAAGTACAAGTATATTAACTGGTAGTATATTTCGGCGTCAGTTGAGGTTTTTTAAAAAAAAACTCCTATGAGGTTTCTTTGCGGAAAAAAAAATTGAAAATATGGAATTTTTTGGAAAAAAATTTGAACATTTTTTTTGTTTTAAGTTAAAAAAACATAATTTCTTGATGATATGGCAACATAGATAGTAGATTAAATTTACATGAAACAAAAACCAGTAAAGATCCAGTGGTTCTCAAAATTTAAGCAAAAAAGCATTTTTTGTTTAAATTTTTACAGTAAAATAACTCGTTTATTTTGGACTTACTTGAAAAACGTTAAAGAGAAAAAACGTTTCTTTTGACCAGGTCTACCACCCCTTAAAATACTTGCACTTATTTCTGGGACACCCTGTATATTAGTATAGATTAAGAAATATTAAAATAAATTATTTAGAATTCTAAAAATATGCCATAAATCCCACTATTTTGAGAGCAGGTAAATTTAAGGTAAATTTTTCATTGACTCATCAATTGAACCTAAGTTGTTGCCAAATGAGCACAGGCATGCAGATAATATTTATTCCAATACCTAGCTATAGTCTATTCATATGTTATTTAATGTGTACCTCTAAGCAGAGCAGTATTTTAATTTATTTTTCCTTAAATAAATCAAATTTTAATATTATTATAGGATAATAAATACAATAAATAATAAAGAAATTTTATTTTGGTAATAAATATAATAAATGATATCGCAAAAATGATTACTTTACATATAGGTATACTTTTCCAATTCACAAACAGGGGCGCAACTAGACACAGACTTTTAGGGGGCTTAAGTCTTTTAGGGGAGCTTAGGTCACTATAATATTGATTTGAGGTTAAAACCACTTTTATATTACCAGCACCAGTCACCTGGGGGGATTAAGCAATGATTAAGCCCCTCCTAGTTGCGTCACTGTTCACAAAATTTATTATATTATATTATATTTATTAATTTTACAGCATTATTGCACACAAGTTGTGAAGTACTCGTACTTAAAAATAACACTAAAACCAGTGGTGTATACAGTTGTTTTTTTCACAGGATTTGTTCTAATTATTTTTTAATTAATATTTCATATTATCGAAAATTGTCAAAATTCCTATTTTATATCTTAATTCTTATCAGATTAAAAAAATATCCCTGTATATCATGTTGGTCAAAATGTATGTTATATTGGTCAAATTGTTATAAATATATTTAAATCTTTAAGATATTTAGACACAAAGCAATTTAGGTCGGAATCTTTAGCGATACAACAGAAAATTAGAAATTTACAAAAATAGGTACACCAAAATTTTAGAAGCACATTTTGCTCACTATGTTGGCGTCATCATCAGATGATTAAACATAATTTTAAAATGATTAAAATGTTTATTAATTAAATATAGTTTTGATAAACTACTGATGGTGTTGATGATAACATAGTTAGCAAGACGTCCTGAAATTAAAAATTTATATTTTAGGGTGTAACAGATTATTTACTTTATATTATTATTTATATTATTAACAGATTATTTCCTATGTCCTTTACGTTCAAGTCGATGTTTTCGGTTATTAGTTTCGGGAGAGGGTCTTTTAGCAGGAAGTAATAAAACAAACATCTTTCAAACGTGACTATTTTTAAATTCCCAAACTTATAGAAGGGCAAAGCAAATAAACTGTAGAACTTAGAAGTAAACAGAAAATTGTAAAGATAGACCTTAGATAAAAACGCTGGGACATTGTAAAACCAATAACCACCCTTGATAACATGTAACTATCACCGGATGTTTGTAAAGGATCTGGGAACTTTAGGAAAGCACGTATCTAGACGTAAACTAGGATTAAATACGTAAAATGGTCATAGTACTGCCATCTAACAACGGGAGGTCGAACCAATTTGGTTTGAAGGGCGGTGTCAAGCTGACCAATCAAGCAAAGAACAGTACCTTTAGGGATGATCCTATTGGCGAAGTACCGAATGCACCACCCTTCAACCCTGTAATGTTGGAACCTCGGGGCTGTTTTTAGGCAGAAAATTTAGTTCGGTTTAAGTTTCTAAAAGAGACGGTTCTATCTCGGGTTCGCAAAACTCGGTAAGGTTCACGATGTGACCCCCTGTAGTTTTTAAGTCTGGTGTCTACTAATAGTATTTTTTGTATGTCCTTTTGTCAAATGTTTTTAATTTCTGTTTTTAATTTTCTTCTCTAAAATTATTTTAATGTGTTGTAGTAAGATTTAGTAATGAAGGTTCAATTGATTATGTAATTATCAGATTTTTCAACAAAGCAGACACCAGTCAATTTTCTTGTATTTTTCCATCTCTTTTCCATTTTTAGTAATAACAAGTAATTTCGATCATATATATATATATATTTTATTTGTTCTTTATTTTCTTTTTAATATTAAATTTAAATGTTTTCTAAAAACTCGGCCGTTTTATTTCGATAGTAAAAAATAAGAGTGCTTTAAAAGTATATAAATAAGA
Organism: Sitophilus oryzae; assembly: GCF_002938485.1. NCBI lineage: Eukaryota > Metazoa > Arthropoda > Insecta > Coleoptera > Curculionidae > Sitophilus > Sitophilus oryzae. The sequence continues at coordinate 1,435,201 of NW_022145801.1, read as the reverse complement.
TCCTTATGAACGGGCAGAATATCTCCAGAGCAGTCCCGAAAAGTCTCGAGAAATGAGTTACATATTTACAGACAGAGGTCGGGCCGCAAATAAGGTAAGTTATATAATAGATTTGAGAGACTAACAGCACTAAGACAAAGCATTAAGCATACGCTCCAAAGAGTCGGTGTACTTTTTATCCAAGTTTGCCTTCCGCTCAACTTAATTGTTTTTTATAATTATAAAATAGTCACGCTACCCATAGACAAGTGATTAATCCGAAAAGATTTGTCACATAAAATTTGGTGACAGCTCAGGGGATACAAAAATAATTAATTTGTAGGACCTAGATTATTCCTTTTGATTTTATTTTTTATTTTCCAGCCTTTTTGTAGTTTGTAAGATTATATTGTTGTTTTTTTTGTATGATAATGTTTTTTAAACTCATCTGTATAAATTTGTTGCATTGTATATATACAAACTTCAATAAATATATTATTATTATTATTATTATTATTTAAAATTTGGTTACAGCTAAGGGGATCTACAAAAAATTAATTTGTAGTACCCAGATTATTGTTTTTGATTATATTTTTGATTTAAAATTTGGTTATAGATAAGGGAATCTTGAAAAAAAAACTAATTTGTAGTACGCAATTCTTGTTTTTGGTTTTATTTTTGCTTAAAAAAAAAAGAAATAACTAAATTTATTTTTCTCGATTTCTTTTAACTTCTTTTTGTGATGTGATTTTAACAGTATTAATTGAATATTAATGAATATTTTTATAATCGATCTGAAATTTATTTTCTGGTATGTTTGTTAATGGATCTTAGTGATTAAAATGTTATAATTCTATTATTTTTGATGTTTTGTCTTGGTTTATTGTATTTTATTTTAGATATAGCGGCGGCACAAGATATTTTAAGTTTTTCTTCATTTCTGTACGAACGCAAAATTTAATTTGTCAATTTAAAATAATTTCGTTGATAATATTTGATTTTATTACAGTCTTAGGAAATTGATTCTATTTTTTTTCAACGATAAGAGTGATTTAAGAATTACCTAGAAAATTTAAATAATTTTGGTTTTGTTGATTTTAAGTTTTTTTTTCTCTTAAAGAATAATTACGAGAATAGTTTTTGTTTAAAGTAGAATTTGCGGTAAATCAGAATATTTAATTCTTGAGAATAGTCTTTTGTTTTAAGAAAAAATCATGAAGATTAAATAGATATTTTTTTTAAGTTAGGGAAACTTGAATGTTATTAGTAAATAGATTACGGAAAGTAATTAACGGGAAGTAAAGCGTAAATATCATGGCAAGGAAATCGCACAGCCAGCCTCTAGAAGCAAAATCTGTTAGCTATCCTTCTCATAGCAATCAACGAAGTACCTAGTTTTTTAAGTAACTAAAACTGCATGGATTTTTTTTTGTAGTTAGCATGAAAGATTAAACCGAACTCTTTCACATGCTAAAAAGTATTCCCATGTCGTCATATAGAATTAAGTATTGTCGTAAACCCTTATTGTTTTATTCAGAAGTAAAGTGAATACGTATGTTTTTCCTATAGCTAATTTATAGGTAATATTTTAATTTGGATATATTTTTTTTTATGCTATTACGTTTTTCGGGAAAGGCCGACAAGTTTTATTACGGTTGTAAGAACGGAGACAGTTCTAGTAAAAGGTATAACTTGACTAGACAAGGTTTTAAAGCATTTTTTTTTGTGTTGCATTTTTTTATGTTTATGATAGGGTTTGGGACAATCTTAATTCTCCCGTATACTTAATTTATTATTCATCTCTTGTATTTATTTCATTTATTTTTGCAACTTACCTACAAGTAAGATTTGTTTTCAATTAAGAAAAATTAAATAAGGAATCCAACGGCTATATCAGTATGATTGTATATTTATACCCTAAGGTTTTTTTTTCATCGAGAGTAGATACCTGAGCGACGGAGGTATTACCGGTCAGTTTTATGACACTGGTCGTAGGTTATTGGGAGAAACAAGAAACTACGAGGGTAACTTAAATGTAGAGTCGGAAAAAAAGAAGTGGAATTTCGAAAATGTTTCAGAGATAAAAGGTGACGCATATAAATTGCGTAAGGCATGTAAGGTTTTGTTTAGAAGAGGATGTTGTTCACGGTTGGCAAATTGGTTTATGGGCTTCAGGTCAACGTTTCTTTTCAAACTACACAAAGAACGTTGGATCTCATCTAGGCACTCAGTAAGGGTGGCCAGACAGTCTCCGAAAAGCACAAGTAAGCACGTTAGGTAAAAAAGGGTTAAAAGGAATAATTATGGATACGAACATCCATCAGTTTTGCCAGAAAGGAACCGAAGTAATTTCTACTCCCAGTCCAGAAGAATTGCAAAGGACTATCGACGAACTAAAGAGGAAAATTGAGAAGTGCAGTGTGGACATATCAGATGCACGTCTAATTCTGCCACGGATTTGTCATCCAGGACAATGAGTGTGAAACCTGCGTTCACTGATAAGGAGGTCAGTGATGGCATACGAAGTCAAGGGGGCAGGAACCTATCGACTAGAGCGTGCCAAAACTCAGAGGGGCTGAAAACCCGAGTTTATTTTTTTGTCTGGAATAGACAGTACTGTCGGGTATAGACAGTGTGGAGGAAGTCCACAGGGCATGTGAAGGAAGTTCACAGCAGGGGCACAGGGGATCCACTTTAGTCGATTATTGTATGCAAGTCAGGGGAACAAGGTACTACACATAAACAACGAGCTACACTGTGAAGGCAGGAATGCTGAAGGACCACGTAGCGAGGAAAATTCGAACCCTCAATTCGAAGATTACAATAGACCGCAAACGTATACGAATAACTCATGGAAATATCAATAAACCAGAAAGTACTCACAAGTTTGACACTACTGAATGATGGCCACATTCCCGGTGAAGAATTAGCTTGCTCTAAGCAACCTGGTTCGATTAAGCTTTGTGAGGAAATAATTATACCAGCTTTACATGGTTGCAAATATAGTGTATCTGTAAGTACTCGAGTCCCTACGGGCACTGTGATTTGTGAACTGTTGAACCTTACTGCAGCAGAACTCTGCGGCTACAATAGTAAAGATACCAGAACCCATTAAACAACAGAACAGAGAAATCGTTATTTGTATACTAAATTTGACAGCCACACCTCAGACCATAAGTAAATCCACCCCTCTCATAAAATTTTGTACCTGTGGAAGAATTAGACTGGACGATCCGAATAAACACCCAGATCGTTCATATGGGTTGCATTCAAAGATAGAATGTAGGCATCTAGATATGGCGGAGCAGGAGTTGGACTCCAGGGAAAAAGGAGAACTCCAGGGTTATGTAGAGATATATAGGTATATATCTGCCCAGGATATAAACCGCTAAAAGCCAACAGGCATGTGAGACATCGGAGAAGTTTAGAAACCTTACATATGGGAAAAATCATACACCAGATACTTTTGAAGATCGAACAACATATTGGAAGAAGAATATGTTGACAGAGAGAGGGTTAGTATAATTTAACAGAAGAATTCTAAAAGGATAAAACAAAAGAAAGGTTCAGAGTAATAATTTGCATAATTTGTTTTAAAGGTACACTGAAAGAACACAATGATTTTACAATCTGATAATTTTTACGTTTTTATATGTTGGTATTTGATCATTTTTTTGTATACAATTTTTTTATTTCAGGAAGAGTTATAGTTTTTATGTCTTAATTGAGTGGTGATTTATTGTTTAGAGAGATGAAAGAAAATAGCGTTAAAGGTTATTTTCGGGTATTTTATTTTCAAGACTAATTTTTTATGAGGTATTAAAAATGTTTACCTTAAATATAGGCTTTGAAGGTTTATAGATTTTTTGTATTAACTTAAAGAGTTTCATTGTTTATTCTATTTTACCTAAATTTACTTACTTATTACATTTCCTTTTCATTAAATTTTAGTAAATTTATTTTGAGATTTAAATAATGGTTTTTCAGATAATATCCTATATTTTACATTTTTTTTTATTTTTTATTGATAGATATTTGCCAAAAGCTTTTTTCATTTAAATGCTATTTACCTTTTATGGTTAGTATACAGGGTGTTTTGTTAGATGGACCATTACCTGGGTCTAGAAAAAAGGTTTTGTAAGTTATAACAGTAACCTAATGGATAATTTGTTTCTCTTTCAGCGTTTCAGATAATTACTTTGCCTATGAGAATTTTTCCTGCAATATTTTTTTTTTAATTTAATAACTATTTATCTATTTATCAATCTTTCTTATTTTATAACTCTTTATCTAATTTTTACTTAATTTAATTAATAAGTCACAGATATAATTTTTTTAAAGAGCTTTAACTTATGAGGTTTTCATAATTATTTTTTTTTATTACTAACGTAACACTTCGATTTGATTTGGAATTTATTTTATTAATTGAATTCTTTTGATAAAAATTTTGTTTTTTTTTAATTTTTTTATCATAATAGACAGAGTGTTATTATTCTATACTACGCATTAGAGACAGGAGTAAAAGTGATGTTTTAAGTTTTAGGATTTCTGAATTTTAATTAAGGGCAAGTTGTTAAAAATATGGAAAATTAGCTAACCCTGGAGCTCGATGATGATAATATATCAGAAGTGAAACAGTTAACGATAGATCTAAGATGTATGTACAGGTGTACAGAGGTTTAGAAAGGAGAATACCGGGGACGATAGAAACGTAGAGCAAGCAGATGTATTAGGGTATAAAAATAAGTCGATACCAATGACCATAGATTTCATGTATTATCCTATTGGTAGTTTTTTCAGCTATAGTTCAGAGCGTTTTAAAGTTTTTTTTTATGTTACAGTAAATTTTAAGTTTTTTGGATTCCTTATTCTGCCAGCGGTCTACCTCACGACCATAGACTTAGTTTATAAGATTCATGACATTAAGGGACGAAGAAGATGGATATCTTGCGGGACTTGTAAGATCGCAACAGATGGGTATAGGATATCCTGAATACAACAGTGTGATGTTCTCTGAAAGGTTAACCATGTCAGGAGTATTTGTCATGCAGTATCTTGAAAACCAAAGTAATGTTCAGCTAGAAGATCAATTTGAATTACGGTTACCAGAAGGTTAGGCCTGTTCAAAAACCTATCTAACCAATACTTATTGATTTAGTCCATTAACTAATTTAGTCAATCAATTCGTTTAGTCTCATAAAAGCTATAAATCAGTTAGATTTAGCGGATAGAATAGGCGTTCAACTAGAAGTAAACGTGGTGTCCAATACCACCTATTAATCGAATAGTTGAACTAAAACTACATACGTATACCCGAATTTAGTAATTCGAACAGACAACATAAAGACACGTTATAAGAAAGGAATTAGTAATCATTCGGAATTTAAAGAATTGGACAGTTGGTATAGTAACATTTTTAACCAAGTTTAACAATTTGAATGGGATCAGTTAAAAGCATGTGAAGATAGAGAAGACTCAGATATCATTCTTTTAGTTAAAATATGTCTAACCTAAACTGTTAGAGAGTGGAAACATCTGGCTATCCTGCAACTAAATCCTGCAGCTCAAAAAGTATCAGAACAGTCAGAAATAATCGACAACGTAATACGGATGTAAGCAACATAGAAGCGACCCTTATAATTTCTCTGATTGAAAGCCTCACTGTCCAGAATGGACTTGATGCATAGTAAGAGATTACAAACGAGGCACGGAGGACCGAGCAGAGGCGGTTTAACCTCTATAGGCATGCGTTCGTTCGTGTGACCTATGCCAGTTTCTACTCAAGACATGTGTACCTACTTTTCATAATTCAGTTTGCCAATAAACGTCATCAGATGACATCAATGAGAAGGACAACAAGATGGATTCCTTCATGCAGAGCCCACATCCAGATTTATTATAACGTCAAAGCGGGATTTTGGTTAATCTTCAAGTAGAAGCGCAGTTCCAGCGAGGTCTTATTGTTAATCTGAATGAGACATCCACATAGTATTCATGGAAACATCCACATTATTTCGGTTCCATCTACACAAGAAATTAAGCATCGATCAAGAACTGTGAGAACGGGAGTGGAGTGTTTCATCGATCGAGTAATAGTGATCGGGTTGCGCGAAAGCAAATTGTTCGCCGCAGATATATTTTTAGTATTAAGTGTAATTTTTAATAGTTAGTATAAGATTAGCGTAATGTAAGCAGGAATCATATCGTGAACCTATTGTTTCATTTGTGTTGACCATATTATCTTATTTAATTTTATTTGCGTCATATTTCTTATATTGTTTCTTTTCAGATTTAGTTTATTTTTTTTTTTTTTGGAAACAATAGCTTCCCTCTTAAGGGGAGGGCAAATTGTAACAGATTATTTACTTTATATTATTATTTATATTATTAACAGATTATTTCCTATGTCCTTTACGTTCAAGTCGATGTTTTCGGTTATTAGTTTCGGGAGAGGGTCTTTTAGCAGGAAGTAATAAAACAAACATCTTTCAAACGTGACTATTTTTAAATTCCCAAACTTATAGAAGGGCAAAGCAAATAAACTGTAGAACTTAGAAGTAAACAGAAAATTGTAAAGATAGACCTTAGATAAAAACGCTGGGACATTGTAAAACCAATAACCACCCTTGATAACATGTAACTATCGCCGGATGTTTGTAAAGGATCTGGGAACTTTAGGAAAGCACGTATCTAGACGTAAACTAGGATTAAATACGTAAAATGGTCATAGTACTGCCATCTAACAACGGGAGGTCGAACCTATTTGGTTTGAAGGGCGGTGTCAAGCTGACCAATCAAGCAAAGAACAGTACCTTTAGGGATGATCCTATTGGCGAAGTACCGAATGCACCACCCTTCAACCCTGTAATGTTGGAACCTTGGGGCTGTTTTTAGGCAGAAAAGTTAGTTCGGTTTAAGTTTCTAAAAGAGACGGTTCTCCCTCGGGTTCGCGAAACTCGGTAACGTTCACGATGTGACCCCCTGTAGTTTTTAAGTCTAGTGTCTGCTAATAGTATTTTTTTTATGTCCTTTTGTCAAATGTTTTTAATTTCTGTTTTTAATTTTCTTCTCTAAAATTATTTTAATGTGTTAAGATTTAGTAATGAAGGTTCAATTGATTATGTAATTATCAGATTTTTCAACAAAGCAGACACCAGACAATTTTCTTGTATTTTTCCATCTATTTTCTATTTATATTAATAACAAGTAATTTCGATCATATACATATATATTTTTTTATTTGTTCTTTATTTTCTTTTTAATATTAAATTTAAATGTTTTCTAAAAACTCGGCCGTTTTTTTCGATAGTAAAAAATAAGAGTGCTTTAAAAGTATATAAATAAGATCCTTATGAACGGGCAGAATATCTCCAGAGCAGTCCCGAAAAGTCTCGAGAAATGAGCTACATATTTACAGACAGAGGTCGGGCCGCAAATAAGGTAAGTTATATAATAGATTTGAGAGACTAACAGCACTAAGACAAAGCATTAAGCATACGCTCCAAAGAGTCGGTGTACTTTTTATCCAAGTTTGCCTTCCGCTCAACTTAATTGTTTTTTATAATTATAAAATAGTCACGATACCCATAGACAAGTGATTAATCCGAAAAGATTTGTCACAAGGGTATCGTGATACATTTGTTGTATAATTATATGTTTTAGATATAATTATATGTTTAGATATATTTATCTTCTAACGTCGACATTATAATACATAATTAATTATTTTATACATATTTTTTATTAGACGTAAAAAATATGAAAACGGTTGAAGAAGAGACTTATTAACAATAGGTTTGTTCCAACCAGCATTTCGGGATCGTTTCGAAATCGTACTCGAATCGGTTTTCTTGCACTTTGTTAGCATGCGCGGACTTCGAATAGTTTCGTGATAGTGCAAAAAGTATCAACGTTGGAACGCTTTGTGGATTGTTTTCGGGACTGTCAAAATGTCAAGCGTGCGTGTATCGATCGGTTTTTTGTTTTTGTTCGAGGAAACAAGAAAATACAATTAAAGCTTACCTAAATATTGTTCATTTTTCACCCTTTCACTAGGCAGCAACTTCAAATTGTTATTATCTGAAGTGGAGGTAAAGAAATCGGTCATACCATCGCCACTCGTCCTTAATTATTATCTATAAATACTATTATACTTTTATACTACTATACTTTTGCTTGTACTATTATACTACTATACTTTTGTGTCTCCACACAACCTCACAAGCAAAAGTATAACAAGGGTATAACGCACACGTATTCGAATTGGTAAAAAATAACCAAGATAGAAGCATCAGCCGGACGCCGGACCAGAATCGATAAAAATCGATAATCTTTGCCAATATGCTTTAATGCGCAAGTCAACCCAAACAGTTCTCAATTTGGACCATGTACCGAAATTACCGTTCTGAAATCGTAACTAAACGATCCCAAGGTAGGTTGGTACGCAAATAGGATCGTCCGATAACCGTCAAATCTCGGTTGGAACACATTTGAATTACTGCGCACGAGCGTGATTCGGTGACGGTTCTGCGGCGGGTTGGAACAAACCTAATAAATCATCCAAATTCAGCAAAAAAGAATCGTTTTTAAATACTTCGGGTAAATAAGTACTTTAATTGTTAGTAGAAATTGTATTATTTTTTGTTGGTTTAACCAGTAAGTGTTTAGTACCGCAGTTTTAAATTGTACACTTTATAGGTATAGATTAGCTGACAAGATAGCTGACAAGATACGATGAATTTATGGATATGTATAATTGTACGTCTGTAAATATAGGTATTATGTATATTTCCATATTATCAATATAATTTCCATAGCTACTGCTAAATCTACAATATAATCGAAAAACAGCGTCAACGATGGTTATGAAATAAAGATCGCTGTAATTTTATATGTAAATTTATATGGGAAATATCGTAATTTCCTAGCCAATGCCAACTGGATACCGTTTTCGATCATACCGTACAATAATTATATCAAAATACTAATTTTTACTGCGTTAATAATACCTACTATCTTTATCTAATTGCAACTAAAATTTATACGAGTTATATCTTTACTTAAAAAAAATACTTCTTTTTGATGAAAATGTAGTAAAAATCCTCTTGAATAGAATGTTTGATGTGACCTCTAGAGAGTGTGTAGCTCTGATTTAATGAAAAACAATATAGCTTGTGATAATGGACATTCCCCGAACATTCTATATAAAAATTTCGTATAAAAAAATTCAATCATTTTACATTTCATACCGTGCTGGCAACTGTTACTCTTGAGTCGGTATTTACATGTGTGGAAGTAAATCGCATAGGGATCTTATTAAGTCGGAGTGAGAGAAATGCGACGGAGTGCTGTTGCGGCGTTGCCGGTACGCCTTTCATCGCCATACGCATATCAAGTAAAGTAAAGTCACGATCGAAAACCGCTTATTTAAAAGACTTTTTTTGGAAAAGATAACTGGATAAAATCTTTAGAAATGTTTCTGAGCATCTGAAATGGAATTATAAGGATATCTTTAAGGTGTCATTTTTTTTTATAATGAGAAAACGTCAGTAATCGCGATACTATAAAACTCAACTTTTTAACACATAACACGCCATAACTCAAAAAACACTTTAGATACTGAAACTTTTTTATTTTGAAGATAGGATCTTTTACAAAATGTTTTTACCTAAGAAAAATTCGATAAGGATGTTTTTTTCCATTCAAAAATTGTAAATAATCTATCTATTTACTTTTACATAGCAATTTTCAGCAGTCGTGTAATTTTTTTATTGATAAAGATTTTCACTTACTGTCTACGAAGAAAATACAGCAGAAATATTAAGAAAGTCTTTGAAAAAACTGCAATCAATTATTTCTAATAGATTTTGAGGTATCGATTTTTGAATTCGGAGTTCTAATAGCCCGACCACTGTCGAAAACCAACTCAATTCCACTTATTTTTACCAAAAATGCAAGTGTTTCTAGCTTGCACTTAAAAATTTTCAAGCGATAGGGAAAATTACAACGACTCTTTAATAAATAAACAAATAAAGTATCACGAGACGTAATTAAATCGCGAAGCTGAACACATGATGTACACCTTTCCCTAGAACTTTAAGTACTGACAGAAGTACTGATTGGGTCGACCGGTCAACTGCGACAAATGTGCTATATCCCCTTCCACGTCTCTTAGCAATGTGCAAAGTTTCTCAATTCATTTCATACGTTTGGCAACGTGTTTACTCTTCTCTCTTCGATCAGTACATTATAAACGCATTGTACTCTTCTTACATACGGAAATCTCGACCCAAGACTAACCTTTGCCAGCCCTTAGTATAAATATACTACGTACGTTCGTTATTAGCAAGTTTTGCTGCTATGATAATTAAGTTAAAATACGCATTATTATGTTGTACAATTGAATGACAATTGGCCTTATTATGGCATTATATTTAAATATTAAAATGAAATTATTATACTAATAAAACTGTTCTGTTACTGAACTGTGCACGAGTTCTCCGAACGAACAGCGTTGTTCTTTTTATTCTTGTTCTTAACAGTATTCACATTATTTTTCATTTTCATTTTACTACAGCCATTCTTCGTACTTATCACAGGTGTATTAGGTATTAGTTCAGCCTTCATTACCATTTTTTGTTTTTCCTTTTCTAGTCTGGTTAATGGCACGTTGAAATATCTGGCCAGCAGTTCAGTAAACGCAGAGTTTATCTGAAAAATAAGACAAGAGATCGATTTTTAAAAAGATCCTTTCAAAATATTCGATTTCGTACATTTTCTCCTGTTTTGGCAGAAACGAAGTAATTGACTAATTGATGTTCGTTGATGAAATGATTTGTTTTATCCAATCTCACTGATCTCTTATGTTCTAGATCACCTAAAATATAACTTTAATTAAAAATAATGCAACTTAATACAGTGTAAAAAGAACTTTATTAAAACATCTACAAACTAAGGCTAGGCGCAAATTGAGTCGCGTATATCACTTGTGTGCGTCTATAGAGCACCCTATCACTGCTTGTCGCGTTGCCAGTTTTCACATTTTTACCATTACGTTTTGAAAGAAGAAAAGACAAAAGACATGAAGAGTACGATATTTACGAAAAAAATATTTTAGATTAGTTCTTGCATCTAGCCAGACCGTGAAACTTGACAACCCGCAGTTCCACATGCCCATAAACGATAATCGGTGGAGTGTTTCGCGTGCAATCTAAAAAAAACTTACCCCCAGAGACTTATCAACGCAATGAAAATACGCCAACGGCGTATTTTGATTGCTATTACCTACATCTGCAAAAAGAAAGTTCTACATCTCGCCTATCTCTTTCTCAAAGGATTGATCGTTAAACGGGCCGGGAATGCCAAGATTTTTTTCGTTACTAATCGACAGCTTGATAGAAACTGGACACCTGCCGCTTCTTTGCGCGTTTTAACGTGTTTTTTTTGTTAAAACAGGGAAATTTGGATACTTGCGAATTTGGCAAATCCTCAAGAGGACAATATGAAAAGAAACCTTTACTATCACTCTATAGCTGGGGACAAAAAAGATAAGACACATTTTTTATAAGTCTGTCCAACAGGAGGATCCCTGAGAGTGGCAGTTGTGTCTGTCATTTTAATTCATAGGAAAAATGTATTGTCTGTCATTTTTTAAATATCGTCTATCGAAAACATCCTAACAATACAATAAAAATACAGGTGGGGTTATAGTCTAAGAGCTAGCAACGTTTTCGAGAAAGTATTTTAAGACGTCTGGCTCTTTGATATACTCTCTTTTACTATGCTCTCTGGAACAGCATGCGGCCCGTGTGGCTGCCGATACCCGTTGCGTTCACTACTGCGCATCGGAAGAAGATCCTATATTTTTTATTAATTTAGTCCTATAAATTCTAGTGTTGAATATAAATCGAACATGTCTCCATAGCGCAGTGCGTAGAGTTTCCTACCACGAACCGATAATTCAGAGTTCAAATCCGGGTCAGGTCAAAGACTTTTTTATTTTATTTTCGTTTATATTCTGATAGTAAAGTATTAAATAATTCTGGTAATTAAATAAAACAAATATTTAATACTTTACTATCAGAATATAAACAAAAATAAAATAAAAAGTCTTTGCCCTGACCCGAATTCGAACTCTGAACCATAGGTTCGTGGTCGGAAACTCTACGCACTGCGCTATGGAGACATGTTCGATTTATATTCAATACTAGAATTTAAAGGGCTAATAAAAATATAGGATCTTCTTTCAATGCGCAGTAGGGAAAGCAACGTTTACCGGCTGCCAGACGGGCCGCATGCTGCTCTAGAGAGCATAGTAAAAGATATATCAAAGAGCCAGACGTTCTAAAATACTTGTTTTTCCGACGTTGCTAGCTCTCGTACTATTAGAACTCTTGAACAATAAAATAACCTCAATACCCTAAAATACTTTAAAAACTTTAACTGTTTTGGAGTATTTAAGTGAATTAATGTATTTTTTGCTAACTAAAATAAGTTTTAAGACTGCAATGCTCTACAAAGATAGTAGTTGAACGGGTCAAAAAAGTGACAGAAAAAAGTAGTAAAATGGTTATATACTTACATTTATTGCCAAAAACGGCTATTAGCTTCTGACTTTCCGTATTATTTTCTATTATTTGATCTACTACTCTTAACCATATAGCAAGAGAATCAAAACTTTTGTATTCGGTAATGTCATATACCAATATAACGATCTAAAAAATAATGCATTAATATATTTAATAAAATAACTAACTTAATTAAAAAAGGGGTTTCAAATTATTTTGCAAATTTTACGAAAATAAAAGATATAAAATTTTTATACCTAATTTAGGTCAAGTTGATAAATGCATGTTAATAATATTGTTAATAATAAGATGGACGGATATGCTCCATCCTACGTTACAAAAGCTCATTTATAATTGATGTTCACGTAGAGTTGTAAAGTCAAAAGATCAATAAACGTTTTATTGAGGCAACGTTGGAAATCAAGTAATTCAAACACAAAATAAATCCTAAATTATAAATAAAGGTCGTGGCATTTGTTAAAAAAAGTTTAGAATAACAAATTTGAGATTTTTATCTATAAAATTCTGTTTAAATATATCAAGGATAGATAATTTAATGATTATACTCGTAGATCACAAAAATTACATCCACTTATCATTCAAAATATGGAATTATGAATGTTCATTTTATAGAATATTTGTGTATATATTTTAAATTGATTTCAATTTTGTTAAAAATTCAATACTTACATTTACTTGAAATAAATAGGTTTTTAACATATGCCCTGCCAGTTCAAGGCCGCTGACGTCAGTAAATCTTACTGTTATCTCTTTATTTTTCGATAGTGATGTCCTCTTAATAAAAAAATCAGCTCCCACCGTTGGTACGTAAATTCTCGAAAAATCGTCATAGCAGTACCTTTTGATTATATTAGTCTAAAAATAATACATAACAAAATATACCTAAGTGAACGGTGTTATAATAGGAAAATTAAAAAAAATATATTTATACACCAAGCACTTAAAATTACAAATAATATATTGCATATTTTTTGACAAGAAAAATTTGAATAACAAGAAAATGTAACTGGATATCTAAAATGTATTAATTTATTATATTATTAAGATCAACAAAAATAACAGAAGAGCAAAATTAAACAAAAAGTTTTTTCTTATATATATTGTTAATTCTTTTATTGGCATTTTTACTTATTTTAATATTGAAATATTACCTGTCTATGCACGAATAATATATATGCACTATACATATAAGTATATTAAACGTATATATACAACTAATCTATTAAACTCTATAAAATAATAGTATTACAAAAAGGGAAATAAAAATACATTTTGTGATATCTGGAAAATGCTGCACATAACAACAAAATACATCAAAGAAAACATTTAAACTTGTCATAATTTTTTGGAGTATGATTAACCTTTTCTAATTTCAAGAGATATTCGTTCACAACTAATTAAGATAGAACAAATTATATAGTGGGAAACCATAGAACGGATTGTATACCGCGTGATTCAAAGAAAAGGATCTCAGTAGTAACTGAATTAACATTTCAGTTTGAGTGTTTAGCCATCTCCATTAGACAAAATTGTATTTAGTTACTTCAAATAATTTATGAATACCTATCACCAACTTTATTATTGGTATAGTAAATCTGGAGCTTAAATGTTATTAAGAATATCTCATTACTTATTCAAGTAGTACTATTTCCAGGTTTTATTTTTTATTCCTTTTGGTTTGGTTTGGTACATTATTATAAATTATAAGTTACAATAAGATTTATCAACATTATTATAGTGCATTGATCATTCTTGACATTTTTGATGCAATATGATTCCAGTTCAAGTACCGTATGATCGAATAAAAACGGCGTCAGCGATGGCTATGAAGTGACGATCGATGACATTTCCTATATAATTTTACATATAAAATGACAGCGATCTTCATTTCATACGGATCATACGATAGTTCAATGCTGACATCGTTATTATCGTATTGTAGTCTCTGTTACTCTAGTTTTATATCGTAAAGTTTTTGAAATTTGGTTTGCTGTACAAAGAATAGGGAAAAAAGAGCATATAAGAATACAATACAATAAAAATTACTTATATTTGTCATAATTTTTTAGTGTACGATGACCCTTTTATAATATAAAACTGTGTTAAAAAGTGCACAATTAATCAAGATAGGACAAATCGTGTAATGGAAAATAATCGAACGCATATATGACGTGATCAAAAGAAAACAATTTATATATGTCGTAGAACTAATATTGCAACTTGACGTCTTAGGGCATTAAACAATATTATATTTAGTGTCGTATAATAATTTACAACTATCAACAACTTTAGCGGTAGATGTCCAATATAAGCCTCCGACTTACATTTTATTAAGAATAAGTCAATACGTATTGACGAAATACAGTATTTCTAGACCATATTTTTATTTTATTTTTTCATTTTGGTTTGTCTTTTTAAGCATGTGTGATTTTTTTATGAATTGTTAATTGTATTTAATTTAATTTATATTTCATTAATTTTCCCGACTTTTTGTTATTTTGTACCATTTTAAATTTAAGATATTAAAGAATCACTCTATTACTGAAGATTAATACCACATGAACGGAAAAAACGGTGTCAAGTTGGCTTAGAAATGTTATTTTTCTCTTAAATAATACCAAATTTTAAATCCAAGCAAACCCTAACGCCTTTTTTTTGATGGTATGGTATATATTTGTCTGTTATCTTTTGATTATACAGGGTGAGTCTTAAATAATTGCAAATATTTTTAGGAATACTATAATTTGACCTCAGAAACATGTCTTTGAGGTTTTTCTCGAGAATTTTTTTTTCTAAAGCAACATAGGTGGTAGATTAAATTTACAAGTAAGAAACTCTAGAAAAGATACAACAGTACTTCTCAAATTTTATCCAAAGAATCATTCTTTTTCATAAATTCTTGTAGTAAAATAACTTGGTTATTTCGGAATTATTTGAAAACGGCAAAGATAAAATATGTTTCTTTTATCGAGATCTACCAGCCCTGAAAATATTTGCACTTATTTAAGACTCCCCCTGTACCCTGTATACCATAAAACCATAAATATTGATTTTTTGTATTGCTTTACTTTTACTATTTAATTTGTTGTACTTTTTGACTGGTTTTATAACTAAATAGTTGTTATATTTTTTCATAATTAATAAAACCTACATAGGTAACTTTATATTTAGATGCTTTGACTTGAGGATAGAGAATGTTTTTTTTTCGAAACCAGTAGTTATTTGTTAAATAATTTGTAAATAATGGGTTAGTTTTTGATTTTTTATCTCAATTATAAAAATTATATAGCAAATGTTTCGCATTATTAAAGTAACTATAGATCCATTTAATTTGAATAAGAAATATTTTTATGTAGGTATTGTAATTTAAAATTTAATTTAAAAAAAAATAACAACAGGATATTTTTTGTAACATTTAAACTAAAAATAAATTCAATTTTAAATCATTTAACTAATCGTTATTAGTAAAACACAAAAATTTTAATGTATATAAATTGGTGATACACTTACCTTACCAACGTTTTGTTCTCCTAGGACCACCACTTTTATCTGATTATTATTGAAGTCATCTTCCGAATCTGACATTACATATACTCACCACGTTCCAACCAATCTAACTATGCCTACTTTTTTGAACTCACTTCATGCGTCAATCCAGCTTTGATTACCATATGAAAACCAGCACGAACGTTTCTCTAAATTCAAAAACCATGTCAATTGTACCACTCAGATACATATGAAATTAAAATTCCTTTCTTAAAGTCTGGGGCAATAAAAATAAAAAAATATATATATTCTCAAGTAGGTGAAGTGAATAAGTGAATAAGACATATATAAAGCAAGAAATTGGCTTAAGCGACACATTCGAAACAGAGTGTGCAAGTCGAAAGGTGCTATGGGTTCACAAAAGAATTCTTCAACTTCTAGTTTTTTGAAAACACTCTACAGATTTATGTTTATTATGTTCTTAGGAGATATTCTCGCGTCGGGCTGTTTGATCACAAATTGTCCCAGAGGTGGTAAAAGATCTGGGAAGTTTGCCCTTTTGGAGAAGAGCAACATCAAACAGGTAGGTTTAAAATATAAGAAATACAGAATGATTGAATAAACGCGACACAGTAGCTTCGAGCCTTATTCTCTATCTCTGAAGTTCTTTAGAGTGAGTGTGACAGCTGAAGTAAGATATTTGAACACATTATTAAAGTTAAAACTTAAAAATATAACTGGATTAACATTGGATGTCGATTTATTATCGATTATCGAAAAATTGATTATACAATAGACGCAGAATAATATTTTTATAGGTATAGGTAGAGTATTTAAGAGTCTTTAAATAGCTTGTATAAAAAACCCTTAATGGATTTTGAATTGACATTTTTTCTAGAATTTTTCATTATTCGAAAAGTTCATAGTTTTAAAATATTGTAGGTTATAAATTACGCAAAACCCAACATTTTTAGTCCAAATATAACTAACCAATTTATTAATCATATGCTTTAAACATAATATTCTTTATAAAGTGTAGAGTTGCAATAAAACTCATATCACATCAAGCGCTATTGTGAAAAATGTGTAAAAATCCCAGTAATAATATTACTTAAGATTAATACCATATGAACGAAAAAACCCGTTTCAAGTTGGCTAGAACATGTAATTTTTCACATAAACATACCTCTAAAATAATACTAATTTTCAAATCCAAGCAAACTCTAATGTCTTTTTTTAGATAGTATGGTATATATTTGTCTGTTATTGGCTGATTATATAGGGTGAGTCCCAAAAAGTGCAAATACTTTTAGGATAAGTAGATTTTGACCCCAGAAACACGTCTATAGTTTTCTTTTCGAGAAAAAAAAATTGAAAAAAAGTTTCATATTTTTTTAATTTTAAATTAAAAATCATATCCTTATAATATGGCAACATAAGTAGTAGATTAAATTATCAAATGAGAAAACACAGAAAATATACAGTGCTTCTCAAAATTTAACCAAAAAATAATTAGGAATTTTTTATTATTATTTTGGAATTAGAAGTTTTAATATACTTTAGATTTTATAAATTAAGCAAAACTCAAAATGTTTAGTCCAAATATAACTAATCAATTTATTAATCATATACTTTATACAGAACATCCTTTATAAAGTATTTGCGTGTAAGATGCAATAAAACGTATCTCATATCAAGCACAATTGTGAAAAACGTGTAATAATCTCATTAAAATTTATTAAAAAATATACTGAGCATTTATCAATTTATTTTGATCGAAAGAGGATATTTTGCTTATATTATTAATTGTTATTCACCAAAAACATCAAATATTTTATAGTGTTTTTTTTTATTAAAAATGAATTTCAAATTGAACTATCAAGTTTTTCAAAAATATTTTTAATGTATTGTGCCAACAAAATTATAACAAACAATAATAATTATATAGCAAGACTTCATGCAATTAGTCAATTAAACTAACATAATCGCTCATTTTTCGTTGACATTACTATTATAATTATTTTTTATTAGTCTGAACCTGTAGTTTTAAAATCGGCGACTTAAAAAAACACCATTATTTATTTTATCAAAACATTATTATTATTTATTTAAACAAAGTTTATTAAATATGTATATAAATGTTACTTATCTCTAATTTATATTTAACTTATTTTTATATATAAAACAGATGAGTGAAAGGGAGGGGGGGGGTTAGTAAATGCGACCTTAAAGATCTATTGTGCCCCCATATAAAACAGATATATTTGTAATAATTTATAATATTGATTTGATTAATCATTTCATAGGTATAAAAACAATATTTTCTAAAATTGATATCGATGAAAAAAAATCTTAATTAATCACTGTCCTCATCTTCTGATCAAGCTGTCATTATCTTCAGTGGATTTAATGATATAACTCAAAGTTTGCAAAAATATTACAGTTACTTTCTTATCGACTAGGTTTCTAAAGTTCTAATTAAAATTTGAATAGGGCTAGTAAATATTGAACCATTGATTATCAAAAAACTTGTTTTGACTTGATTTATTTACAAATATTATTCTCTACACTGTGTAACTAAAAATGTAAGTTAAATATAAGCGGGGTTTAAATATATTTCTTTTTGCTGTGAGGCCTCCCTACAAAGTTATTTGGTTATACAAATTTATGCATATTATTATACACTATTTTAAAAACCGTTCAGACTATAGTCTGTTCAACGTATGGATCCATAATAGTGACAGTGGTGTCTGTCATTTAAATTCACAAGTAAATTGTATTTTCTGTAATTTTTTGGATGTCGTCTTCTCTGACTTGTTGGACAGACTATAGAAATGTAAAACTTGTGTGAATATGGAACTAATCAAAGAATTCTTATTTCGGTATGTCATACAAAAGTTGTTAGAACAGCTTCTAGGTAAAAGATTGTGATTTAATGTTGTTATTTTTGTTGACATCTATCTAATAATTTGAATTTTTCTTTTTTAATTTTCTAATCTATTTAATTTGTAGTGCATAGCATGCGGTCCCGGGGGAACAGGTCAATGTTTTGGTCCATCAATATGTTGCGGACCTTTTGGGTGTCTGATGGGAACCCCCGAAACCATCAAATGTCATCGAGATGGGTTCTTTCATGAAAAAGACCCTTGCATAGCTGGATCAGCAAACTGTAGGAAAAATACGGGCAGATGTACCATGGATGGCATATGCTGCAGCCAAGGTAATAATGTATAGGGTGATTCAAAATGAATTAATTTATTTTGGATTTTCATATACAGGCTGTCCCTATATTTCATGGATATAAAACTACCACGTATTATTTTTTGTAATCCAAATAAGTTCATTGGACACAGTATATCTTTATACAAAAGTGAGTTTGTCGGCTAGAGGGCGTCTTCAAACTTTAAAAAAATAAACATATTTTTTCAGATATTTTACGAACCGTTATTCCGAATTGAATGAGATTTGGGGTGTCTATGTTTTGCTAAGTGCTTTAACATTTGGCTTTCAAAAAAAGCAAGATATACTACGGGAAGGGTGAAAACTACCCCCAACCCTACATATATCTTAGTATAAATATATAATATCTCCACCGACGACAGATTTTCTTTTCATAAAATGATCCGTGGAGTATTTACTTTTTTTTGTATCTTATAAAAAACGCCACATCGCATAGTTTTTGAGGAAATTTTATTTGCAGAATTTATTTTTCCAAAGCCGACCTACAAGATATACAGGGAGTTCCAATATTTCGTGGACAACTACGTATTTTTAAATCAAAATAAGTTAATTGCACATAATTTACCTTTATGCAAAAGTCGTTCGTTTGTCTCCGTTAGAGAGAATCAATAAAATTTTTAAGTTTTTTTTATGAAGTTTATTGTCAAATATTATTTGTAAACTAACATAAAATTCCATAGTGTCGCCAACTAGATAATTTGAGCATAAAATATTTTATTATGCGCCTCCCTAGCTTCATGTGACAAAAAAAAATATTTTTTGGAAGTCAACTTCGGAAATTTTTTTTTTCGATGAACTTATTTTTATTCCAAATGTGCGTAGTAATTCTATGTCTACGGAATATTGGGACACCCTGTATATGCACCTTCTCCATCGAACTAAATTAATTTCTGCGTTACATTGTTTCAACTTTATTCGAAAAAAAGGAGCATCACCATTCTTTTAAATGAAACTCACAGACACTGATTGCATTTCTGAAAACGATTTTTAGTTCTAATAATTTTTCAACCTTACTTTCCTACACAGAATAAGAAACATCTATTATATTCTGTGTTTTTCTATAGAGCAGTGTAGCATATACCTTTAAAGGGTACGATTATACTTGAATCGAAAAAAAAACGGCGCCCAGTTGGCTTGGAAATGAACATCAATATGACACTCCACATATAATTTTACATATAAAAGACAGCAATCTTCATTTCATAGCCATCGCTGACATATTGTTTTCAGAGTTTGAAATAAATTACTAGTTAATTTGAACCATGTTTCTATACATAAAACATTATTCTTTATTATTTTTAGGTATACTTTATTTTTATTTATTTTACTTTTACTAAAAACTTTTTATAAGTAATAATGATTTTAATATCATATATTTTTATTTATAGATGCGTGCCACATAGACAAGCAGTGCTCCCTAGACGAGAAGAAGGTACTTGCAGAAAATATATCTCCCATTGAACTAATGAACATGCTAGGATATACTGGTGACAACGTTTTCGAAAAATAAACCAACGACACCCTTTACAGAAATACGTGACTAAGAAACAGAATAGTTTATTGTGTCTAATAAAATAGATTAAATAAAAATATATTACTTATCTTGATACCAAACATGTCGTGTTTTACTCACCTATAAATGTAAGCTTACACTCTTCTAAAAGTTCAGTTTGATATTTACTAAACATCAAGCACATCAAGAGAATAAGGGTTAACATAAATACAATATTCTCTCCTAGGTGATAACTTTACGATACAAACAGAACAAATCATTAGCATACTCGTATTCGCTTTAATTTGAGAAATATTTAGAGAAATTTTAGTGCAGTACTGCAGAAACATTAACAACTATTTTATTGATTTTCTTTTTCTATTAACAAGAAACTTGTAATTAATTTATTATAAAAACTAAGGAACATTGTCAAACGACAAGTGACGTAAAATACTAAAATAGAGATAAAAAATATGTTTTATCAAAAGTTTTCAAGAATTTTGTGTAGATATTACAAGAAACAATAACGTATAACTAATGTATACCGGGTGTTCAAATGTGGCCTATAAGTTTTATATATATTTTTTCAGATAAAAAACGGGATTTTGTTTGTTAGTATATGACATAAAATAAGGATTGATTGACGTATTTAATTGTTTTCGGTCACTTCCTGTTTCACCGGAATTGATTACCTACAATTTTTTATTTTTAAATGGCACCCTCGGCATTTTTTTACTTTATTCTATAGAAAATGACGCTCTGAATAAAATGCACATATCCACTTTTGACATTTTCGTTTAAAAAACAATGGTATTTTAAATTTGAATCTAGGGTGCGCCATGGTTGTGTTAAAAGCACTAATTTTTAATCAAGGAGCCTTGGAAAAATAGATTTGATCGTTTAATGTTTTTCGTAAATTTTTCTGGCCTGTTAAAAGATGTCTAAATCGTATTTTTAATCATATCTCAATTTGTTTAAATGGCACAAGGGTGGCTTATTGGCTCATATTTGGAGAAGGAATTTTTTCACACACTTGGTATTTCGAGTCAAATTGTCATTATGGACCGCATGTTACAATATCAAATAAACCATATGCGGAAATGTCAAAAGTTCACATATGATATGTCATTTTATTTGAATTAATCCAGGAAATATTCCTTCCATATCTCTAGAATATTTGCGGAGTGTCATTCTCTATCGAATAACGTAAAAAATACAGACATAATACTTTTAAAAATCAAAAGTTTGTAGTCATTTCCGGTGTCCAGGAAGTGACCGAAAACAATTAATTGAATACGTCAATCAGTCCTGATTTATGTAACATACTAAATTTCTTTTTTTATATGAAAAAAATAAAAAAGTTATAGGAATGAGCCACACTGAGAAACACCCGGTATATAATGTATAACTTTTTTTTTATAAACATAGAGATACCACATAGAAATACAATTTAAAATGAGAAATAAGAAATAAAATCAACATTTTATTGAAAATCATATTTTTTAAATAAATTTCAAACAATATATATTACTTTACAATACCGTATGATCGAAAAAACGGCGTCCAGTTGGCTTGGAAATTAACATTGATGACATTGTCCATATAATTTTACATATAAAATGCCAGCGATCTTCATTTCATAGCCATTGCTAACGTCGTTTTTTTCGATCATACGTATTTGTATTACCTAGGGTATTACCTATTTTTACAGTGTAATTGAGTAGTTTCATATAACATCAAATATTCATATGAGCGAATGGAAAATATGTCATAGTAGTAGAAATAATTAATAATAACTAAATTTTATTTCGGGCAAGAAATAATCAATAAAGTAAAATTTAATTTAACTTTAAATAGGTAAAAAATTATTTTTTCTTTAAAACTTACATTAAATATATACAGCGTGTTTCAAAAAACATGTGTCCTCTCTCGTGGGGAGATTTCTCACGTAAAAATAAGATTTATTTTTCATATCAACATATGTCCGATTCTGCTTTGTTTCGTAGCTACAGAGTGTTAAAGTTTTTATATTTTTTCGATTTATTATAATTTTCCTGCAAGTACTTTTAGCGTTTCGAATGAAATTTTGAGAGTAGAAGTTACTATAAATGCGACATATTTTAATACTAAAAAAGTGTCGATATATTCACTAAGGACGTGCATATTGGTTATCACTGGAATATTTTTCTAAAAAAGCATGTACGCAATTTAATGCCGATTAAAAATTCTTTTGATATTTTGTCGATTTCAGTCTCCGTGATGAGACAATTTTATTAATTTGCCTTGATCCAAGTCTAATAAAATCCTTTAAAAAAAATAATATCATTAATATGCGAAAGTTTTAAATAAGTACTCATCAAAAAAAATACGAAAAACAGGTCCTATTAACATTGGTATGGAAATGCATAGTTTTAGAGTTACAGGATGTTAAAAATTCTTTTTCTTGTATATTATCTTAAATACCATTATTTTTAACCGACCATACTAATAGGTATGGTCTGTCCGTCTGTCCGTCTGTCCGTCTGTCCGTCTGTCCGTCTGTCCGTCTGTCCGTCTGTCCGTCTGTCCGTCTGTCCGTCTGTCCGTCTGTCCGTCTGTCCGTCTGTTAAGATCTCGTCCGTCGGTCCGTCTGCCCGCCTGCCTCGCTCTGTCCGTCTGTCCGTCTGTCCGTCTGTCCGTCTGTCCGTCTGTCCGTCTGTCCGTCTGTCCAGATCTGTCCGTCTGTCCGTCTGTCCGTCTGTCCGTCTGTCCTTGTCTGTCTGTCTCTGTCCGTCTGTCCGTCTGTCCGTCTGTCCGTCTGTCCGTTCGTCCGTCTGTCCGTCTGTCGGTCTGTCCGTCTGTCCGTCTGTCTGCTCTGCCCGCCTGCCCGTCTGCCCGTCTGCCCGTCTGCCCGTTCGCCCGTCTGCCCGTCTGCCCGTTCTGTCCGTCTGTCCGTCTGTCCGTTCGTCCGTCTGTCCGTCCTGTCCGTCTGTCCGTCTGTCCGTCTGTCCGTTCTGTCCGTCTGTCCGTCTGCCCGTTCTGCCCGTCTGCCCGTCTGCCCGTCTGTCCGTCTGTCTGTCTGTCCGTCTGTCCGTCTGCCGTCTGCCTCGTCTGCCCGTCTGCCCGTCTGCCCGTCTGTCCGTCTGCCCGTCTGCCCGTCTGTCCGTCTGTCCGTCTGTCCGTCTGTCCGTCTGTCCGTCTGTCCGTCTTGTCCGTCTCGTCCGTCCGTCTGTCTGTCCGTCTGTCCGTCTGTCCTTCTGTCCGTCTGTCCGTTCGTCCGTCTGTCCGTCTAAGTCTGATCCGTCTGTTGCGTCTGTCCGTCTGTCCGTCTGCGTCCGTCTGTCCGTCTTGTCCCGTCCGTCCGTCTGTTCGTCTGTCCGTCCGTCCGTCTGTCCGTTCTGTCCGTCTGTCCGATCGTCCGTCTGTCCGTCTGTCCCGTCTGTCCGTCTGTCCGTCTGTCCGTCGATCCGTTCCGTCTGTCCGTCTGTCCGTTCTGTTCGTCTGTCTGTCCGTTCGTCCGTCTGTCCGTTCGTCTGTCCCGTCTGTCCGTCTGTCCGTCTGCCCGTCTGCCAAATCGTACGTCTGCCCGATCGGCCCGTCTGCCCGTCTGCCCGTCTGCCCGTTCTGCCCCGTCTGCCCGTCTGCCCGTCTGTCCGTCTGTCGTCTGTCAAATCGCGATAAGATGCTGATAAAAGATGCTGATGCGTCTCGATGATCTGTCCGTCTGTCCGTCTGTCCGTCCGATCTGTCCGTCTGTCCGTCTGTCCGTCTGTCCGTCTGTCCACGTCTGTCCGTTCGTCCGTCTGTCCGTCTGTCCGTCTGTTCGTCCGTCTGTCCGTTCGTCCGTCTGTCCGTCTGTCCGTCTGTCCGTCTGTCCGTCTGTCCGTCTGTCCGTCTGTCCGTCTGTCCGTCTGTCCGTCTCGTCCGTCTGTCCGTCCCTGTCCGCCTGTCTGCTCCGTCTTGTCTGTCCGTCTGTCCGTCTGTCCGTTCTGTCCGTCTGTCCGTCTGTCCGTCTGTCCGTCTGTCCAGTCTGTCGTCTGTCCGTCTGTCCGTCTGTCCGTCTGCCGTCTGTCCGTCTGTCCGTCTGTCCGTCTGTCCGTCTGTCCGTCTGTCCGTCTGCCTGCCTGCCCGTCTGCCCGTCTGCCCGTCTGCCCGTTCTGCCCAACTCGTGTCCGTCTGTCCGTCTGTCCGTCTGTCCGTCTGTCCGTCTGTCCGTCTGCCCGTTCTGCCCGTCTGCCCGTCTGTCCGTCTGCCTGTCCGTCTGCCCGTCTGCCCGTCTACCCGTTCGCCCGTCTGCCTGTCCGTCTGTCCGTCTGTCCGTCTGTCCGTCTGTCCGTCTCGTCCGTCTGTCCGTCTGTCCGTCTGTCCGTCTGTCCGCATGTCCGTCTGTCCGTCTGTCCGTCTGTCCGTCCGTCTGTCCGTTCTGTCCGTCTGTCCGTCTGTCCGTCTGTCCGTCTGTCCGTCTACGTCCGTCAGGTCCGTCTGTCCGTTCGTCCGTTCGTCCGTCTGTCCGTCTGTCCGTCTGTCCGTCTGTCCGTCTGTCCGTCTGTCCGTCTGTCCGTCTGTCCGTCCGTCTGTCCGTCTGTCCGTCTGCCCGTCGGCCCGTCCGCCCGTCTGCCCGTCTTGCCCGTCTGCCCGTCTGCCCGTCTGCCCGTTCGCTCGTCTGTCTGTTCGTCCGTCTGTCCGTCTGTCCGTCTGTCCGTCTGTCCGTCTGTCCGTCTGTCCGTCTGTCCGTTCGTCCCGTCTGTCCGTCTGTCCCGTCCGTCCAGGTCTGTCCGTCTGTCCGTCTGTCCAGTCTGTCTGTCCGTCTGTCCGTCTGTCCAGTCTGTCCGTCTGTCCGTCTGTCCGTCTGTCCGTCTGCCCGTCTGTCCGTCTGTCCGTCTGTCCGTTCTGTCCGTCTGTCCAAAAGGTCGTCCGTCTCGTCCGTCTGTCCGTCTGTCCGGTCTGTCCGCCTGTCCGTCTGTCCGTCTGTCCGTCTGTCCGTCTGTCCGTCTGTCCGTCTGTCCGTTCTGTCCGTCTGTCCGTTCGTCCGTCTGTCCAGTCTGTCGGTCTGTCCGTCTGTCCGTCTGTCCGTCCGTCAGCCGTCTGTCCGTTCGTCCGTCTGTCCGTCTGTCCGTCGTGTCCGTCTGTCCGTCTGTCCGTCTGCCCGCCTGCCCGTCTGCCCGTCTGCCCGTTCTGCCCGTCTGCCCGTTCGTCCGTCTGTCCGTCTGTCCCGTCTGTCCGTCTGTCCGTTCGTCCGTCTGCCCGTCTGCCCGTCTGTCCGTTCTGCCCGTCTGCCCGTCTGCCCGTTCTGCCCGTCTGTCCCGTCTGTCCGTCTGTCCGTCTGTCCGTCTGTCCGTCTGTCCGTCTGTCCGTCTGTCCGTCTGTCCGTTCTGTCCGTCTGTCCGTCTGTCCGTCTGTCCGTCTGTCCGTCTGTCCGTTCGTCCGTCTGTCCGTCTGTCCGTCTGTCCGTCTGTCCGTCTGTCCGTCTGTCCGTCTGTCCGTCTGTCCGTCTGTCCGTCTGTCCGTCTGTCCGTCTGTCCGTCTGTCCGTCTGTCCGTCTGTCCGTCTGTCCGTCTGTCCGTCTGTCCGTCTATCCGTCTGTCCGTCTATCTGTCTGTCCGTCTGTCCATCTGTAACACGGTAATTCAAAAAAAAAATTAATTAAAAAAAACCCTACACCGATTTTAACCAAATTTGGCACAAAAATACTGTGGCACCCGAGAATCTGGCCATTAGTTTTTGGTGGGGGTGGGGGTTGGTAAGGGGGTATGGAAGGGGATTAAAAATTTTAAAAAATCGTAACTCCAAAATTACAGTAGCTAGCGAAACGCGGTTTTCAAATTAAGATTAGGAATAATATTTGCAACAAAATTTGTAATAACATCAAAATCAGTCAAAGTCGCACTTTTTGAGATAAAAAATTGGAATAATTCCTTTACTTGGAAACTAAAAGACCTGCCTACCAACTTTTTATTAACATATTTTAGTATGGGCAATTTTTTTTTATTTTAAATAAATTGCTATAGGTTGGACTAATAGTAATAATACCTAATAGTAACTAATAGTAATAATATTTAATAATAAATTAGGTAAAGTATATAATTTATTAACTTTATTTTAATTTTAATTTTATTAATTGTGATTAATAAAATTGCGTTTATCTTATCAAGGAGGCCGAATTCGACAAAATATCAAGAGATAACTTTTTATTGGCATTAACCTGCCCATACAATTTTGATATTAAAAGAAAAAAGCCAGTGGCGCACATATTTTTTTTGAAAAATATTTCAGTGATAACCCATATGCACGTCCCTGATGAATTAATCGACATTATTTTAGCATTAAAATATGTAGCACTTATAGTAAACTTGCATCTATATCTAAACGTGACTCCGCATACTACGCAAGCGCTATCCCGCACGTCGTTTTACGATTTCGTCTTGGCGCCTTCTGATTATAGTTTAATGAACGAAAATAATAACAATATTCCACCTAATGAGCACGAAATAATTTCCGAATCATTTATTGGACCGGAAGGCTTTAAGGGACTCAAAGGAACTTGAAAAATAATATATGTATACTCTAATGATGTATGTATGCCCTTCGTTTTTGTTTAAACATAATATTATTAAAAAAGAGTTTTATTTCATTTTCTTAGTCTATTAAACAAAAATATATATATTTTATTATTTATTTGTTATGTTTTATTTGTGATACTAAAAGTTATAACTACATTGCTCAACAATTGCTGAGGATCAACATTAGGATTTTTCCGGGTTTTCGGTCATTTCAGAATTCAGGCTTAATTTAAAAACGTTTAAAACTATTATTCAAGCACGTATAAGAAAGTGAAATGTGTGTTGAATGTCACTTGGAAATGCAGAACAAAGACATAACAATGCATTTCATATGCAACAAATTATTCATTAAAAAAAATAAAATTTGATTTAACTGGAAATAGGTGAACATTTTGATTTTTCATACATTTTTTTTAAATAAATTTCTTTTTTTTTTCCTGGACTAGTTTTTAACCCGATTATTTCTAAAAAAATCAAACGTTACACATTTAAAAAAATGGAACTAAAAATATATCGCGATATAAGTTTGTGATCCTTATCAATTGTTGATCAGTGTATTTACAAATGACACATTTTGATTTATGTCCAATGTTCCTTAATATTAACGTGAATATAATAATTGAGTTAATGAAATAATTACCTATTATGTGTCTTATTTAATAGAG
Organism: Sitophilus oryzae; assembly: GCF_002938485.1. Taxonomy (NCBI): domain Eukaryota; kingdom Metazoa; phylum Arthropoda; class Insecta; order Coleoptera; family Curculionidae; genus Sitophilus; species Sitophilus oryzae. The sequence goes on along the minus strand of NW_022145801.1, from coordinate 1,407,213 downwards.
AATTTTAATTCACATCAAAATGTACATACATATTGTATTTCAGCCACAAAACACAAGAACTATGATTCACAACTAAAATAATACCCACTACATAACAAAACTTTAATTCGTAACTCGCGCGAAAATATATTGGCGCTTGCGTGGTATGCGGAGTCACGTTTAGATATAGATGCAAGTCTTATAGTAACTTTTACCCTTAAAATTTTATTCGAATCATTAAAAGTATTTGGAAGAAAATTATAATAAATCGAAAGATTATTAAGACTTTAACACCATGTAGCTACGAAACAAAGCTGAATCGGACATATGTTAATATAAAAAATACATCTTATTTTTATGTGAGGAATCTCCCCACGAGAGATGGCACATGTTTTTTGAAACACCCTGTATTTATAAATTTATTTTACAAAGCACATAAAGTCGAGTCCTGCCCTGGCTAGGAATCAGGTCCCAGTGTCGCCAATATAATTTCCTAAAAGAAACTGTTGAGCATTTTTGACATTTGAAGGCTGTTTCTAACCAAACCACAGCCAACAAAACAAAAACACAGCTGATTCATGATTTGTTTAGAGTCGATAAAGAAAAATTATAACAAAGACACAAATTGAATTTGACGCCCCATTTTCACTAATCTGTACTGTAATTCTATAATTCTTTGTTGAATCTTAGTAATTTAAGTAACGATTAAATTATTATTAGTTATCTAAACAGGGAAAAAAGATCATGAGTCATAAAGAAATATTGTAAGAATAGAAGTGTTTATTAAATTATTACTTTTTCGTTATTGTGCATGCATTTAAATGAATGTTAGTTTGTAATCATGTATGATCCAAATAGAGATGAAGTAATAAATGAATACGATAGTGATACTGAGAGCATTTATGAAGATGAAGATGAAACTACTCGAATTATTCCCCCATCAGGTATACAATTCTTTTTACATTGAAGTTTACATCTACCAAAAAAAGACAAAAATAAGTATATGTGACACTTTTATTGTTAAATGTTTATAAGTAAGGGCTTAGAGTAAATAACCAGTAATTATTATTTTTATGTCATAGGAATTTATTGATAAAGTCTGATAAGATAATTGTAATAATTTATAGCTTAATGAGTTAACGAAAGAGGCCACCTCTTAATATGATAAATTTAGTACCAGTGTATCTGTGAATAAGTATTAAGTTTCAATATGGTAGTAATTGGTAGAAAAAATACGAAAAAGAAACATTCGTTGAATGGTTTTGAAAAGCTACCAACAATCAGTAAACATGTCTTTGAAAACCAAGACCAATATAATAAAAATGATGCTGGTAAAACAACACTACTTTTTAATGTTAATTGCTAGGACCATGATTTAGCTAAGTCTGATCAATATTTATGTATTTTTTGTAGAATTCTGTCTAATTTTGTAGAATTAAATAGGTATACTTCTATTTATATTTGTGGTACTTTTGGTCCATATATACTATAATGTAAATATTTTTTTAAAATGGTTAATATATAGGCTAATTTCTTATATGCTCTGGTTATTGACTTTAATTATAGTTGCTCTGTTAATGATCTGTATTAGATTAATTCTAAAAACAAAATATAATACCTATCATATATTATCTACATTAGACATTATCTATTCTATTTCGCACTATAACTAATGCTTAATAAAATAATATTGTATTTCCGTTTTAGTTGAGGACACAAAGAACTGTATCAAATCCAGGCATGTTCTGGGTATACTCGGATTTTTGGGATTTGCCAATGTTTACGCTATGCGGGTCAACCTCTCTGTAGCTATAGTAGCTATGGTTAATCAGACAGCTATACCTCAGCCACCAAATAGTAATGACACTTTTGATCATTGTCCAATGAATGGAAATATTACCAACAGTACAGTACCATCAGTAAGTATTAGGAACTTTTGAATGGTTTACAAACCTCAAACTGAAAGGTGTTTTGAAAATTTATATTTTTTCTAATGATAGACCTTTAATACAGGTGTCCCAATATTCCGTGGACATACAACTACAACATTGGACACAATTTACCTCTATACAAAAGTGCTTCGTTTATCCGCTAGAGGACACCAAACTTTAAGAAAATAAACACATTTTTTCAGATATTTTAAGAACCGTGTTTCTGATTTGAATGGGATTTTGGGTGTCTATGTTTTGCTAAATGCTTTAACGTTTGGCTTTTACAAAAACCAAGGAAAAGTACAGGAAGGGTAAAAACTACCCCCACCCCTACAAACATTTTAGTATAAATATTTTCCAACTCCATTTTTTGTAGTTTGTCTAATTCTGTACAAGTATTGTTCCTATTTATGTTGATTGTTTGACTATGTTTTTTTTTTAAATGTATGATGTGCCTTTTTTTATTAATTTAGCCGTTTTGTATATTTTATATATATTTTTGTGTTTCTTAATTTTTTTTATATATACTGAGTTGGATACGAGTAAAAAAAACTCCACCGACGACAGATTTTCTTTTCATAAAATTGTCCCTCTAGTATTTGTTACATTTTTTACTCTTGTAAAAAAACATCGCATACCTAGTTTAAAAAAGAAAAATTTTGGAGAGTTAATTTTTCTAAAACAGACTTACAAAATATACAGGAAGTTTCAATATTCCGTGGACATAGAACAACTACGTATATTTTGAATCAAACTAAGTTAATTGCATAAAATTTACCTTTATAGAAAAGTGCTTCGTTTGTCCGTTAGAGGGCATCAATGAAAAATAAAAAAGAACGTCAAAAACTATGCGCGGTGGCGTTTTTTACAAGAGACAAAAAATGTAGCAAATACTAGAAGGACCATTTTACGAAAAAAGAATCGGTCGTCGGTTGAGTTAGAAAATATTTATATTAAAATTTATGTAGGGGTGGGAGTAGTTTTCACCCTTCCCGCACTTTTTCTTGATTTTGTAAAATTCAAATGTTAAAACACTTAGCAACCAAAATCTCATTCAAATCGGAATAACGGTTCTTATAATATCTAAAAAAATGTGTTTATTTTTTTAAAGTTTAATGCAGTGGAGGCTCGTGAGTATACAGGCCCGGCAATGGATCTCTAGGCATAGGAATTACATACATTGGAATGAAACGCCTATAAAAAGTCTATGCTTAAACAGAGATGGACAACAACTTTCCCGTTTCCACTTCCACTACGACTGTCTACTTAGACAAACTCCAATAAGATAACAAATTTTGGAAATTCCGCCACCTCCCATCCACTCATGATACCCATCTCCCTAGCCATCAAATAATTTAAATTTATAAACACAAACAATCTGAATAATTCTCGCCCTAAATGTCTAAATAAAAACAAAAATACACGCTAATTAATTCACCCACGCTGTTCTCACCACAACAGGCCAGCCACCGGCACTTTAACTTCCTGAGCGATGCATACGAGATAGAGACTTTGTCGCATTTTTCAATAGTCAGATGATTTAAACTACCAATGAAAACACACCCAAGCGCCAAATACCCCGTCGTCTGTGTGCCTCTGTCGAGTCGCGTTCTTTTTGGCTGGGTCTACGCGGCTTATGTTGTGCCTGGACCTAGATGTATTTATAAAATATATATTTTTTAGTTTTATTATGTTGAATGTGTTGTACAATTGTAATAAGTTATATATACATATAACTCCCCAATACCATACTCAGTGTTCCGTATTTAACCCCGTGTGCTGTTTCCGTGTCGTAAGAAAAAGACAACATAATTCAGCTCCATATTAATGCTGCATAAGTCTATTTCACCCGGATATCGATTGAACTGCGATTGCGCCAAACTCCGATTGATTGTTGTTTAGTTCTGTTTGGATTACTTTTATTTGTGCGTGTAAAAGAGTGATTTTATTTAGTTTATTGTTTCCAACTATTTTTTGATATTTTTCCAACTCCATGATAATAATAATAAAAATATAAATAAAATTGAAGGTTAGGTGAAATGTCAGTCAACCACTTCCCTTTAAAAACACCGACCATTGAAAACTTCTTCAGGTAAGGCATGCGCAGTTAAATGAATATTCGGGTGAAATAGACTTATGCAGAATTCCATATTTCTCTTTCACTGTTTGGGCTTCATTTTTTAGATGTTAGGCTGAGTATATGTAGTATATGTATATGGATCTATGTCCACGAAACATGGGGACACCCTATATAGATTTGTTTTTAACAAATCTCTTTATTTTCTGCTAATAGCTTAAAGGATATTTGACCTAAATCATTCATTTGTATTTAAATTTGGTTTAAAAATGTCACATATATTGTATTTTTTCCAGACTGGGGAGTTTGACTGGGACGAAAAGACGCAAGGTATAGTTCTTGGAGCGTTTTTTTACGGTTATGTTCTGACGCAAGTACCTGGCGGCCGAATGGCAGAACTTTTTGGTGGTAAACTAGTCTATGGAATTGGAGTACTTATCACTGCGATTTTCACGTTGCTCAGTCCAATAGCTGCCCGAATTAACTTTCCTTTATTTATTATTGTTAGAGTGTTAGAAGGCATGGGAGAAGTAAGTTGTATTAATGTGTACAGTACTCTAATACCCCGCTTTACGCTGTAGATGTGTTCTTTAAGTAATCGCATATAACGGGGTTTGAATATATATGTATTAATCTTTACAGGTTACTAATTACTTTCCCAAACAAGTAACAGTTAAGACTATCCAATATATTTTATATCTCAGAATACATTTGTTATAAATGAATTATATTAATTATTAAAAATATTTATATTAAATTAAAATAAACTACTATGGTAATTCCAAAACAATTTCCGATGCACGTGATCAACTTTGAATGACACGCGATGGCGACAGCGCTGCCAAATTGTGATGGATCTATTAGATGAATCTTAATTTAAAAGTGACAAACAGTATATTTATTATATTATTTTTTAAATATTTTTCCGTTTTATTTAATAACTAATATTTTAGTAAGTAATTGATTTATTTGTTTTATATAGCTTATTTTACTTATTACATATATATTGGCAAAAACTAATCCATTATTCTAAGCGTTATTATGGGTTATTTATTTATTTATTGATGTACATCTTACAACGCCATAAGTGGTAATAACAAGTAAGGGGGTGCTATTAATGCACAAACTAATATTCACAGAATTTAATAAAAACTAACTTAGAAATAACTTTGAAAGTGGTGTAATGTGCTTATCAATCAAACTTACTTCTCTGACTGCAAGCAAGGGTAATAAAGGATCTTTATTGTCACGTAAAATAATTTATCAGGGAAGCTACAAGTTCTTTGCTTCGACTGTTAAAATGCTTCAACATATTTTTAACACACAATTTCAAGAACTGCAATACAAAAATTCGAAGATTTAATTCTTAAAAGAACTGTTTGTGCTTAAAAGTACGATTTTTAAAAAAGACTCTATGAAATAAGCAAAAAACGAGAATTAATCACAAAGATTCAACAACACGATATTATACAAAATAATAACTGAAATTAGGATAATTGTCAAATAATAAACGACAACCTTGTTGAAAACGGCGCAGTGTGCCCAACATAGCGATAATAAAATTCGGTTTAAACTAATTTTTGCAGCTTTAATCTAAATAAAATATCTGTTTCAATCATTTGCTCTATAAAGTAAAATGAAGAGCTGCTCGGTGTCTTAAATTATACAACAAATTTAAACATTTTCGCCAAAATTTCATTTAGTCAGGTTTATAGACTTTAGTGTCAATGTCGATATGATTGATGACGTGCATCGGAAAATCTTTTGCGATTACTATATGTTCATATCAAATAAACTTTTAGTCACATGATTAAGCTTGACTGGCACAGTGCTGCCCACTTTCAAACATTTTCTTTTAATCAGAATATTTTAGGACAGTAAAATAAATTAATTATAAATATATAAACAGTTATTATTTACATCAACAAAATTCACCTCCTTAACAGCACTTAAGGGACATAAAGGGTCATTACTACCGGTTTCCCGTTCAAAATATTTTAATAAAGTGGCGATTAGTACAAGATAGCTATTACGCCATCTTGTACACTTCGCACTAAAAGAGGTTCTAAAAGGAGCAATGCTAGTAAAAACTTCTAAGCTCAAATTATCACAACACAATTCATTTAAACCAATAACTCGTAATACAAAATTAAAGTGTAAAAACCGTAGTCAAAACGAATGACAATGCAGGAAATAAAAATATAAATGTGACAACTTGACATTTTTACAGTAGAGCTACCACCTGAATTCCCAGCGGGAAATTTAAATTCCTGTTAATCAGTCCGGCGCGGCGCCGAATATGTCCAAGGTTGGCAACAATGAATTTAAAAATCGCGCCCTCGATTACGTAACTAAAAGTTTAATTGGTAGTAATATATATTTTTAAAAGCAACGCAATTGTCGGTATCTATAGTAAAAAAATAAACCTGTGCTGCTTCTAAAGAATGTAATTTATTTCTTTCTTTGTTTTTGACAATGGTGGGTACAGTTTATTCTAACTTTTTAAAATTTTATTCTGAATTTTCTGTTTTTTTTCTAATTATTCTCTAGAAAAATGAGAATTTTGAGAACATTTAGGTATAAGCAACTCTGGTATAGTTACGATGCTTATTTTATTTTTTTAGGGTGTCACCTTTCCATCCATGCATGCCATGTTGGCAAAGTGGGTACCTCCTTTAGAGAGGAGCAAGTTTGGTGCTTATGTTTATGCTGGTAAGTATACAGGGTGGTTCGAACTGTATTCCGGAAACTTTGGCAGCATATTCATATAAGCGGCAGCATATAAAAATAAGTAGTTTGTATAAACTTATGTCCCAAAAAGGCTTTTTCGGAGGTTTCGAAGATAGAGGGTGTAAAATTTAATTTTTATTTTGATTTCTTCGAAACAATTTTTGAACTAACGTCAATATTTGGATGAAAATTATTGTCATCTGGGTTGGTTTTTTACTTTGAATAAGAAGACTAAGGAAGGAGCATAATGCTATCTATGTATTCATGCATGGTGGGCGGAAAAAGCACCATAAAAGCACTTTAGGGTGGGGATCCTTGACAGTTCTGTTTGACGATTCATTTGACACATTTGAATTTGATTTGAAATTTTGTGGATTTGTCAGTCTTTACGGAGCTTATTTTATGTTATTTATTATTTATTCTACTACTGATAGTTGTATAAAGGTAGTAAATCTAGATGGAAATTGTGGCAGAATTTAAATTAACAGTGACACTATCGCGATTTATCGAAAAAGACTCTAAAATAGTTGGTTGTGTAGCGTGCGGTAGATCTCGGCAAAAATTGAGTGAAATAATGGAACAACTTTTCGCTAGTAAGTGACTATATAATATACATACGTGTAGTAAACCGATCATTTTTGAAATTCACTTAAATTAACTAAATTATATATTTTTCTTGCATTTTAGCTTTTATTTATTACTTGTCAAAGATTAGATGTCAAAGAATTTATATACGTTAATTTGACTTACCTGCTTCAGTAGCGTATCGGATGTTTGTGTTAATAAATACCAAAGACATTATAAAGAGAGACCGAACATCTCATTTATAAATACTCGTTGGTAGTGTATCAAACATTCCAATGTGTCAAACAAGGACAGAAGAGACAGAGAAGTCTAAAATTTCCGACCCCGGCAACTAGGCGCATTTGGGATTGTTCTAATGGCCAGTGGCGTATCGTTTTTTGGAACGAATTTAATTAGTAAACTAAAAGTAAATTAATTAGTAAAATTTTTACTCCATATTAATATACTACATTAACACTTTTTCGTCAGATGGTTTTGTTATAAGGTCTAATATAATAATACAATTAATATCCCACATATACTTATGTTGAAACGTTAGTAGTTTTCGAAAATCACTCCAACGTCGATTTTCAATTTAAACTTTCAGTTACTTCTATATAAACTTTCAGTTACTTTTGAATATTTACAGGGTGACTCAGGCTTCCGAAACAGTTCTATATTAGGTTTGTGGTTGGTGACTTTTCTTTCAATTTTTTTTTTTCAGAATATGGAGGCATTTAGGCACATATTATACATTTTTGTAAACATAGGTGGCCGGAACATATTTTCAAACCAAAGTTGTAGATTTGCCATTAAATTTCCATTCCAGAAATACCTAGGGTTGCCACTTGTCCTTTTTGAAAAGGACAGTCCTTTTGGAATAACTTGTCCTTTTGACTTTTTGACTTAAAAGTCATTTTTATTTGCGTATTTTCCTGAGAGAAAATTACCTACAGCAAACAGAAATATTCTTTTCGCCCAAATTTAATTAGGAATGTTATAAAACTTAACTTATAAATAAATTTTTCTTGTTTAGAATAGGCAACATTATTTAGAACTTCCCGTTTAATCTCAAATGATAGTTTAGGTTTTAGTTTTACCTTTTTTTATCTTAAAAAGAACTTTTCAAAATTAGTACCCAATTAGTAACGATTTAGTTAGTTCGCAATCGATAGCTTCCTGTGAAGTACTGTGTAATAGTTGTTTAATCTTGTATTTTATTAATAACTTCCTATACTCAATATTTAATGAGAAAATTGTGTTTTTTTTTGAAAATATAAGACAAGATTTGACTTTCGGTCTTCTTCTTGTATTATGATGGCTCTGATACGAGGCAATTGCCTTTTAGTCTCGCAATAGAAGGCATTTATCATTAAAAGTATAAAATCTGTGTGCTACAGTATGGGATTTTTGTCGCATAATAATGAATACCTATTACGTTTATTTACAAATCCATTACTTTTAAGGGTAGCTTCATCAGATAATCAAATTTTAGTTAAATGTCCTAATCTTCATGAACTGTATTAAGCATATGTATTACGGTTTGAATCATCCTGTATGTTGACAAAAATATTTTGAAAATGTGCGTTACAATGGCCCCCATCTTATGTAAAAAAATTGAAATAAAAATCACAAACCAAAAACGTAATAGGTAAAAAGCTTTTTTGGAGGCCTGGGTCGCTCTCTATATAGGTATGTATAAAACTAGTAGGCTAAGAATTATTTACAGTTCGTCCCATTCTAAAAAAAGTTAAACACACCGTACAAATAACTCTAAGAAGATGTATTTGTACGGTGGTAAAAAATTGTCTAAACAAGGCCGAAGGGGCAGATATAATAAAGCAATAAAATGTAAAAAAGGTCGGGTAAACACCTTTGTTTATTTATTGAGCAAAATTCCTTTAGAATATCGTATATAATGACCAAAATAGAACGCAATTTAAAAAAAAAAATGTCACTTTCTGGCTTATAATAAAGTTTCAAATGTAACGTTTATATTCAAATTTGTTATGATCTACAACAATTAGGTAGTAATTGAGACGAATTATAATTCAATTACCGGCTACTACGTTCTTTTTTTAATAGATCAAAATTCAACAAATATAATTAGAAATTATTTTAATTGTGAGAGGCTCCCTTGTGGGACGCCTATGTACGATTACGGCGCAGCGGAAACAATACCTACTTGTGAAAAGACAAATTCGGGTAATTTGAGCTTATTTGTCCACACATTTGACACTGTCGTACCATATTGAAAATTCGCAGATTCAAAAGTACATTAAACAAAAACAAAAACTACTGAAAAACACTGAAAAGGTCACTTCGGACTTGATTCCGACTTCAAACACACCGTAAGCTAAACGTAGTACGTTGACCATGGGTAGTGGGCCGTCGCGAGGGGTGGTGGGACGGACGGCTCATTTCATTCTGGAAGACTAGCAGCGACGTTGCCAATAGTTCTGGACGTTTCAGCACATTAAACAGTAAACATGTCTTTTAATAGTAACGCATATATCCTCTGGTTAATAACATATTATTACGCATGCTTCTTTAAAAATAAACTATTAATTTAATTAAGAAATTGAGATTTATTGATATCCGGTGAAGGTTTTAAAGTCACCTTTTCTGCAAATCAAACTAAGTAGATAGGTGCAAATTTGATATGTAGCAATGTCGCCTTCTCTATCTCAGTTGATTTTTACAGTACGTAGTCAACCTCCGAATGTTTGGTCGGGTTAAAATGCATAATGTGATATCTGTTCTTCCTAAATCTATGATAAATACTTATTATAACTTATCTATTTTTATTAGAATTATATATTTTTATAACAATTTTAGTAACTACCAACATTTATTCACACCGTAAAATAAAACAACAAATTATTGAGTCTACCCCACGTCTACCCTACATCATAGTTTTAGATTTTTTAAACAAAATTAGAACGACCCTGATAAACCGGAATTTAAGTCGGCCATATTTGAGGCCCATCGCGGTGTACCTAAGATTTTTGATATGCTCCTTCCTTAGTCTTCTTATTCAAAGGTTTTTTAACATGAGAAATTTGATTTCGATGTAAATATGACTCGTACTACGCCACCTACATGTTTTTTTACTGTTTTGATGAGTAATAACTTTTCGTCCGTCCCTGTAGTACACTGCTGAGTGAAAAAATATACATTTACGGCTTATTTTACGCAAAAAAGGTCTCTTGCTAAAAATCACTGCGAGCAACCGGTCTCAAGATATTTGGATTCTTAAAATCAATACATGCCCTCAATGACACAAATTAAACATGTTCACTAGATATATATTTGTGTAAATTAATAATTCTCTCAACGTTCTGATACCAAAAGTTTAACAGAATATGTTTTAAAACCTGACTGTCAATTTTGTAGAAATTTCGTAATTTTTGAAATTTTTCTCTAAAAAAATTGCTTGTTTTACCCTAAGTAAAATTTTTTAAAAATCGTGAATTTTTTAGAAAACTTACAATTAGGTTTTAAAGCTTCAGTTAAACCTATGGTACTAAAATGTCTTGAAAATTATTAGTTCAGTCAAATATCTTTATAGTGAAAATCTTTAATTTTTTCAGTGATGATTAAGATTCCAAATATCTGGAGAACGGGATGTATATCTGTAAGAGACATTTTCTTCAAAGAACTGTATGTTTTTTCACTTAGTCGTGTAATACAGGAGCGGAGTTATTACTCTTTAAAACAGTTAAAAATATATGTATAGGTGGCGCCCCCTAAAAGTAGGAGTCATGTTGACATCGAATTAAAATTTCTCATGTTTAAAAATCCCCAGATACTAATTTTCATCCAAATAACGAATTTAGTTAAGAAATTATTAGGAAAAAAATCGAAATAAAATGAAATTTCTACACCCTGTATTTCCGAAACGAAGTATTTAGGACATAAGTTTTTTTTGAACTTTTTTGCTTATTTTTATGTGCAGAATATGCTGCCGAAGTTTCCGGGATACAGTTCGGACCACCCTATATATTTCTATCTCAAAGAAATAAGTAAGTCTAAAGGTGGTCTAAAATATTTGTTAATAAAAGTCATGTTTTTGTTTGCATCTTGTAATGTTACCAGTTTTCACTAGAATATCAGTTGAAGACAAATTTTTGATATACATAAATAGCAGAAATTTAAAGAGATTTTTTTTCCTATGTTTACTTACAGTTCTCTGAGATTTTGTTATTAGTATATTTGTTTATATTAGACCTAAAATAGCCGAATAGAAGAAAAAATTATAAAGTTTTGATATGTTGAGATTAGACGCACCAAAAGGAGACTTTTTAAAATCAAAAGAGTTCTTAACTTTAAAGTGTGAGCTTCACTTGTAGACAGCTTTTGTAGCGTGAAGAAATAAAATTGATTTTTTTAAATTACGTATAATACTGGATGATTCCAAGTCTCGAACTATACATTCGTTGTTTCACATTACCTATGGCTTCTTTCAGAAAAAGAATGTCTTTTTCATCGGCGGAAAGTACTGCTAATGAAACAACAAGATCGACATTTTGTCCAACGACTAGAACTTGTTCATTTTTCTCAGATATTTTGATGGCAGTACAAATAATTTGAACATCAGCAAACAAGATTGTGTAAAAAGATGAAGTTGCATTAAAGCCGGCATGAAATTGTACAACTATGTGCGGAACCTGTCTTGGGCAAAGTTGTTCGAATACTGAGTACATTCTAGAAACTATAGACGATGACAATATGTAGATGAACGTATGACTGTTAGTTTAGTGGAATAGGCAATGTTTTTGTTTATATTATACAGTATTATTATATCTGTTGCGTGTATATTTAGCACGTTAAAATACCTTGGGAGTCAGGCGTTAGAATATCTTGGGAGATAATTTGAAAGGCGACCTGTATTTTTTTTGTACTCCATTTTTCAAACGGTTATTGCTCGAAATGCATTGGATAAATATAAATAATGAATAGAACCTTTTTTGTAGCAAATTTTATAAGGAATATTTTTGACAAGAATAAAATTTTCTGAGCGACTAATGGTTTTCGACAAAAACGAGAAAAACCACCGCAGTGCGTATTGGGGGTGGTTTTTGGGGGTGACGCTCACACTTTACAGTTAGGAACTCTTTTGATTTTAAAAAGTGTCCTTTTAGTACGTATAACCTCAACATATCAAAACTTTATAATTTTTTTTTTCTAAATATTATTCTAATATCAACATACGATATTCATAGTTAACTTAGTTATTGACATGGAAATTTAAATTATAATTTTATCTTTTTATTATAGGTGCTAATTTCGGTACTATTATATCTCTTCCGCTTTCTGGTTGGCTGTGTTCTTTGGAATACGATGGCGGTTGGCCTCTAGCTTTTTACATATTCGGTATTCTTGGTATAATTTGGTTTGGATTTTGGTTATATTTCGTGTATGACTCTCCTACAGCGCATCCGAGGATAGATAGACAAGAGCAAACATTTATTTTAGCAAGTATAGGACCACAGGTAAGCTTCTTTGGCATCAATAATAAATAAAAAAAAGGAATACGGTTTGACTAAATCGCATTTTATTTTTGGTTAGGATGAGGACAAGCTCCAAATACCATGGTCAAAAATGTTGACGTGTTTACCTTTATGGGCTATTTTGGTGACTCAGTGTGGAAATTCATGGGCATTTTACACCCAATTGACTGAACTACCAACGTACATGGACAAAATTCTTCATTTTGATATTCAATCAGTAAGTCCATGTATCACTTCTATCATGTGAAAAACTTTTTCCTCTAAAGTCCTCTAAACCTCATAATTTATGTTATTTTAAATGGCGTACTGTTTGCTGATATCATATTGTAATTATATTAGTACCAAGTCTAGGTTCTAGAGAATATTATACTGTATGATCGAAAAAAAAGGCGTCAGCGATGGCTATGAAATGAAGATCGCTGTCATCGACCGTCATTTCCCAGCCAACTGGGCGCTGTTTTTTTTTATCTAAAAAATAAAAAAGTTATAGGGGTGTGATAATTGTTATTTGATTTATTTAAACATTTATAACTTTGTTCCATAATATATATTTTTCTGATCAGTTTTATATAGTTTTATACTGATTTTTTTCCTAGAATGCGATTCTTTCTGCTGTACCGTACTTAACTAGCTGGTGGGCTGGTATTTTGATAAGTATGCTGGCTGATTGGATGTTGCTTAAAGGATTTATTTCACTGTCAATGTCCTATAAGTTATGGAATTCAGTTGGTAAGTTTAAAGTCAATTGTAACATTTACTCTAGTAATAGTATACAAAGTACGACAAAAGGTCTATTCCCAGAAGAATCCCTGACTAGTCAACGCGTTTCTTATTGGTTGAAATGCGTAGAAACCTGACTAACAATCAGGTTTCTACGCATTTTAACCAATGAGAAACGTGCTAACTAGTCAGGGTTTTTCTGGGAACAGACACAAAGTTGTCGAAGTATTCAAGAAGATTTCGACAGACGACACCCAAAAAATGACAGAAAATACCATTTACCTGGGAATTAAAATAACAAACGTTACTGTCACTGTTATGTATCTTCTCGTTGGACAGAATATGGGGTTATTCCCTAGATCATATACAGGGTGGTCCGAACTGTATTCCGGAAACTTCGGAAGCATATTTTGCAGATAAAAATAAGTAAAAAAGTTGGTATAAATGTATGTTCTAAAATGCTTAGTTTGGGAGATACAGGGTGTAGAAGTTTCATTTTTATTTCGATTTTTTCCAGATAATTTATGAAGTAACGTCAATATTTGGATGAAAATTGGTGTCTGGGAGTTTTTTGACGTGAGGAATTTGATTTTGATGTCACTGTAACTCCTACTTGTAGAGGGCGCCACCTACATATTTTTTAACTGGTTTGAAGAGTAATAATTTTTCGTCCGTACCTGTATAAAGTACTGGGTAAAAAAATATACATTTGTGATGTTTTTTACGTAAAAAAGGTCTCTTGGTAAAAATCGTTATGAGAAATGGTTCTCGAGATATTTGGAATCGAAATTATCAATACCTATCATTATTGACCTAAATTTAACATGTTGACTAAAGAGTTATTAGACTGAAATCATAAATATGAATTGTTTTTGTGCCAAAAGTTCAACAGAAACTGTTTTATCATTATTTTTTCGCAGAAAAATTTATGATTAATTTAGAAAAATAAAAATCTCCCAAGTGTATTATTTCAGTCAAATACTATATCTACTCAACGTGTTTATTTTTTGTCAATAATGATATGTATTGACTATTTATATTCTAAATATCTTGAGAACGGTTCTCGTAGTGATTTTTACCAAGAGACATTTTTTATGTATAATATCACGAAAATGTACATTTTTCCACTCAGTCGTGTTATACAGGTACGAGAGAGAAAAGTTATTATTCTTCAAAACAGTTAAAACACAAGTAGGTGGCGCCCCCTACATGTAGGAGTTGTATTGACATCAAAATCAAATTTCACATGTCAAAAAACTCCTAGACACCAATTTTCATCCAAATAAATATTGACGTTACTTCTGAAATTATTTGGAAAAAATGAAAATAAAAATGGAACTTCTACACCCTGTATCTCCGAAACGAAGCATTTTTGGACATATGTTTATACTAACTTTTTTACTTATTTTTATCTGCAGAATATGCTGTCGAATTTTCCGGAATACAGTTCGGACCACCCTGTATACTTACGTGGATAAGTAAATCACTATGGAAGCTGTCGCAAACATATCAACGACTTTCATTTATATCTTTTTTTGTTGCACACGCGGTGCTTCTACTCTATCTATCCTTGTCAAGGACCTATGGTCCACGCGCTATATTTGATCATTAATTTTAAAAATGTAATTTGTAAAATGCATATATTTGAACAATAAATTGAATGTTTACTGTCACAAAAATTAAATTATTATAAAAAATACATTTAGCCACTCCGTACGAATATCAATATTCTTATGAAATCTAACTAGAAAGTATGCATGTGGTTTAATATAAATAAAAGAACAACTGAATGCTTTACTTGCCTATGAAAAGATAATTCGGGGATCTTTATATTAGAACTTCCGCACACCAAACACTTTCTAGTCATTTTTACGAGTATTTAGAAAGTCCAACGAAAAAATATAGAAATATACTTAAAATTAACTTCTCATTGAACACATTTGCATTCTTGGCTATATAAAAGCTTAAAAAAAGAGTAATGGCTCGATAAAAGAGTAATTAACACAATTAATTCCCTTTAGCTTCTATCATACCATCACTGGGTTTTCTGGGCGTGGCCTACGTCGGCTGTGACAAAGTGGCCGCTCAGTTGTTGCTGGCGATTCCTGGTGCGTTCGGTGGTGCCACCTACGCGGGAAATCAAATGAATCACATAGCCCTAAGTCCAAAGTTTGCCGGCACTATGTACGGCATCACCAATGCCGCTTCGAATATGTGCGGCTTCATAGCGCCCTATGTCGTTGGAATGTTAATAGAAGGAAGGGTAAGTTCAAAAAGAAAAAAATACAGTTATGGTCTTCATTATAGGTACTGGGTACAGAAGGCACTTAATTATGTCTTTGCAGTGATCGTAACAATGACGACTCACTATTTGTATTTATTTATTTTTTGTATTTTACTAAGAGTGGGTCCTGTTTGTTCCTTCACTGCGGCCGCAAGGGTCTTGTGGCACAGTTTTCCTAACTTTAAAATTCACCTTCAAGCTCTGACCTTTGAATATAGGTGGTTATATTCTAGCGTAATATGTCACTCAGTGCTGATAAGTTTAGCATAATTTTGTCATACAACTTAAACCTGGTCCTGCTCCCAGCGGGATTGTATTTGTATTGTATTTGACTAAAAGTGGGTTCCAGGTGGGACCCTCCACTGCGGCCGCGAGGGCCTATTGTGGCTCAGTTTCTACAAGCTCTTTAATAGAAAAAGAGCATCAAAGTTCACCCTCAAGACCCAGCCATAGGCCGTTATGTCCGAGGGCGATATGTCTTCTAGGTCTGATAGGTCTAGCGTGGGATTGCCAAACACCTCAAACCTGGTCCTGCCCTCAGCGGGGCAGGTACACATAACGTGCTTCATTGTTTCATCATCTTCCATACAGAGTCGGCATTCGGCTTCTTCCACCAGTCCCATTCTCTGTAGGTGTGATCTCAGCCGGCGCGGCGGTGGCCCGTGCATACTGCAGTAAGTGTACGCGCTCCGTTCCTACCAGCCTTTAGAAGTTCGTCTGTTCTACGTTTGGATATGCTAGGATTGTCTTGGCATGTTCCGTGACTGTCATACCAATCCCGAAACGTCGCACGCCTAACCCATTCACAGAGCCTGTCTCTTGCGAGATTTTTTGGTACGCTAAGTGTCGGTTCTGGGCCCACGAATGGCGAGCCTGCACCAGTTTTGGCGAGGGAATCAGCACGTTCATTTCCCTCTAGGCAGACATCTCCCGGTATCCATATTAGCGACACTTTGTTCCTATCTCCTAATATATTGAGTAGTTTCTTACAGTGAAGAATCGTCATAGACGTGCTTTTCGTTGCCTCACGTACTTTCAACGCGGCTTGACTATCCAAAAATATGCTTATTGTTTTCCCGGTGTATTTCTGTTCTACCAGCAGTTGCACACAGGTTTCAATAGTATATAGCTCAGCTTGGAAAATTGTGGTGTGTTTTTCAAGACTGTGGTAGATCTCAGTCTTTGGACTGCTGCAGTAAATTCCTGCACTAGATCCTTTATCGTTTTTGGATCCGTCCGTGTACCAACACATTAGTCCCTATTCGGAAACAGGACGTTGTAGGTACGCGTCAAGAGTTGGATTGGTGGTGTGAGATCCGAGACCATTCCCAGAATCTCAGCCGATTGTAGTTCGTCTATTAGTCGGTTTTGTATGAACATGATTGTTCCTTGGCTCTCTCGTGCCATATTTAGAAACCTATATGTAGCCCATCTCGCCTCTCTCTCCAAAAGAATTTGAAGAGAGAGAGTCGGGTAGGGTTTCCAAAGCTTTTGACGGCGTAGAATGAAAGGCACCAGTCACCGCTAGGCATGCTTGTCGTTGTAATTTTGACAGTTTATTCTTTGCCGTTGTTTGGTTGGCTTTCTGCCACCAGGCAACTGCGCCATACGTGATAATAGATCTGATGGCTGTCACGTATAGCCAGTACATATTTTTGGGGTTTAATCCCCAGTTTCTACCACAAATTCGGCGGCATACCCATAGAGCATAGCAAACCTTTTTTGATATTTTTTCCAGTGGGATACCTAATGTTCTTCATAGTCACTTTCCATACAGAATCCGCATTGGGCATCTTCAAGCAGTCCCTCTTCTGCAGATGTGATCTCAGCCCGTGTATACTGCAATACACATTCGCGCACCAATTCTGTCGGCTCTTACGAGTTCTCCGGTTCTGCGTTTGGATGGCCGTACCAAGATTCTCTTGGAACTTTAACTGCCTCTTCTGGTTCCACGAAAGATGTACCTGCACCAGTTTTGGCGAGCGAGTCGGCCCGTTCGTTTTCCTCGGCTATATCCATATTGATATAAACCCAGTTCAGTTTTAATTTTGATTCTTGACAATAAAGACAACCAAATTTATATGGAATAATTTATTTTTCATAATTTTTGAGACATATGAACATTTTGTGTTTATGAATAAAACTCAGTCGTCACCAAAGACCTTTAATGAAAAATAATCCATATAACAATAAAAAAAATTAATCAGTGTCCAAAATAAACGCAGTGGTATTTTTTTGGTTTCTTTTGAGAATGAGATTTAAATTTTTAATGGCCGAAAAGCAAAAACAAAAAGATAATTGATAATTTTAATAATCCGTGTTGCCACCTCTAGCCCTTATGCAACCTTCTATCCTCACTGACATGCTTCTTATTAAATTATCAACGTCGTCTTGAGGTATGTTTTCCCATTCTGCTATTGCTGCATCATTAAGCTGCGCGAAATTCCCTGGATTGTTTCCACGAGCTCTAAGCCTTCTTTTGAGCTGGTCCCACAAGTGTTCGAAAAGGTTTAGATCTGGTGAACATGCAAGCCAGTCCAAAACTATGACACCTTTCGTTTCAAGACATTCTCTATCTACTCTACTGATATGGGGAGGTGCATTATCGTCCAAGAAGTTAAAATTATCCCCAATTGTAGTTCTCTAACGTCTAATGATTGGTTCTAGCACTAAATCAACATACCTCCGACCCGTTAAAGTTTTTTTGAAGTGGTAACAATGGAGTTTTTGCTCCCAGAACCATTACAGTCCCTCCTTCATATCTTGGTACAGATTTGGCAGCCAGGAGTCTCGCTCGTTTTCCTAGAGCTCTGAGAACCTGAATTCGATGGTCATCTAATATTAGGCCAATTCTGGTCGATTCTTTTCATTCTTCTCTTCAGTCCGGTCAATTTTATTTTGCCGAGATAATTGTGGGATCCGTAACTCTCTCCTATTGTATAATCCTCTAGTACAAATCCTTTTTCTTACGGTTTCAACTGTAACGTTCACACCTGTAGCTGCCGGAAGTTGTTTTTGTAGCTCTGGATGAGAAACATTGCGATTTCTTCTAGCAATTTGGCACACAAAGCGGTCTTGTTATTTAGTTGTGACTCTTTGACGACTTTGTCTGGGGCTGTTCTTGAGAGTTCCTAGTTCCTTGTAGTGCGAAGTCCCTTGCATGTTTTTGATATAACACCCTGGGTAATGCCTACTATCTTTGCTACGTCTCTTTGGGACATTCCTTGTTCAATGAGAGCAATAATTCATCCCCTCTGTACATCTTTTAATCCAACATAAGGCATTTTTTTTTTTTTTTGATCGAATGAAAGTTACCGGACAATCGTGATTTTACTACTGAACACAAAATTCACAAGGAAATAAATCGCAACAGTCATTTATTCTTTATTGTCATATTTATTTACAACAAAAATCATTACCTTAAAGTTGTATACCAATTTTTTTCCTTGCAAAAAGTTTAGTTATAAATAAACCAGTGATTCCATATATGTTTGGTTCTGTATATATTTAAGGTATTCTGTGATGTTATCTTAGTAACAATCTATTATATTTTAGGAGACATTAGGACAATGGAGGATGGTGTTTTACCTGGCTGCAGGTATTAACATCGGAACCAACTTATTCTATGTTGCTTTCGCGAGCGCCAAAGAAGTTGCTTGGTCCAAATCACAAAGGCCCAGCTCAGTTAACTGACAAGCGCTATACCTAGCTATGCTGGTAGAAGCATAGCGTCATCCATGTGATTGTTGAGTGCAAAGAATATAAGATATTACAGATACTAATGTAAGGGATCTTGACGTTTTACATTCCTTCATAAAAAATATTTGTTAATATATGTTTTATATTCTTTTCTGTTTATTTTCCCGGTATCTGTTAGCAAATCTCCTTTAACTAGTTGCATTAGCTTTATGGCTAGCCAATTAGACTATTGTTATGACGTGAAATGTTTTTGACCTTTAGGTATACAGGGTTATAAAAAAGTTTGATTGCATAACTCGTGTAGATAATTTAGTGAAATTATAAAGGTACTGAAATGTAAGTATTGTACGTTAGATTTCTACTAATAGGCCTTAAAATCGTATTTTTATTTCAAGTTCTAAATTATTAACTGTCATAAATCTAAAAATGACTATTACTTTTTTTTTAAATCTCTTGGATATTGTCCCATCAAATTTAAATCAAAAAATATACAGGGTGGTCAGAACTGTATTCCGGAAACTTCGGCAGCGTATTCTGCAGATAAAAATAAGTAAACAAGTTCGTATAAATGTGTGTCCTAAAATGTTTCGGAGATACAGGGTGTAAAAGTTTCATTTTTATTTCGATTTTTTTTCAAATAATTCCTGAAGTAACATCAATATTTGGATGAAAATTGGTGTCTGGGAGTTTTTTGACATGAGAAATTTGATTTTGATGTCAATATGACTCCTAATTGTAGGGAGGGTACATAAATTTGCATAAAAAACGTCGTAAATGTATATTTTCTTGCTCAGTAGTTTTATACAGGTATGGACGAAAAGTTATACTCTTCAAACCAGTTAAAAATATGTAGGTGGCGCCCTCTACAAGTAGGAGTCATATTCACATCAAAATTAAATTTCTCATGTCAAAAAACTCCTAGACGCCAATTTTCATTCTGAGATCGATGTTAGTTCAGAAATTATTTGGAAAAATCGAAATAAAAATGAGACTTCTACGCCCTGTATCTCAGAAACGAAGCATTTTAGGACGTATATTTATAAGGAACTTTTTTACTTATTTTTATCTGCAGAATATGCTGCCGAAGTTGCCGGAATACAGTTCGGACCACCCTGTATATCATGCTTATATTTAATTTAAAACATTTGTACGTATATTGTATGTAATTTACTTGTGCTGTTATGTTCTCAAATAGTGCTATTTATGAAGACAATACTAGTTTAAAATTTTAAATGAATAACGTATGATTACAGCGTTTTTTACATAAAATATAAAATCTAGATCACAATTTGTTACAGTTACATAACAATTATTTTTTCCTATGTATGTATTGATATTGATACATACAATTTTAGATAATAATTAGCTGGAATTATATAGTGAAAATAAACATTTAGTATTTAATTTAATTAATTTATTTAGTTCACGAGAATAAAATTGACAAAATCTTAAAGTATTAAAATTCGAATATTTTATGTGACTTTTTTATTTCAAGAACTCGTTAGTGTTGGCAATAAATATTTATGTGATTTCCTAAAAATACTAATATTTGTTTCAAATAAGCAGACGGTAAAAAAACGGAAATATATGTTACATTAACAAATTAAGTCTTGATGGTTGAATGATTATATAATCCTTAATTTATTGCCAACCGAATTTTCTAATTCTTAATTCCTTGACTCAAAATCATTAAAATCCATTATTTACACCTTGTTTTGTTCTATAGTGAGATTACTTACAAGAACTTATATATTTATTTTAGCGAATTACTCCAATTTTATATTCTCTGTTATAACTAAATTAAAATATATTTTTTTGTTCGTTCGCGTGATACATATAAAAATGTATCTGTAAATTTGATATCAAAAAATATATATTTATATTTAAAAAAATGAGTTTCTTTATACCCTTTATATCACCAGGTATATCATCCATCTGCAGTATAAATTGATTATCTTTATCTCTTTATATTATATTATTTTTTTTTTGTTTAATTTATTAAAAACTGATACATTCGTACGCGTTGCCTTGACCGTCACAATCGAGAAGTAAGGCCAGACAACTCTGACGCAAAAATCTGTTACGTCATCGATGGAAGGCTGACGCAAACCGGAATTAGAAACTCCAGTTTCTTTAAAGTGATTTCTTTCAGTGTGAATGATTTAATAGCTACACTTATAGAATGTGAACTAATAAGTTCTAGTGTGAACTATAATAAGTAATAGTGTGAACTAATCTAACCCCCAGAACTACTGAATTTATAATCTACCGTGCTGGCAACTCTTACTTTTGGGTCGGTATTTCCATGTGTGGAAGTAAATCGCATAGGGATCTTATTAAGTCGGAGTGAGAGAAATGCGACGGTGTGCTGTTGCGGCATTCCGGTACGCCTTTCCCTTTCAAGTAAAGTAAAATCTAACTAGATAAAATCATTAGATAGGTATGTTTCGGAGCATCTGAAATGGAATTAAGGATATCGTTAGGGTGTCCATATTTTTTATAACGAGAACAAGTCAGTAATCTCAATAATTTAAAGGCTGAACTTTTTAACATATAACATGCGATAACTCAAGAACCACTTTAATAATCTACATATATATAAAATAAAGCAAAAATAACAAAATAAAACACTAAATCACCACAATACACCAAAACACTTTTACTTTTACACTGCACGCGCAGATGATTATAAACTAAAATACAATCTACAATTGGAGCGTTTATATACTCGCTCAGTGGGTACAGAGTGGGCGTGGCAAGATCTAGCCAACCGAGTCAGAACCCACCGAGCGTAACAGTTAGATTTCCGCCACTAGAGTAGTAGGAACAAAGAACTTGAAGGAATTGGACCGATATCTCTGTTGATACTATCTTTACATTTATTAATTCTGATGCTTTCATATGCATCTAATTGCCTGTAATTTGAGACTTGTTTAAGTAATTTTAAGTTATTAAGATCTATACAATGTTCTTTATCAACATGTTCGGCAACGCAAGATTTATCAGGTCTACCATATCTTATCTGAGCTAAATGTTCTTTAAATCTAGTTAATATTGATCTTCTAGTTTGCCCAACATATTTCTGATTACAATCTTTACAAGAAATTTCATAAATACCCGACCTTTCCAGTGGAGGTGTTTTATCCTTTGGATTACCTAATAATTGTTGTAATTTATTATTAGCACTATAAACAAGTTTATAATTGACATTCTTAAAAATTCCTTTTAGACCACGGAATAACTGTCTATCAAACGGTATTAAAAAATATTTTGACGTATCTTTCTCCACTTGAAAAGTCGAATTTAAATCATTAACCTATACCTACTTTTTCTAATTAATTTATCAACTAGTGAAGGAGAATATCCATTACACTCAGCTACATTCCTAATGTAATCTCTTTCTATTTCATATCTTTCGATGGAAAGTGTAAAGCTAAATAATCTATGAACTAAGAAATTTAAACTAGCCATTTTATGTTCAATACTATGATATGATTCATTAGGAATATATCTGCGTGTAGTGGTATTTTTCCTATAGATATCAAATTCCAGGCAATTATTAGTATTTCTAATAACTAATACATCTAGAAATGGTAATCTGTCGTTGTTCTCAGTTTCATGTGTAAATTTAATGGAAGGAAAACGAAATATATAAAATGCTAATGATTATCTGTGTCGTCTCTACTGAAGTAACGACTTCCTCTAGAAAGTTGCTTTTTTTTACTACAAGATAGCTAATTTGCTCTTCTAAAAACTCTGGTAGCCGGATTTTTTGTTTTTCATTTAATTAAAAAATAAATAAATAAAAAGTATTTTTTTTTCTGATGTCGTGGCGGATGCGCCAGGCTTCAACTAGTAATATATAATCTTTATTTCTCAAGTCATACAACATTTTTATACTCATTATGTTAAATAATATAGTACTAACCTAATTAATACAAATATTTATAAACTGCCAGATGTAACTTGGTTAATAAATATAGTTTGAATTCTGCAGTGACTGCAATTTTTTTCCAATTCTAGGACTGCATAAACAAAGTAGTTAATTAATAATAAAAAAAGCAACGGTGTATATTTTCATTTGTTTGTTACAGTTTTTTTTTTAATTCGCAACATTAAATAAATATATTCATCCTAAACAATATTTATATTAAAAATCCTGTTAATTAAATTCTAACTCAAGAAATAAATTGAAAAACCCCAGAAGTCCGTAGACTTGTACGGGGTGTCTATCAAAGTATCTTCTTTCATACTTGGCACTGTCATTGATTACAAAAAAAATATTATCATTAATTTTAGATATTATCATTAATTTTATCTTACAATTTTGGTTACAATTTTTTTAGATATTTTAGATATTGGACTTTTTTTATTTTGAAGTTCGGATCTTTTACGAGATGTGTAAATGAGAAAAATTTCAATAAGCTTCTTTTTTCCTTTCAAAATTTTTAAAAACTCCGTCCATTTACTTTTGGTGTATAGCAATTTTCAGCAATGTTGTAACTTTTTTATTTGTAAAGATTTTCACAATATAGCCGAAATATTAAGAAAGTTTTTAAAGAAAACTTCAATCAATTGTTTCTAATGGATTTCGAGATATCAATTTTTGAATTCAGAGTTCTAATAGCGCGACCACTGTCGAATACCAACTCAATTCCACTTATTTTTACTAAAAGTGCAAGCGTTTCTAACTTGCACTTAAAAATTTACAAGCTATAGGAAAAATTACGACTCATTAATATATATACAACATAAGTATCACGAGACGTAATTAAATGATAAAGCTGAACGCATGATATACACCCTTTTCTAGAACTTTTAGTACTGATTGGGTCGACCGCGACAAATCTGCTGTATCTCCTTCCACCTCCCTTAGCAAGGTGCACAGATTCTCGGTTTATTTTATACGTTTGGCAACGTTTTTACTGTTTTGTCTTTGTTCAGAACATTATAAACATTGCACTATTGTATTGTACTATTCTATGGAAATCTCGACCCAAAACTAACCCCTAATATAGTAACGCAGTCGTCCGCGATAGAAATTTATGCAGTCAAGTGTGAGGGCAACGACGTGTGTTGACAACGCAATTCCATACATTGATTGCTAAATATTTTATTGTTTGATCTAAAAACGGCTTCTATAAATCTAGACTTTCCAATGAGGTTCATTGTGGACAAGTCTGGCTTCCGACCATTTTATGTTGAACTGTTCAGGCACATGGTCTGTAATACTTAATTCAATTATTTCAACTCTTTGTATACATTTTTTTTGTTCGTTAACTCTTCATTGGGTGTGTATTTATATGTTCATTTGCAATATGATTGGGACAAAATATTAATGTTTGGTAAATAAAACAGTCACTACTTTATAATAAAAATATTTATTTGATGGGTCAGTACAACATAAGGTCTGGTAAAAGTACATTAAAAAAGAAGGTGCTGAAGAAAACAATAACTTAAATCATTTAAATATCCAATTAAAAATGCTTAGAAATAACAAATAGGTATATACATATATTATTTACTTTCTTTTCTTGATGATACCACACCGGTCACTTTCGTGGAATCTACGCCTAGGGCCGAGGAGAGCAACTTTACTACACTTTTTACATCTGGATTATCAGATTCTGAAAACAATATACTATGTTAGGTTACATTCGAAATGTGAGTTTATATGCATCCGTCATGCCTATAAGTTGTCATTTTACAAACCAATAGAATTCCATAAAATAATGTAGTAATAACTTTTCGTCAGTAGGTACCAGTATAACCCCCCCCTACTGAGTGATTTTTTACTTAAAAAAGTCTTAAGTCTCTTGGTAAAAATCGCAACGAGCAATCATTCTGAAGATATTTAGTACGGAAATAGTCAATACATGTCACTGACAAAAAATAAACATGTTGAATAAATAGTTATTTGACTGAAATGATAAATTTGGGAACTTATTATTTTTTTAAATTAATCATAAATTTTTCTTTAAAAAAGATCAACAGATCTTAAAAAAGATCAACAAAAACTGTTTTATCATAATTTTTTCGAAGAAAAATTTATTAAAAAATATTAAACTATTTAGTCAACGTGTTTATGCTACTCGTAGCGATTTTTACTAAGAGACCTTTTTTATGTAAAAAACGTAAATGTATATTTTTACTCAGTAGTTTTATACAGGTACGGACTACTGATTTAGACGGAAAAAAATATGTAGGTGACGCCCTCTACAAGTAGGAATCATATTGGCATCAAAATCAAATTTCTCATGTCAAAAAACTCCCAGAAACCAATTTTCAGCCAAATATTGAGAATTTGGAAAAAACCGAAATAAAAATGAAACTTCTACACCCTGTATCTCCAAACATAAGCATTTTGGGACATAGACTAATACCACAGATTAGGTATCCTATAAGTAGACAGATAAAAATCTTGTCCCTAATTCGTGGTACGAAAATTGTTTTTTATGACGATGTGCAAACGAGTCAAATTTCCTGTGCGCAAAAATAAACTCGCGTAAAATAACAATAAACAGCGTAATAGAGAGATATCGCTAAACCGAATAGCGTGCATGGACGTTAATAAGGCCAGATGTTATTTCCTTTACGTGAGGTGGTATTAACTCTCTTCATTTATAGTTATCGGATCGGAAAGAATTCTGATCGCGTCGCGTCCGCTATTTAAACTTAACCTAACTTTGAATTTCTTTTGTTTACTAGGTATGTTAAAACTAAAGGGCTAAAGTGCTTATTTCCAGTGCTTTATTGTTCAACGTCTGCCAGTGGGTTTAGGGCAACAAGCAACAAATTCTCTTAGAAGGGCTAAGTCGTCATCTGCTGTAAACCTAAGATTCTTTATAGGTTCTTTAGTACCTATTGGAAGAGGTGGAATCCATATTTTGGGCCATATTTATTTAATTAAAACTAATCCCAGCCACTTAAATATCAAATTACCTAATAAAACTAAAGCAATAATTCAAAAAAATTCAAACAACCTAAAATAAAAGATCTCGCCGGCCGGCTCCGGTTGTCAAATACCCGCACATGCCCATTTAAGCAATTTTTAAACGTTATCAGAGGTTATTTAGAAAGAGCGCTTGGTGTAATTGATCCGCAAATTACGTCAGGCGGTAACGTTATTAGCGGGTGTTGCGTTAAAAATTGTCTCGCGCATATCGTAATCATGATAAGGTACGCGTAAATACTGGATGACTCTATTCGGTTTTCCGATATCTCTCTAATAACTGTGCCGGTCAGGCGCTGTGCACAATTTTAGAGGCCATAAGTGGGCGTGCTATGTGCGCAAACTAGTCACCTAACTAGTGCCCGATTCCGAAAATTGGAACCACAAAAAAAACAATAAAGAAAAAACAAAGATTATAATCTGTGCTAATACGAACTTTTTTACTTATTTTTATCTGCAGAATATGCCCCCTAAGTTTCCGGAATACAGTTCGGCCCATCCTGTATACTGGTCTGGTTATTTCAAATCAATTATCTGCATTTTAATGAGTAAAGACTGGGCTAAATCAGCTCACTTGTTTCTTTTTAGTATGTCTGAATTTCCATTAGGGCATCTCCATCATCGTCTTACATTATAAAATTCAGACCATGAATTTAGGATGGTCAGGTCTCTATACTCTCATGAGTGTGGAATTGTGTGTGTTCCTAAGGTGTGCTCTAACACATTGGGTAAGCGCAGCAATATTATGGTAGCCTGGGTACAAAGACATGAGGGCCACAAGAGTAACAAAGAAGTAAGTAAAAAGATGAAATAGCCAAACAAGGCTCATATCAATGCCATTCATATGTCCAGAACCCTTCTGCGCCGCTGCAAAGACAATCACAAGTCACAAGAATAGCGACAAAACGATGGGTGGCCAACAAATCTACTCGCGTTTAAACAGCGTAATAACTGGGCCGGTCAGGCGCTGTGCACAATTTTAGAGGCCATAAGTGGGCGTGCTTGTGCGCAAACTAGTAACCTAACTAGTGCGCGACTCCGAAAATTGGAACCACGAAAAAAGAATAATCTGTGATATAATGGATGTCAAAAGCTGATAGGATTGACCGACGAAGCAATATGCAGAGTTTGTCAATCAGGAGAAGAAAGCCAGAACATATTTTATGTCAGTGGAGGGTTCAGTATCCAGGTTATTAGAACTACATGAAAAGGATGTCAGGTGAAAGGGTCAGAAGAGTGTCACAATAGATCTGAAAAGGTCAGAGTGAAACAGACCGATGGCCAAGTCAAAAAATAATCTAATCCAACATAATAATAGTTGTATATAGTTAGATTATGGATATTCGATGACGTTATAATGAGCGAGTTAGTCAAATATGAAAAATACATTAAATAATGTATACTTACCATCAGTTGTAATGTCTTTTTCTAGTTTTAATTTTTCTCTATTCATTGCCAACATTCCCTCCTCTATTGTACCTTGTGATATTAATCTATAAGAAAAACTGTTTATTGAACAAGCCTATACCTCAATAATAATTAGAAAATATATTATCACTTAAATCTAATTTACTTAGGCAAATACAATACAGTGAGATCAAATAAAAACGATGGTGGGCATAGAAATAATATTTCTGTTTGAGCCTTTCTTTGCTGAAATTCTTGATAGCGACAACTAATAATAGGGTATTAGAATCTTGTAAAATGTTAACAAGACAATATAAAAACTAGAAATAGCTTCTAATATTCGCTTTTTGTTTGGAAAATATTTTTGTATTGTGCAATCTTACCCTATGTAGGTTATGCCCAATTGCATAAAATAATAAACATCTACGCCTACTTCGATGTCGTTTTCATTCGATCAACGGTCGTATTATTAATTATCTTACTTATTACCTATATACAGAAACGGGACGCGTCTGACCCATTCGGTGACATCTGTCTTCTGCTTGTTTGTCATTGTACGGATTGAAATCTATATCGTGTATAATGACAGTGTCGGCGCTGGTGAGGTTTATGCCCAGACCGCCCGCTCTCGTCGACAATAGAAAAATAAATATGCCTTTATCCTCTGTATATTCGTTAATTAAATCTTGCCTAAAACCAAATATATTATAAGAATATATTGCTAGTACCGCATTTACACAATTAATGGAAATTGAAGTCAAAGAAATGAAATAGGAATATCAATCTTGCATAAGTCTATCCTTTTCGTTCAACAGGATTTTCGTGCGCACGCACCAAATAAGACAATTTGAATATTTTAAACTCTAAATATTAATAATGTATAATATATTATTTTTTTACTGGTAATGGCATTATTACGTTTCTTGTTTTTGTTTAAATATGTCATAGATTAAATCTAAATTTATAAGTAAAGGTGCGAATAGCCAGACTCTAAATTGATTTCCGTGGTAGACAGAAACTTCTATTGGTCAGTATGAAATAAATCAACTAATCGAGAAGCACTTCTCACGCTTGCGTAGTTCAAAGCTGTTGAACGAAAAGGACCGACTTATGTGGATTTTGTATAGCGGCATCTCAAAAATTTGGCTTCAATTTCTATTCCTGATTAGCGATATAGTGAAATATATTTGCGTAAGTTTTCTTGGACCATTTCTTATGAAATATGTGAAATATATGTATACATATATGCTTAAAATAATTGCTAAAAAATACTTTATTGCAATTTATTTTGGGATACGTTAAAATTACAAATTTTATTCATCATTCATTAAGGCACGCACACACCAAACGATATTGATTACACGAAATGTTTATATATGTTTCAAATGTTCATAAACATTTTGCGTACGTTGTTTTATACATAAAATGCACATAAACGAAAACACAAACAAACGTTTGTCAGGATTTTGCGGTTTTTCGCTGCGTTGAATTTGAATGCGTTTGAATTAAAGTACCATATGATCGAAAAAAAAAAACGGTGTCAAAGACGGCTGGGGAATGACAATGTATAAAGGTACATTCAGGCTGAGAGCGTCGAGCGTCGCGTCGCGTTTGCGTCGCGTCCGCCCCATTGAACTCGAACCCCGACGCTCAGCAGACGATAGCGCAACGCCAAACGCGACGCTGTCTGTCTGAACGGTCTAATTTAAGTTAAGTGAATTGATTCCATTTCGACACGCGGGCGCGACGCAAGCACGACGCGACGGTCGACGCTCTCAGCTTGAATGTACCTTAATTCTTTTGGCAAGGTCAAGCCCTAGACATCATTTACTTGCTTCTGTACCCTTCTTTATTTTTTAACGGCGCCGTCGCTTACTGCCAGCTGGCTGAAGGTTCTAATATATTTTATCCACGACTCGTCTATAATTTGAATGAAGTGAATAATGGTTTCACTAATTATTCACCGCTTCCACGGATATCTGGATCTAAACTCCAAACAAGAGCTGTGCTCATTCCAAACCGGCTTGGATTGCGGTTATACGCACCAAATAAAAAACAAAGGTGGCTATGAAAGCATTGAAATGCCACGTCACGTTGCGTTGTCGCGCTGTTGTGGTTGGTTTAATTCCGAGTTAATTCAAAACGTCAACATTTTTTAAAGTTGCGATATTTTTATAGTAAAAAGAGAAATGGATACATCAGATAGTGATAATGAAACGTCTTATACGTCCCCCGACATACAAAACGCCGCAAATATTGTGAGTTTAAACTTATTACCGGAAAAATCAAAAAACTTTATGTGTCTGCATATGAATCTTTTATGCAATGGAGGATTAGCAAGAAAACTCAGTTGATAGTCCTGGATAAAGTACAGTATTCTACTCGTATATAATGGCTGTTATTCAGTTGGATGATTTATGTTTACATAAACCTCATCCACGTGGATAACAGCGACCATTATATGCTCGTTGAATAAAATACTATTATAATGAGATAAAAATGATTTTTAAATGCTGTAGTTTAAAATTTGAGAAAAAATATTTATTGGAAATAGATTTGTGTGCCTGGAAACGTGCTACCCGTTTATAATCTTTCTATAATTTGTGTTAATTATTGACAGTTTTATGTCAATTTTAAGTAAATGACGTCTAGAGATTGAACTCGCCAAATTTATCATCGACTGTCATTCTCAGCCGTCTTTGACGCCGATTTTTTTCAATCATATGTTAGCTGGAAAACAACTGTTATAAACTAATTCTGCTTCAGTGGAAACAGCAAGTTTATAAACAGTTTTTACAACAAGCATTTACAAGTATATAGGTGTTAAATGCTACCTAAACAAGCTCTTCTTCAAGGAAGTCTTTGCTGCAGACTCTACGATAGAGATACTGAAACAGCAGAGCCCATAATGTTATTTGCAAGCTACGGATCGCAAGCGTTGTTACACTTGTTAAAACAAAGCTAGAACCGGAGAAACTATGCTCGCACATAGGTGCACAAAGACAGTACACAGGTACAGGGATAGGGGATTGGGTCAAGAGACAGAAAAAAAAACAAAAAATAGGCCTTGTCGGTCGCAGTGTTTCTGGCACAGTAATATACACAAAAAACATGTTTGTGAATATAAAATACCACTTGGATCCAACAGTATCATACTAACGAGCTCAAAAGCACTGACGACCAGGTCGCAGCGACCAGCATTCGATATAATGGTATTGCTGGTCGCAGCGTCAAAGCTGCGACCGCTTGATTTATTTTTTTATCATTTGATTTAATGGCCTGGCCGTTGGCTGGTCGCTGCAACCTTGTCTTCAGTGCGTTTGGGCTCTAAAACATGCTACATTTAATAAAAAGAAAATAAGCCCTAATGCTACATTTAATAAAACGAAAATAACAGCATTACCTAATGCTTACTGCTGTACTACCATCTAATCGAAGATATCTGTAGTTCCTTAATTGTAAATAAACTTCGAGAATGTTTAGAAGAATCACATATTGACTAAATATTAACACTCTATGACCGCCATTTTTTAGTTCTGGCAAACATTTATCCAAATACAAAAATTTCCCTGAGGTAAGTAATAAATTATCAGGTAAAGTAAAACCATTTAAACACTGAAAATAATAAAATATTATTTTATTTTACACATTATTTTTTATGTGTGTTGAAATCTCATGAATATTGGTACATACCGCGAATTGTTGTGACATTGTATGGATTTCAAAATCCGACATCCACTTTAAATCTTCTACAATGTAATCCACAACTGTGTCTTTATATCCCGGATCTTTAGCTAACAAAACCGCTATCTCATTCAGTTGTTCCACATCGTAATGGTATCTCATTAGTAAAGGGTGATTACTCAATTTTCTAAGGTCTGTCATAATGCTCATTCCATTATACTGTTCGCCACCTTCCTGTAGAACCAAATATTA
The DNA here is from genome assembly GCF_002938485.1 of Sitophilus oryzae. Classification (NCBI taxonomy): domain Eukaryota; kingdom Metazoa; phylum Arthropoda; class Insecta; order Coleoptera; family Curculionidae; genus Sitophilus; species Sitophilus oryzae. The sequence continues at coordinate 1,375,421 of NW_022145801.1, read as the reverse complement.
AGTTGAAAATTATACAGGGTGACCCAAAGTTACGAAAAATCTATGCCATGTTTCTGGTTCAAGATTTTCAATCCAATTTTTTTTTATAAATTGAATCACCCTATATTATTGACAAAAATATTTTAAATAAATATTTTGGTAAAAATTTTGGATTAAAAATGCCAAACTAGAAACCAGATAAGCTTTTTTGAACTTATAAATATGAAATTAAAATTTGTCATAAAACTTGTAAACTTACACTTCCAATATTTTTATAAGATGCTACTAGCTGCTCATAATGTTCTTTCTGCGTTGGAGCCATAGACACAGTTACTACAAGATCAGTCTTCTTAGGTAAATCCTGCAAAACATCTCTCTTGAGTCTCCTAAGTACGAAAGGCTTCATAATACGCTTAGCCTGCTCGATTTGTTCCTTCTCAAAGGTGGGCACTGAATCGTCCTCTTTCGTTTTCTGAAAATAAACCATAAAATATATATTTGCAAACTTCTAAAAATATCACACATACACTCTGTTTTTTTTCTCAGGTAAGATTTCGACAGACGATGACAGAAGAAAAGCAGATGACGTGATGACGTTTCATACCAATCTATTTATTTTACTAAAAAGTTTCTAATATTTTTTAAGTTAACTATCGATGGGTTTAAATATAAATCTTGTTGTTTTTAACCAGTTTTATTGGTTTATTTAAAAAATGACAGATCATATTTCAATTTTATTGGTTTGACGGAACGATAAACGACAAACGAACGCCGATGCGTATGAACTCGCCTTTAGATTTCTGAGGTTTGTTAAAGTCTTGCCAAATTATAGGTTATAATTTTGTGTCAACTTATGTCAAATATCTGTGTTTTGGAAGATGATGCATTTTGGTTCGTGTTATTTTGTGTGTTTTGTGTCTTTTGAAGTCAAGTGGAGGAAAAATCGAGGGAAAATTAACTCTACACCCAGAGCACAGTTTATAGTTAATACTCACTCGGTGCCCAGGCAGAATGTCAAGGGTACAAACATAGTGGGGCATCTCGATGCGATGCTCGCCGCGATGCATCCTACGCGCACGTTTTAAGCACTGTTTTAACGCGGCGAGTAAGTGCGCGTATGATGCATCGCGGCGAGCATCGCATCGAGATGCCTCACTATGTAGGTACCCTAATACACCAATAAAGTTACCATCAATAAAGTTTGTATTCCCTCTCGTCGTAGATAAGTGCATCTCGTATATGGTACAAGGATTGTACTAAACATACTAAAAACTGAAGTAGCTGTAAAATATCGACATCACACGATAGGTAAATAATGGATTTTAGTACTGCAGAAAAAGCATGTCAAAAGGTACTGGTTTAAAAAAATTAAGATTAAAGTTATTTAATCAACCTTTAAGGTATAAAATTTGGTAAGTGTTATTATTAATAAAATAGTTTGTTTTATTTGTTTTATTTATTCCTGTGGAATATTACAAATTTGTATTTGTACATAAGTTATATTGATAAATTAATATAATAATAAATGCGGGAAGTTTCTCGAAGCTTGAAAGTAAGAAATTGTTCTTTTTTACATTTTTTTGGTATTTGGTGTTTTGTTCTTGTTTGTTTTGTATTAACACGTACCGTTTTTTCAGTTTTATGCAGTTTTTTTCACAATATTTTGAAGTAATCACTTATCAGTCAAATTTTAAATACAGGGTGATTTTTAACCTATACGCATAAACTTGGGAAGTTATTGCTGATGACAAATAATGACTAATAATGAAAAAAAAGTTGGTAAAATATTTTTATTTACGGAGATAACAAAATATTTGAAATAAAAACAAAAAACGTAAATTCCATAAACTGAATGTGCACTAAATATTTTTATTTACGGAGATAACAAACTATTTGAAATAAAATCAAAAATGTAAATTCCATCAAATTGAATGTTCATTTACTGATAAAGTTGTATAATATAATAAAATAAATATTTTACTAACATTTTTTTTCATTATTAGTCATTATTTGCCATCAGCAATAATTTCCCAAGTTTATGCGTATAGGTTAAAAATCACTCTGTATATTAATTTCCTGCTATGTGTTCCAGTTGTACCAACTTATTTCCTTGTAAAATAAAATAAACTACTTTGAAATGAAAATGAGAGACACATCTATCACTCTCAAGGATCTTGTCGTTGGACAGACTATACTTAAAAAATAGTAAGAGTAAAAACTTACCGAATTTTTTTGGAAGAGATTCTTTAAGTCCTCCGTTTTTTCCGCAAATATTTTGGGCATGACGAATATTAGCAGTGACATGAGTTCCAGTAAGTTATTTTGTAAAGGTGTTCCAGTGAGAAGAATCCTATGCTTTGCCTGTGAAATATAAGGTATATTTATTATAACAATAATAAATTAGTTATAAAGGCTTACATTTATTCTTATTAAATTCTCGTATCTTTGTGTATTCATGTTTTTAAGCATATGAGCTTCATCAAAGATTACATAGTGAAGAGGTGTCACTCTAAACATTTTTCGTTCTTCTGGGCTATTACCAACCATTGTATACCTGTGAATTAAAATTTTGATAGAAATAGTTTTTACCTTTTTGTTATAATAACACGATACATTTACAGAATATTGTAATCGCAAAAAAATTTCCGATGCACGTCATCAAGCATATCGACGTTGACACTAAAGTCTATAACCTGACTAAATTAAATTTTGGTAAAAATGTTTAAATTTGTTGTATAATTTAAGACACCGAGCAGCTCTTCATTTTACTATATAGAGCAAATGATTGTAACAGATATTTTATTTAGATTAAAGCTGCAAAAATTAGTTCAAACTTTAAACCGAATTTTATTATCGCTATGTTAGTCACATTGCGCCGTGTTCAGCAATGTTGTCCTTTATTATTTGACAATTATCCTAGTGTCAGTCATTATTTTGTATAATATCGTGTTGTTGAATCTTTGTGAGTAATTCTGGTTTTTTTGCCTGTTTTATTCATAGTCTTTTTTAAAAATTGCACTTTTAAGCACAAACAGTTCTGTAGTAGTTTAGGCTTTCGCGGCCATCGTTTGAAGAAATTTGGTTTTTCGGGTTTTTAGGCCGTCGTCGGTTAGAATTGCTTCCTAACGTTTCGCTAGCACGAGTGGCGAACATTCTCAGAGGTGTGTTTGCTCTGATTGCTCAGTCAAATGAGTCATCAGTCTAGTGTGAGCAATCGGAGCAAACACACCTCTGAGGATGCTAGCCACTCGTGCTAGCAAAACGTTAGGAAGCAATTCTAACCGACGACGGCCTAAAAACCCGAAAAAACAAATTTCTACAAACAGTTCTTTTAAGAACTAAATTTTCAAGTTTTCGTATTGCATTTCTGGAAATTGTGTGTTGAAAATATGCTGAAGCATTTAAACAGTCGAAGCAAAGAGCTTGTAGCTTCCCTGTTTTTTTAAACTATTTTGAACGAGAACGTGACAATAAAGGTCCTTTATTATCCTTGACTGCAAACAGAAAAGTAAGTTTGATTGATAAGCACATTATACCACTTGAAAGTTAGTTTTTATTAAATTCTGTGATTATTAGTGTGCATTAATAGCACCCTCTTACTTGTTATTACCATTTGTGGCGTTGTAAGATGTACATCAATAGATAAATAACCCATAATAACGCTTATAATAATCTTCATAATGGACTAGTTATTGCCAATATGTAATAAGTAAAATAAGCTATAAAACAAATAAATCAATTAATCACTAAACTATTAGTTATTAAATTAAAAACAAAACGTAAAACTTTTTAAAAATTATATAATAAATGTTGTTCGTCAATTTTAAATTAAGATTCATCTCATAAATCCATCACAATCTGGCAGCGCTGTCGCCATCACTTGTCACTCAAAGTTAATCACGTGCATCGGAAATTGTTTTGCGATTACCATAGATTTTTCTTAGAGAAAAAAAAAGAAAATATGGTAAACAAAAAATCCAGATAGAAAAAAAAATGCAATTTTTACTTACGTAGTTAAAATGACGTCAAACTCTTTCAGCATGCCCTTTGCAAGATCAAACCTAAACGCCCTGCGTTCCTCGGTACTTCCATAATACATAAAAATTCTGAGTTCTGGACACCATCGAGCAAATTCGTTTTTCCAATTGTCTGTGAAACAATATTAATATTGAGCACGCAAATAAAAATTATTGCTCATAAACATTATACATTATTGCTTGTTAGTACATTCAATCATTCAATCCGTAAGGTCGGTTTATTTATTTATCTATATGAAGCGACCAGCTAGCCGCGACCTCAAGGAAGGCAAACCACCTTGAGTATATTTGCCTAGTACAGCCTCTCAAATAGTGCCGTTCAGATTCGGCGATAAACTGTAGGTCCCATGTACTTGTGAAACATTAATAACACACATCACAAGTACATGCGAGAGGTATCCTACAGAGCATGTACAGATTATAGCACTGTAAAAAGAAGAAGTACCGGGTAGCCAACTAAGAAATGGACGCCGGCTGTATCACAGAAACTACTTATTGTATACCTTTGGGAAAATAATTCTAATAAGTCGGCCAAGAGATATTGCTGGAAATTACTTTCAAGTCCGAAAAATTATCTCATAAAATAAATCAGTGGGAGAAGGTTAAACTTGCTTTTATTAAAGTAAGGATAACTGTGGTTTGAGTTAGACAAATTAAACAAACTAGGGCTCGTTTAAAAGAGCTTACACCATTTCGAGAACAAGAGAAAAAAAAGTCAGTGGCGTAGAAGTTTTTTTAGAAAAATATTCCAGTAGTAGCACGTCTCTGGTGAATATGTCGACACTTTTTTAGCTTTAAAATATGGCGCACTTATAGTAACTTATACCCTCAATATTTAATTCGAATTGCTAAAAGAATTTGAAAAAAAAATATTATAAATTGAAAAAATATTACTTTTACCCCCTGTAGCTATGAAACAAAGCAGAATCGAACCTATGAACCATCCCACATACCACCTCCACCATATAATACGAAAAACTTAATTTTATGTGAGGAATCTCCCCGAGACATGGCACATGTTTTTTGAAACACCCTGTACACCAACTATACCAATTATCAACCATCTACTTTATGAGAATTTAGTTAATGAATAGTTTTAAAAGAAAGAAATAGTTGATTAACGGAAACTAAAAACCGCAGAATTGTTTCAAAAACATATAAAATAATACTTAGAAAACATTACAAACAACAATTCAATGATATACAGTTTTTTATATAGTTAGTACAACTTATAATAATAATAATCTTATATTTCATTAGTAAATTATTACACAGTATTTACGATCTAAAATTAAATATCATCATCATCATTTTATCTACAACTTTAATTTTGTTTAATAATGTAACAGGGTTTTCCTGGTAAAAAATAAAACTATAAATGACGTTTTATTGCACATTTTAACCGATTTGAAATATAGTACCAAGTTCAAAAATTAATTAAAAGAGAATTTGAAGCTCCATTCAAATAATATGGGAAAAATATAAAGGGTGTTATTTGAATATTATAATTTTTTGTATAGGCTTATTGCATTTCAGTTGATTTTAAAAATTCCGACTGCAGCGCTCGATACAGCAGAAATTAGAAGTGCCCGACTAAAGTGTTTCACGCAGTCCCGTTGTTACCGTTTATGTCGATAGCATTAAAATAATATTAAAATCGTGGCTTGTCCTAACATTTAAGTATTTTAGTTTTTTGCTAGTGCAGTTACTGAAACAGAAGTACAGAGACTGGCATGTATCTGCATCACAGGTGCCATGAGAACATGTCCAACAGCAGCAATGGAGGTCATTCTAGACCTAACACCACTGCACATTGTCGTCGGTAGTTATGCCAATGCCACAATGATTAGAATGGTTACTGACGGAAACAGTACTGGGAGAATTTTCAGGTAAGGGGCTTGGAACACCCTCAAAAAGAAAATTCCACTTCTCCAACTCCCAGTGGATGACATACCAAGAATTTACAACTTTGAGAAACACCTCACTGTAGTACTGAGTAATAAAAAGGATTGGAAGAAAGAGACGGTTACTCAGCATATAAAAGACCATACCATCATGTGGTATACGGATGCTTCCAAAACCAAAGCAGGGACAGGGATAGGAGTATTTGGGCCGAAAACTGAATACTCCGAACCAATGGGCACTTACCCCAGTATCCTTCAGGCAGAAATTTGCGCTATCGAAAGATGCGTACAATTTATCTTAGATAGGAACTATCGAAAAGAGGAAATTGCCATCCTATCCGATAGTCAAGCAGCACTTAACGCGATCAACTCAGTAACCATCAATTCGAAGTTGGTCAAAGAATGCCTGGAGAAGCTCAACAAATTAGGCAAAGAAAATAAAGTCCTCCTACTCTGGGTGCCTGCTCACCAAGGGATAGAAGGCAATAAAAAAGCAAATGATCTAGCTAGAAAAGGAGCGAACACTCCACTAACTTGGAATGGGTGTCCTCCAACGGTCTAAGACACTCGAAAAAGTTCCTTAGAACTTATGACCGAGAAAAATCAAAGGTTTTCCTTGATTTAAGTAAAAACAATCTTCGGATTGTCACGAGGTTTCTAACAGGACACTGTCTCCTCAACGAACACCTCAGTAGGCTGAAACTGAGAAACAACGGCGAATGCAGATTTTGTGGGAAAAATGGGGAAACACCAGAACACCTTATCACTGAGTGCGCCGAGACGACGACCATTCGTGCCATGAACCTTGGTACGTCTGATGTCGAGGATGGAGAGCTGGCCTCTGTGGAGCCGTCTCAGATACTGGCTTTTCTTAAAGCCCTGAGACTGTATGATGAGTTATAACTCGTCATGAGTTATAACTCGTTATAACTCAAGAAAGGGGAACACACAATAGATCTATAAGGTCGCGGTGATTAACTCCCCGATGACAATTTCAAATGTTAATAAAATTGTCGAAAAAATGTTAACCCGTAAAAAAGGGTGTGATTACGCGGTTGTTGGGTGCAATAACATTCAATAATTCAACTTTTCCGGATTAGATTAAATCTAAAAAACAATTATTAAGTCAATAAACAATCTAAAAAATTACTTATTAATAAAAAAATAACACGAATAATATTATTATACAAAAAACTAACAAAATGGTTTATCATTTGTACATAAAGTACACTTAAAATTACTTACCTAACGTGGATGAAGGTACAACAACAAGATGGGTATTCAGAGCTTGACCAGTTATTTTCAAATGTGCTAAAAAGGCTATAATTTGTACTGTCTTTCCAAGACCCATCTCATCGGCCAATATTCCATTTACACCTTGGCAGTGCAACACAGCTAACCAATTTAAGCCAATCATCTGATAACTTGTAAGTTTTAAACTAACAAGAATAAAAAACAAATTAGAACATACAGGGTGTCCCAGAAATAATGCAAGTACTTTAACTGGTAGTATAGTTCGATCCCAGAAACACGCCCGTGAGTTTTTTTGCCAAAAAAAAATGTTGAAAATTTTATCTTTCTTTAGGCATTTTCCGGAAAATATTAAAAAACTTTTAAATGCCGCTTGTTCAGTTTACGAAAATTTGTTTATAGTGCTTCGAGAGAATGCAATGTTGCCACCTCCTACGTTATTCACATTCTGTATGGATATAAGTTATAAGTTCACATTTTTAAATTTCTACAAAAAATATCTAAATTAATTTTATTCATTGTAGATTACTATACTCTGTTTTTTTTTCTCAGGTAAGATTTCGACAGACTATGACAGAACAAATGCAGATGACATCCATACCAATCTATTTATTTTACTAAAAAAAAAGTTACTAATATTTTATAAGTTAACTATAGATGTGTTTAAATATAAATCCGTCATGAGTCGTCTCTTGTTGTTTTTAACCAGTTTTATTAGTTTATTTCAAAAATGACAGATGATATTTCAATTTTATTGGTTTGACAGAACGATGAACGACCAACGGACGCCGATGCATATGAACTTGCCTTTATATTTTTGAGGCTTGTCAAAGTCTTGCCAAATTATAGGTTATAAATTTGTGTCAACTTATGTCAAATACCCTGCGTTTTGGAAGATGATGCATTTTGATTCTCGTTATTACGTGTGTTTTGTGTCTTTTGAAGTCAAGTGGAGGAAAAATCGAGGGAAAATTAACTGTAGACCCAGAAGCACAGTTTATAGTTAATACTCGCCGCCCAGGCAGAAAGTCTTATACACCAATAAAGTTACCATAATAAAGTGTGTATATCATCTCGTCGTAGATTAGTGCATCTCGTATATGGTACAAGGATCATACTAAACATATACTAAAAACTGGAGTAGCTGTAAAATTTCGACATCACACGATAGGTAAATTATGGTTTTTAGTACTGCAGAAAAATAATGTCAGAAGATACTGGTTTAAAAAAATTAAGATTAAAGCTAATTAATCAATCTTTAAGATAGAAAATCTTATATATATAGATAGAAAATAGTATTTATGTTGTTTTATTTATTCCTGTGGAATATCACAAATTTGTATTTGTACAGGGTGTCCCATTTTGGTTGAAATCATACGATATCTCCGTTATTCGTGAAGATAGAAGGGTGAGGTTTGCACAAACCTGTGCCACTTTTTTGCCAAACGGAAGATGCTGTCAACAAAATTTTTATAGCCCTCTTCGTTGAGCTACAGGGTCTTTTCGAAAATATTGCAATTTGGGACAGCCCCCGTATCTCCGTTATTATGCATGATATCGAGAAGGTGAAAAGTGATTCTTGTAGAACTTTTTAGGTAGAATATAGTGGCGTAGTCTGTTTTTCTACGAGAAAAATATTTTTGAAAATACGAACTAGAGTTATATTTTTTCAAACGGAACACCCTGTATATTTATAAATTATATGATCCGCCTTGCTATGGGCTTCTCAAATATATAAATCAGTCTATATTTATTTTCAATATTTACTGCAATATTTAAAATATATCATTTTCTTATTAGTAGGCCGTGATAAATAACAAAATCAAAATGGTGTGTACTACACATATTAAAATTTTATTTGGAATTGATATATTTTACTTTTGAATTGTTACCACTGAACCTCTGGATATATTTTTCTCTTTTTTATAACGGAATTTATTACAATGAGATGGGTTTGCAAATATCTAAAAACTTGCATTAATAAGGCATGTTCCAGATGTTCGACATCGTATTAAGGTGCGTATTCATTATCCGAACGAACGAACGAATGTTCGCTAGTGGTATGGACGGGGACCGCGCGTACGATAGAACCGCACGAGAAGACCGGACGCGAACGCCTTTGATGTACCGACTCGAAACGGATGGTCGAGCGAACGAACGAACGAACGGCCACATGCGTTCGGTCCCCGTCTAAATATACCGCACTTTCATTCGTTCGTTCGTTCGTTCGTTCGGAAAATGAATACGCACCTTTAGTTGCCACGATATATTTCATATTTCAAAAATCCCCAAAATCAGAAATCCAGAACGGACAAATCCGGGAATAAGAGAAGCCATAATATGGGTACATTGGTTCCAACTCATTGATTTGAAAAATGAATTTAACAAAATTCTGATATTTTCGTTGTAAGTTAAGTTGTGTGGGGGAGCCCCATCTTGCTGAAAGTATACGAGCCCTAACAACTATATGTTGGGACAATGTCATATTTTGGAATCATTGCCCTGGTTTTTCAAAATGACTGAAAAATATATGTTTAATTTTTTATATATTAACATAGCCATATATCCTAAACAACTTGACAATATTTTTATGAATTTGTAAATCAATCCATATTTAAAGTAGCGGATTTTGTTCATAAAAGGACAAATTTGCCTGACAACTAAATGTTGGGACAAGTATTTTTAAATAATTAATATCATAGGCGGCTTTGCTATAAACGTCACAAATGTTTACTTCAGCTTTAAGTGACTCGATACTTTGCGTAGTGAGACTTACTGTAAGTAATTTTATTTTTTAATTTTTTCAATTTTGTTAATTTAATCCAAAGCAATGGTCCGTGGAAAAGCTACAAATCAAAAACTACGCGAAATTATCATTCGTCAATACAGTACGGGAAAAACAATTAGAAAAATTTAAAAACCACGGTCTTTAATATAAATAAAAAATACGGCGAATCTGCCAGTGTAGGCGTTAGAGGTAAAAGTTCGGGAAGGCCAAAAGTTGTATCTCAGAGAGATTTACGAAATTTAGTAAAAATTTGCAAGTCTGCGAGAAGAAGTACTCTTCGGGAAGTAACAGTTAAATGGAATACTGTAACTGGATTAAATATATCAAGAGAATGTTGCCGAAAATATATCCATAAATGCGGTCTGGGGTTTTACAAGGTAAACTTTATTTTGTGTGGATAATCAATCACCTGAAGATTATTGATACAAATTCCTATTTAGGTCACAGAAAACCGCTACTGACAGAAATTCAAAAGAAAAATCGCTACAATTGGGCAAAATCTAAATTATCGTGGACACAAAATGATTGGAATTAGGTCATATTTAGCGATGAGTCTAAATTTGATGTTTGCGTTGGAGATCATCGAAAAAGAATAATACGAAATAAAGCAGAAGCCTTTCATAAAGATTGCTTAAAGAGGGTTGTTAAATTTCCTAAGGGGATTATGGTTTAGGGTTGTATGTTAATAATAAGTTTAAATTAAATTTTATAGATGGCACTGTTAACGCCCAAAAATATCAACATATACTTGAGACCTCACTTTTGCCTAGTGCTCAAGAATTGTTTCCAAACGAAGACTATATTTTTCAACAAGATGGAGCAACTTGCCATTCCGCAAAATCAACTAAAAATTGGTTCGGTAATAATAATATAAAAGTTCTATCCTATCCTGCAAGTAGTACGGACCTCAATGTTATAGAAACTGTGTGGCCATAAAATGAAGCAATATTTAAGAAACCACCCACAACGAACAATTTTTGATGCGGACAAAACTGCAGGAAATTTGGGATAATTTTTCTCCTCAAATGTGCCAATCTTTGGTAAATACAATGCCATTAAGAGTTCAGGCAGTTGTTAAGGCGAAAGGTGATGTAACTCCGTATTAAACAAATTTCTTGTTGTGCTGTCCCAATATATAGTTGTCAGCAAATTTGGCTTGATTTTGGCAAAATAAGCTATTATCAAAAGTGATTTGTTTGCAAAGTTATAAAAATATAGTAAAATTGTCTAGATCATATTGTAATGTTTGAATTTATAATAATAAACAAAATATAAATTGAGTCGTTTTAACAAATTACTACTTTTATTGCAAAAAAAGACCTTGTCCCAACATATAGTTGTTGGGGCTCGTATATTTTACGTAAATTAGCTAAAGGAATATTTAAAAGTTCCGATACGATAGCTTCCAAGATTTCCTTTTTTTTTTAAGTTTCCTTAATATATAAAGAATTAATTAGTGGCTCTCAAAATAAAACAAGAGACAGATAGCAGTATATACAGTACATCTGCCGGATCTGTGTCTATGAAAGGAATGCGGGCAAAAAACATTTAAATAAACAGCAATATATTTTATACGTCGATTTGACGAGTGCGTCACCGCAAATCGCTCCGCCCACTCACTTTATTGGCTACTTGCAAATTTGTCGAATTTTTATTGATGGGACGCGTCGTCTAATTTTTTACGAAAAACATCGAGAAAATATCGTTTCCCCTCTCACGGATACCCCGGAGCTACAGAACGGACAGACGTACTGTACTTATTATCAATCATGGCCTACTAATAAATATAATATTTTTATATATTTTTTTAAATATTGCATTAAATAGGAAAAATAAATATAGAGTTTTATATATTTTTGAGAGAAATAGTTTTTTTTTATATTTTTTTAGTATGTGGTGTTTTGTTCTTGTTTGTTTTGTATTAATATACCGTTTTTTAAATAAAATACCTCAATTACATTTTTTCAATTTTATCCAGTTTTTTTCACAATATTTTGAAGTAATCACTTGTCAGTCAAATTTTAAATATATTAATTTCCATGCGTTCCACTTGTACCAACTTATTTCTTTGTAAAATAAAATAAACTACTTTGAAATTAAAATGACAAACACATCTATCACTGTCAAGGATCTTGTCGTTGGACAGACTATAATTGCTTTGTATTGTAAAGAGAAAATATGTTTCTTTTGGCCAGATCTACCACCACTTAAAATATTTGTACTTATTTCTGGGACACCCGGTATAACTTAAGACTAAAACACTTCCAGCAAAAAATATTGATAGATGTGTATAGCAGTATAGTCTGTCTATAGAGAGAATATACCATTTTGTAGATGCTATCCAAAAAATGAAAAACAATAATAATTACTTTAGTAATTATTTTCAATTTAAATAATATGTATAAATGTCATTAATTTGAAAAATGACCAAATATATGTCATTACTTACGAAGAAGATAAATTTCTCGGTTGTTCTTTAACTCCGGCTCCAGCAGCCACAGCTCTTTCCATTTGTTGAGCTAAATTTGTGCATTTCTTCATTAACAATCTAATATTGTTCCTTGTTATCAATACTTGTTGGGCAGAGTTCAGAAGATCTGTACTTAAACTTTTGTTACTTTGTAGTTTTGTTACCTAAAATTAGTTTTATTTTTACTAACAAATTGTACAGTGGTAGCATTTGATTAATATTATGCATATTATTAGATCATACACTGAGATTTCAAATTCACAATAAAAAAAGTTAAAAATAATAGATATCTTTAAATTGCCGACCAGGATATTAATTATTTCAATCTTTCAATTGGCCAGATTTTCCTTATTCAATGTTAATTAGCGCTAATCAATATTGTTGTTCTGAATATAATCAGATTAAATAAATTAAAAAAAACAGAGTCGGACTTCAATTACTTTAAATAACAGTTAAATACCGTTTTGTTACTGTTAAGGTACCCAAAACAAACAAAAAAAGTATCAAGTGTGGCATATCATTGTACTCAGGAGACCGAGTTCTTTCAAAATCTTAATTTGATTTTCTAAAAAGTAACGACAGGAAAAAATAAAATTGATTTTCAAAAAAATACGTTTTTTTCAAAAAAACTCATCAATCCTTGAAATTTTTAAAACTTTTTTGATGACATCTTGGTGAACATGAAAGGAGCAACTTTGCCCCAATTTAACCATCTTCGTATCTATTACGGTTACCGAGATACCAATGCTCGTACCTCGAATTTGTAGCACCCTGTATATTAGCGCACCTTTCAAAAATATAACACCAATGTGTAAAAACATTGAGATGCACCGACGCAGATGCTTATGAATTCTACTTAAGGTTTTTGAGGCTTGTCAAACTCTTGCCAAATTATAGGTTATAATTTGTGTCAAATTATGTGAAATACCTATTTGCGAATTGTTTTTGCATTTTGGTTCGTGTTATTAGTTATACTCTGTTTTTTTTTTCTTAGGTAATATTTCGACAGACGATGACAGAAAAAAAGCAGATGAAGTCTATACTGTCTATATAATACCAATCTATTTATTTCATTAAAAAAAGTTTCTAATATTTTTAAAGTTAACTACGGATAGGTTTATATATAAGTCCGTCATGCGTCGTCTCTTGTTGTTTTTAACCAGTTTTATTGGTTTATTTCAAAAGTGACAGATTATATTTCAATATTATTGGAGTGATGCAACGATGAACGATGCATGGACGCTGAAACGTATGAACTCAACTTAAGATTTTTGAGGCTTGTTAAAGTTTTGCCAAATTATAGATTAAAAATAGCTTATAAATGTGTCAAATTATGTCAAATAACCTGCGTTTTAAGAGATTATAAACATATGCGAATTGTTTTTGCATTTTAGTTCGTGTTATTATGTGTGTTTTGTGTCTTTTGAAGTTAAGTAGAGGAAAAATCTAAGGAAAATGAACTGTAGACCCAGAGCACAGTTTATAGTGATGGGTGCCCAGACAAAGAGTTTTATACACCAATAAAGTTACCATCAGTAAAGTTTGTATACCATCTTGTAATGGTACTAAAAACAACATCACACAATAGGGTAAATAATAGATTTTAGTACTGCAGAAAGATAATGTCAAAAGGTACTGGTTAAAAAAAATAAGATTAAATTGTATCAATTTATTTCTTTGTAAATTAAAATAAACTACTTTGAAATTGAAATGACAGACACATGTATCAATCTATCACGTATGTCAAGGATTTTGTCTTTGGACAGACTATATAAATAAAGATATTACAGTTCTATATTAGTTCTATGCTACAGGGTAGTATTTACTAGTATTCAAAAGAATTGAGAATAAGGGAATTTAAGAAATATCAGGATTTAATAAAATATAACTTACTAAATCAATCCACCCTGTAAATGGTCTCAATTCCATAATCATTTCTGCTTTTTTCTTTGAACAAAACTGCATTAGCTGTAATTCATTTACTGTTCCGGTTCCAAAAAATTCTAATACTTTCTTTTTATCACCCGTTAGGACATCACTAATTTCTGCATCTGAATCTTCATCATCACTAAAATTTTGATTATTAACAACAATAAAAACAATCGATAGTGACAATTGCTAACCTATCAAAAACCCTGTTATCTTTATAGTTATTTAAACTGTTTGTGCTATCATCACTGTCATAATCTTCTCGTCTTTTAACTAAAATTAAAAATTACTCTTTTAATAAATAAATATCATATATTTACACTATCTTTACCTTTCTTTTTACGATTTACGCTAGGTTCACCATTTGCACGTCTCTTGTTTCCATAATGATTTGTTTTCTGTTCATTTGTGGAGATATTCTTTTCATAGTCTTGCTTCCAAGCATCGTAAGAACCTTGCATAATTGTCCTTGAATATGTTCTCGATAATTCTGCTGCAGCAGCATCAGTGTTAAAACTGTGTTTGGATAAAATATCGTGTATTTTCTAAAATTAAAAAAGTTAGTTATTTATTAATAATTCCTTATGCAATTGGTTCGCTCACCATTGCTTCTAGATTTGGAAATATCTCCAGAAGAAACTTCATTTGTTTTTCTTTCTCTAGGATACCTGGATTTTTCTGCCTTTGGAACCCATTGAATCTTGGAGCTGGGCTTTGTGGAACCTCTGGAACACTATTTTGCTGTACAGCTGTATACTCAATAGTTTTTTGACCCTCGATTTCCGAGTCAGAGTCACTGAATGGATTGATGATACGTTTTCTCACAGGTTCTCCTGCACTTGAATTCATCGTTGATGCTGAAGCTTAGTTACCGTTTAATAAAATAAATAGGAATATTTGTTATTTTTACACTTACGAGGATCTAGGAAGGTTCCGTTCGACCGATGCGAAAGTTGTGGCTTTTTCTGTATTCTGAAGCCTCGTAATGCCTGTCTGGGATTATTTTCCTCTGTCATAATAACATAAGAATAGGTTTATAAAATATATTTCTAATTTAATTTAATCCCAAACATTCAAAATTAGTTTTAAGAACACATCGATACGAAGAAACAACCTTTTGAAGTTTAGGAATTTTTCTAGTGTTTTTTATTATTTAGAATTTAGGCAAATCTGTTTTTTAGTTATTTTAGCAGGGTTGACAATTGACAGTTTTAAAATTTGAAATATAGAAATTTGTATAAAGAATAACTTAATATAGAAAGAATTTGTCCATATATGTGCAATTAACATTATTAAATATAAAACAAAAACTTTCTAAGAGTGTTTATGGAAATTCTTAATTCTTGGTATTCTTGGATATTTTCATTAAATTTTTCTGACAGGCGATTTATAAATTAACACGACAGGTGGCGCTGGTGTAGATGGCAGTTTTTTCATTGAAAGCTCGTGTGGAAGCCTTTCGGTTTTCTAATTTTTATAATTGAAAAATGGCTGGATTAGTAAAAAACGTTCGACTTTTGTGTAGAAGTACTTCATATTTAAGGTATTATTCTACTAGACCAGCCAGTATATTACTAAGGAAATGTACGAAAACAGAACAAGGAATTTTCAGTAATGATCGTCTAGTGACAGCTACACAGGTACCAAAAATTCCAATTTGTAAATAAAACTTGAAAATTAGGGTGCTATAAATTGATTATACCTTGAACAGGCATTGTGAGGATTATTCCAGTATGATTAAATACCTCTTCCTGCATTTATCTCTAAAAATTACATAACTTCGTCTAACCTCACTAATGAAATTCATCTAAAAATATTTTTTTGTTTAGAGGAGGTTTTATTCACCTGATGTAATTAAGCCCAAACCAACAGAGTCAGAAATTAAAGACAGAGTTCTTAAAGTTGTGGCTTCCTATGATAAAGTAACAGCTGATA
Source organism: Sitophilus oryzae (assembly GCF_002938485.1). Lineage (NCBI taxonomy): Eukaryota > Metazoa > Arthropoda > Insecta > Coleoptera > Curculionidae > Sitophilus > Sitophilus oryzae. The sequence goes on along the minus strand of NW_022145801.1, from coordinate 1,359,128 downwards.
AGGTATTAAAGATGTAATTGCGTTTTTTCTCTTTCAGAGACTTGTATTGCCTCATGAGCGAAGTTACAGTTCCAAACCACCGTTGTCTTTAAAAATTATTGCCGAGAGGGTACTTTTAGTTCTAAAATTGTATGATAAAGTTAACCCCGATAAGGTACAGTAATTTTGCTTGTGATGGTAACACTGGTAAACGAACTTAATTTGTGTGTTTATTTTTAATTTGTAATTAATAAAAGTATTTGCCAATGTTACTAGGCATTAGTCTCTGTTTAGATATTAGTGTTTTTTACATAGTAAATGTATTGAATTGTTTTAGCTTTCTCTAGAATCACATTTTATCAATGATTTGGGTTTAGACTCATTAGATCACGTTGAGGTCATAATGGCAATAGAGGATGAGTTTGGCTTTGAAATCCCAGATGCAGATGCAGAAAAGCTTCTCAGGCCTGCAGATATTGTGAGGTATTTAAACATAACTTAGTCCCAGCTGTAATAAACTATTGCAGATATAGAAATATTTTAATGAAGTTTAATATTAGCAATTAGCTTAATAGCTGTACAATATTCTGAGAGGTACATGTATTTTATTTTTCAGATATGTTGCAGATAAAGAAGACATATACGATTAAATCCTCTTATTGTGTAAGATTTTAGATTATTTTGAGTCTGTTTATATAGCATAACATTTATTATTAACTGTTTTTGCAGATTTCCAACAGATAACGTTCAAAATTGTAAAAATAGTTATAAGTTGTACTGTTTTGTTAATAATTATAAAACTATAAAAACTGATTTTGTGCTGTTTTAGTCCTAGTTCTAGTGATATCTATACATTTACTTAATTGATATTTAAAGGAAAAAGGAAACGCTATTTTATAAAGATTTTATCTCCCTTTTGGAAACTGTAATTTTAAAATATATAAAGTTACGAAATAGATGAATTTTGTATGCTTTTTGTAAGGGGAAGATGGAAATTTTTAACAGCAGTAAACTAAATAACGTCCAAATAATTCTCAATTAAATATATCAGTTAGTTAGTAAGAAAAAAACAATGTTAATTCCTTGATGTCTCTATTAAATTTATGATTAAATAAGCTATAAAAATAATTGTTTAATGGCCATTTTTATTATAAAAATGTCTTCAGTTCATGCAACCATAAAGAATAAAATATTCAATGACAGCAACTGTGAAAATGAAGTGTTACCAACCAATGTCAGATTTTTAGGTTATGATTCGCAGTATTTTATTGCTTGTTTTTTGTCAATTTGACATAAACCAATTTATTTAAACAGGATATGTTTAAAAAAAATTAGGATTAAAATTCATATATTTAAGAAGTAAATATTTATGAATAGAGTTCAATTATTATGATTTAAAAACTCATTAACTTGGAGTGTTTCAAGATAGCTGTTTGTTAAAATGCAAGAGGATTTTATTTAAAATAACACTTTGTTTATGTGATATGAGATACGTAAGGATGTACAAATGGTATGTTAAATAATAAAAAATGGGAATTGCTATTTTATTATAAATTAAATGAAATAATCAATTAATCTTATTTAATAGGCAAGCTTTAAACAAACAGTGCGTTTTAACATTGCTGTCTGGCTTGGCTATAGGGTTTACTGTAGCTTATGTGGCTTTATCGCAACAAACACCTTTTGCTGATCCTCATTCTAGCTATGAAATGGATTTGATGGAGGGACCGACCGTTGATCCTGGTAAAATTCTATTTTCTTATATTTTAAATACCTTGTGATAATTATGATTACTTGATATGATTTATTTATTATATTTTTAAGGTATACACTCAAAGAATGAAGAATTCCATCTCTTGGAAGATAGTACAGTTGCCGACAAACTTTTTAAGGATGTAAAAGTGTTATGTTGGATTATGACTGGACCTAATAATCATGAGAAAAGGGCTAAACATGTTAAGAATACATGGGGAAAAAGATGTAATATCTTGCTCTTTATGAGTTCCAAAGAAGGTAGGTATATTTTTTAAATACTATTTACATTTAATAAGAATTACAATTTTATTGATAATAGAGCTTGCCAATATAATGATTAATACAGTAGTAATGCTAAAACAAAACAAACAATCTATTGATAGTATATTATCAGAAACTCTACACACTGGAAGCAGTGGGTTTGTTTTGATAAGGTTCATATAAAATTGCTAGTATTTGAAAGTTTTTTTGCTATAAAACTGTTCTGCTAGAATAAAGAACAAATTAAGATGTAATTTGAATAATAAAATTGTTCTAATTATAACTAATTACTTTTACATGGATATACACTTGATATAATTATAAAGTTTTATGATTTAAGTGAGAAATTTTTATAATTTGCATAAATAGTAAAGAATGTGGTGAATATGGTTTCATATACAGGTTGTTAATTTATTTATTACTCGCGGCAAGAGTTTTATGGTTGAAATATGGCAACCTCGGCCCGCTCGTCGATGACGACGCGACGCGACGGTACGAGTACGAGTCGGCAAAAAAATCAATAATGCATAAGGCAAATTATTTTAATTGCATATTACTAGTTTTTATAACAGAAAATATTTCTCGCTAAGTTTCTAGTCTCTAGTATTCTGATTTCCTTATTCATTCAGAAGTTCACAGTACCTATTTTTCATTTCATTTGTTTCTTTTGTAAAGTCTTCACTAAATGTATGTCAATGGATTCTACTTCAGACTCTCAGAAATTGACAGCGTTCTCCTATCAGTCAACAACTGAGGCGTCAAGTTGCAAAACTCATCTTTCGTTAGTATATTCTGTGATCTTATCCCAAAAACGTTGTTTGCAGATAATATACAAAAACTGTTTTAGCAAATGTTTGAAGCGTTATTTTACAAAAAATGTGTCCATTGAGTGGAATCATTGTTTTGTATCTTGTTTGTCTAGAGATAAAAAAAAATAATTAATTTTTAAAGAGAAAAAAAAAACACAAAAATAATTCGGATAAGGCAGGTTTTGTTTCAGTATGATTCATATTAGGGGTTTTGCTACAGCAAAATATTTGCATCCTAACTTGATTTTTTAGACATGCTATTTTATTAAAATTAGGTAAGGGTTTGAAAGGTATAATACGTCAGTAGTAATATTTTATATTTGTGTAAAAAGCCTATGAAAAAATGCAGAATTTGCAACAATAATATCAATAAAAACCAAATATAAGTGGATAAGACGGATTTTGCTACAGTAACGTAATTTTTAGTGAATTTTATATAGGAATAGGAGACTTTTGCTACAGTTTGGGATTATGTTCATGTAGGTTTGAAGATCCACTATTAATATATGTCATTAGGCTATTTATTTTTAAAAAATGGATAAGGTGGGTTCAGTGGCGTAACAACAGACTCACGGGCCTGTGTGCAAAAATTTTACCGGGCCCCCTATTACACCTACATATTTCAATACTTATATACTAATCTGAATAATATGCACTCATATTTTAGGTTAGAAATAACATTATCAAATTAATTTTTATATAGTATTATTTATTACTGCAACACAGAATATGTAATCCAAAACATATAAAATATGAAATAAATAAAAAAATAAATAAAAACAGAACAAAAAACAACAACAAAAATAACTAAATTAAAATAAACAATCTAAATAGGAACATGAACATGAACATGTTAAAATTCTTTTTTCCTTGCTTTAGCATGGACGAAAGTAGACACAATATTACCAATGTCTATTGTATGAACAACTTCATTTTCTATTGAAATAATTGTCAAAGCTGATAACCGTTTTTCGCATTGAAAAATCACATATTTCCAGTTATTTTTATTTTGCAAAATAAAAAGGAAAACACAGCTACAAAATTGCACAAGAACAAGTGTAAAGTAATAAGTTATTTTCGGAAAGCGTGTGCTAGTTAAGTAGTTAAGAAGACATGTGATAGATAAGAACTTAGTTCGGGATCGCCCGATTCTGCTTGATTCGCGATAGCATGTGATAGATATGGAAATGCGGCCCGGGCCCCCCGAGGGTCCGGGCCTGTGTGCTTCGCACACACGGCACATCGATAGTTACGCCACTGGGTGGGTTGTATTAAATCCTGCACATGAAGTTCTTTGTATCATCTGTTTATGGATTAAGAAACTAAGCATTTTATGCACATTACTATTAAAATATTTTTTATAGGAATCTGAACTGTTGTTGGCGGTGATTTTACATACATATTACAGATATTAGAATAAATGTAATATTCAATGCCACTAAACAATTTTCATAATTTGTTATATTACATTCCTATCTTATTTATGTCATATATTTTGAATCTCACATTTTATGTTATTTACAATAATAGAGCAGTACAATAATATTAATAATTACTATAATTCGCACTTATTTATGTATTGTTGATTCTATTTCAAATTACAGTCAAATACAGTTTTTTTACTAGAGTATTTTTTTATAAAATTTTTTTATAAAATATAAAAAATTAATTAGAGAATTCTGTATTAAATTTAAGGTTCTAGAATGTGTGATCTTGGTATTTACCACAGATATAGAAAGAATCTACAATGTTTTTGATAGTATTCTTACTAAATACTCAAGAAGAGGTGTGTCCCATGTTCCATGGACATAGAACTACTACGTATTTTTGGAATCCAAATAAGTCCATGGGACACAATTTATCTCTATACAAAAGTGTTTCGTTTGTCCGCTAGAGAGCATTAAACTTAAAAAAATAAACACATTTTTTTCAGATATTTTAAGAACCGTTATTCCAGTTGGAATGCGATTTTGCGTGTCTATGTTTTGCTAAGTTCTTTACCATTTGCCTTTCGCAAAAATCAAGAAAAAGTTCGAGAAGCGTGAAATCTACCCCCACCCCTACATAAATTTTAGTATAAATATGTTCCAACCATCAACGACAGATTTTCTTTTCGTAAAATGTTTCTTCTAGTATTTACTACATTTTTTATCTCCTTTAAAAAAACGCCACATCGCATAGTTTTTGAGATTTTTTTTTGTAAAATTTATTTTTTCCTAAGAAGACTTACAAAATATACAGGGAGCTCGAATATTCCATAGACATAGAACAACTACGTATTTTTTCAATCAAAATAAGTTAATTGCAGGTAACTTACCTTTATATAAAAGTGCTTCATTTGTCCGTTAGAGGGCATCAATTAAAAATAAAGCTGAACGTTAATTAATTTAAAATTTATTATTTTTTTTAACCCTTTTATGAAGCTTATTGTCAAATATAATTTGTGATACTGTCATAAAATTCCATGTTTTCGCCAACTAGATTATTAAGTGTATAATATCACAGATTACATGTACTATACTTATATGTATACAGATAAAAATCTTGTCCCTAATTCGTGGTACGAAAATTTTTTTATGACGGTGAGCAAACGAGTAAAATTTCCTGTGCGCAAAAATAAACTCCCGTTGAAAGAGCGTAAAAACTGGGCCGGTCGGGCGCTGTGCATAATTTTAGAGGCCATAAGTGGGCGTGCTATGTGCACAAACTAGTAACCTAACTAGTGCGCGACTCCGAAAATTGGAACCACGAAAAACAATGCTTTTGACGATAAGTTTATAATCTGTGATAATTAGGGAATGCAATCCCGCAAATGCGGGATCCCTCTAAGATTCCGCGGGATTAAAGTTGCGGGATCGACACATTACTACTGGGTAACCGAATCGATCTCAATCAAGATCAAACCGCTGCGTTCCGGAGGTCGACGCTCGGAACCCGGGGGATTCCCCTTACGGCTTGGCCATTAAAAATAAGTGAAACAAACAGTTAGTTAGTTGTTAGATTTCTTTCTGGCGTTTAACTAGTACTTGGGGATTTTGGATTGGTTTAGTTATTTGGCGGGTTGGTTAGTGTGGTTATTTGGTGGGTGTTAATTCATTGGTTAGTTGGTTATTTGGTGGGGTTGGTTGGTTTTTACTAATTTATATTTTTTTATCAGTGTCGAGGTTAGTTGCGTTGGTTATTTGGTGGGGTGGATAGCGTTGGTTAGCCCTTATAAAATTCATTACAGTTGAGGGTTGGAACCTTTGGTGTTACACAGCAAAATAAAAACACTAAATCACCACGATACACCACAACACTTTTACTTTTACACTGGACGCGCGTTTAGCTAACCATGTTAGCATCATCAGCAGATGATTATAAACTTAAATACAATGTACAAGTTGAGCGTTTATATACTCGCTCAGTGGGCACCGAGTGGGCGTGGCAAAATCTAGCTAACCGAGTCAGAGCCCACCGAGCGTAAGAGTTAAATTTCCGCCACTAGAGTAGTAGGAACAAAGAACTTGAAGGAATTGGACCGTTGTCTCTGTTCATACTATCTTTACATTTATTAATTCTGATGCTTTCATAATTTTTTTCCTCAAAAAGTGTGCGCGGTGGGGTTTTTTAACATGAGACAAAAAATATAGTAAATACTAGAAGGACCATTTTACGAAAAAAAAAATCGGTCGTCGGTTGAGTTGAAAAATATTTACACTAAAATTTATGTAGGGGTGGGGTTAGTTTTCACCCTTCCCGTACTTCTTCTTGGTTTTTGTGAAAGTCAAATATTAAAGCACTTAGTAAAACGTTGACATCCAAAATCTCATTAAAATCGGAATAACGGTTCTTAAAATATCTGAAAAAATGTGTTTATTTTTGTTGTCCTCTAAAAGTTTGACGCCCTCTAACGGACAAACAAAGCATTTTTGTATAGAGGTAAATTGTGTCTAATGAACTTATTTTGATTCCAAAAATACGTTGTAGTACCACGGAATATTGGAACACCCTGTATAATGCTATAGGTTTATTATTTGTCTTTTAGATGAATCATTGCCTTCAGTTGCCCTACCAATAAAAGAAGGCCGTAAATATTTATGGGGAAAAACAAAACGTGCCTTTGAGTATGTCTACAGGCATTATTTCGATAAAGCGGATTGGTTCCTGAAGGCGGATGATGATACGTAAGTTTAATGATGTATTTATTGACATATTTATGTTCATCATATTATTCCTTAACGATTTGTTTTGACATTTGATATCGTGTATCAATGCTATAGGACCGAAACGAAAAATCTGCCAGTGTTCTGTGGTAGACCCCACGTTAATAAAGAATGACAGGCAATATAGCTACAGGCATATTCTTTCGCTCGGCAGATTAGATAATCTTTTGAGGTGATCGCGATCTCTTGAATTATGTAGAACTGACATTAGATGCTGTGTCAACACAGTGAGAAGAAAGAGGGAACGAGAGTAAGGGTGCATCTATATCACAAAACATCCCCCTTTAGAACTTCGTCTGTCATGTTAAGAAATGAAAGTAAATAATAAAGCGCATCTCGTGTTTGTTCGCACTCAAAAAATTTCAATTAATGCCTGTATATATTTTTAATATATTTTTTAAATTTACATTTTTTAATTGGAAAGTAATATATTACATTTAAATGGAATATATTACATAACAATTATGTCAATTACAGAATTACAAGCTTGTTTTCTAACATTTTTTAAATAAAACGAATTATAAAATTTCAATATATGTATATTTGTCGTAGGTATGAAAAAAGTAAAATATAAAATGGACAAACGTTTACTTACATTGCAATAAAACTTCCACTTTTAGCAATCCAAACGCAATATTTCTATTTCACAAATAAAAATATCCGACAGCACTAAAATCACTGAAACTTCCGCGGCTGACAACGAAAACTGAAAAATATAACGTCACTTTTTGTTTTGGACCTGTATATCAACATTAAGCTGAAGAGCTGTACTATTACGTGTTTGTTATTGAAATAATATAAAATATCTAATTATATTTTAATATTTTAACGTGATTTGAACTACTCTTGACAATATCTAACTATGAACTAACTTTTTGTTATCAAGATGACATTTTAGACGGCAACTGACATATATGTCATAATAATTGAATCTTAAATATGTATGTAATATAATTTAAATTACTATAATGCAACTTTATACTAAGAAAACATTTATACATTCACAAAATACAACAAAGTCTAATAACATAGTTTGAAAACAATGAATATTGAATTAAAATTGTTAAAGTTAAGCGCGACCCCTTGTGTCAAAATTAGACGATTAAATTTTCGCAATTTTTATTTTTATTTGATGACCGGTGGCGCCTCTAGTGTTTGTTCGGGCGGTTGGGCTTTTACTCCCGCTTATGGCCATTAAAGAAAAAGTTCTATAGGGGGATGTTTTGTGATCTATATCATCCTAGAAAAAGCGGAACGCCGTATCGGCGTAACGAACTTATATCGATTTCCAGCAATTCTATTGGCTGAAAAATTTATCTGTTAAAAATTTCATCTGTCAAATTTATCTGTCAAAAATTTCAGCTAATAGAATTGCTGGAGATCTAGTCAAGGTCGTTACGCCGATACGCCTTTTTCTAGAATGGTATGATAATATAAAATAGAAAATTAATTTTGTGTGATATGAACTTTGTAAGGTCAATAACGAGCAGCTTCTAATAATAATAATAATTCTAATGAGAATAATTTTAATTATTTTGCCAGTTGAATAATAAGAATTAGGAATAGCATAACCTATTCTGTACACCTTAATTTGGTTCTTAACAACGTTTTAGGTATGTGATATTAGAAAATTTAAGATATATGTTAATGCCGTACAATTCGAACGAATCCATATATTTTGGATGCCGATTTAAACCATATGTCAAGCAAGGCTACATGAGCGGAGGAGCAGGTTATGTTCTCAGTAAAGAAGCCTTGAGGAGGTTTGTGGAGGTATGTAATTTACTATAAAAGACAAAAAAGCTTTCTATACTTTTTTGGGAGGTATTTTCGAAATTACCGTTTTCAGATTGGGTTAAAAAATGCATCAGGCTGTTCGAAAAGTGATAATGGAGCTGAGGACGTGGAAATGGGACGTTGCATGGAATCGGTTCATGTTGTCGCTGGTGATTCCCGCGATTCTATGGGAAGAGGGAGATTTTTCCCTTTTGTGCCAGAACATCACCTCATACCAGGGCATGTCTCTAAGAGCTTCTGGTATTGGCAGTATATTTATTACGAGAACAAAGAGGTAAGTAAATAAGAAAATACCACCTAATATGATTAGTTGAAGTTTATTGGTATTGGTAACCATTTTTCTGACATCAATTTTCAAGCTATCTGACAATTAGGTTGGCCGGCAGTGGCTTCAGCAATACTATGTCGAGAGGTACTGGGTTCAATCCCCAGCCAGTATGGTTTCTTTATTTATTTAAATAAAAATATTTATCTAAATAGAGCGAGCAGCGAGTCGCCACCTCAAGGAAGGCAATTGTAAACCACATTGAGTATATTTGCCTAGTACAGCCTCTTAAATAGTGCCGTTCGGATTTGGCAATAAACTCTAATTCTCATTTACTTGTGAAACACTGATGACACACAAGCATATGCGAGAGGCAGCTTATGCTTTGTATAGAGTATGGCACTGTAAGAAGACAAGAAGAAAAAATTAAAGTTAACATGTCCTTTTTTTTGAAATGTTAAGTTAACGCATCCTTTTTGCTGCTAAGGCTAATCTGGCCGGGATCTATTTTGTTTACGCGAAATCCGATCTGCGGTCCTCGGCCATATCAATGGCTTACCGAGTCTTGACTTGGCGAGTCTCTAAATCGACTGTTAAGCTGATTTCAGGCGAATAACCCATAGATAGGCGAAACAAGTTTAAATTGGAAAGTGCCCATAAGGACAATGTAAACACTATTTGGCGCTATTCTTGCAACTGTCGCGACCCAAAGCCTTTGATAATTTCGGAGCGGTTCGGCTTTTTCCGGAATTATATCGCGAAATATATTATGTATTCAAATTTATTATTATTTTCTTTTAATTTTATAAATAAAACACAGTGTGTTCCTAATAAGAAACTTTATTTTATATAAGGACATGTACGAAATACCTACTCGTATGTAACATTGGTCGCGTTCATCAGGACAAGTTGATCAGTTAGCGATGTGCCAACGATTGGTTGTCCTGCTGAACGCGCTTTTTAGCATCCCTTAGATAAGGAACACTCTTTCCTTATTCCATTCCCTGACACCTCATAAATTTGATTATCAAAATCATAAGTAATGCATATTAAATTGTTTTCACCCATTTTTGGCACAAATCGAGGGGATTAGTCAACCGAGAACAATAAACAAAATGATTTGTTTTCGTTTTCCAAAACATTTTGTGACATTTGGCCTATGTGACGTTTAATCCATCATGCATCGGTAGCGTAGCGTATTTTAAATCTGATGGAAAAAATGATCGCTCACAACTAATCGGCGCGTTCAGCAGAAAATTAGTGATCGCTGCAGTAGCGCTACGCCCTGATGAACGCGACCATTGGAAACCGACCTTATGCCACGATGGTTTTTGCAGCTCACAGTTCACACAGCTTTTAATGCCATTTAATGTCAATAACGTTTTTAATGTCATTTTTTCACAATTATCAGCGGTTTGAGCAAGGTAAATGAAATTAACTTGCAAGATAGCAATAATTACTTTGAAAATAGACTCTTTAAACATTTTTCGGTATTTTTTCAAAGATTTTATAATTTTTGAAGATTCTGACTTAGACAAGAGAAAATTCTTTCTGTTCTTGTTTGCGGTTGTTCTTAGCAACCGCAATAACAGCGCCAGATCCCGTACAACGTATGCGCCCTAAAAAAATAATACTTTTTAGCGGGAAGCCGAGCATACCAATCTCAATTTATTTCCTTTATGTATTCGGCAGATAAACAAAGCTTTAAACGTCAGTTGTCTAGCAATTGACTGACAACTGACATTTAAAGCATTTGAGACAATAACGATTGATGTTGTGTTAACATCAATCTCAGTTAATCTGTCTAAATACTGGTTGTAATCATACGAAAATTTTAAATTTGTTGCATTAGCATTCAGTGCAATTTCAACATCACAGGGTGTGACTATAGATTTATAAAATTCATGGCTATTAAAAATATCGTTGTCGTTTTCTATTAATTCTATTTTCATGTTTGAAATCAATTATTTCCGGTTTTACAGGGTATGGAGTGTTGTTCAGATAACGCAGTGTCATTTCATTATGTATCTCCAAATCAGATGTACGTTTTGGAATATTTAATCTACCATCTGAGGCCATATGGAATATCTTTTCATGTAGAAATGCCTCCCGAATTAAAAGACAAGAAAGAATTTTTGGAAGGCAACAGAAAAACCTGAATATCTTATAGACAACAAATAGAACTGACTCACATTAGCTGTATTCTTGCCATACAATAGTCTTGATAGTTATACTCAAATAAATTATATTGTTATGAAGACTAGAGTTAAAAAAGAATATCTCACGTTGTCCAAACTATAGTTTTTCTCTTGTAACTTGTTTCTTCTTTTTGACATTTGGTATGGTGTGTGGTAACGCTATGACTCATAAAATACTTATGTAGAGGACAAAGCTGTGTTCTCAGCTAGGTGCTGATTAAGTCCTGTATTCAGAATATTTTGGTTTTCAAATGACATTAACACTTTTTTATTAATCTCTTTCAAAATTATTTAAACTTTCTGTTATTTCACTACTGTTTAGCAACATTTAAAAGTGCGAGATATTAAATTAAGTTTAAATTTTAGTTAATGTTATTAAGATTAGGAAAGATGATAGATTGCTTTGATAGGTCATGTCCCGCCATATTGATAAAAGTTACTTGAGAAGAACTATAAATTTCGGAATGAAAAAAAAAACGCATATGCAAAATGTTATTAATTCACTTTATTGCATTTATAAAGTGATCGCTTGCTTTTAAATCTGTTTAATTTAACATAACATTATTGTATTATTTGTAATCCATCTGACTTAAAATTTGATCTGAAATAAATAGAATATTACACAGATCTCTGAAAATAGTAAAAATTAATTAAGAATTAAAAATGAAATTAATTAAATTTACTAGCCTTTAGGTAAAGTGATCATTAAAAAGTTACCCTATAAGACAAACAAGATTAGTGCTTCTGATATAATAATTACTTATAAAACTATATTTTTTTAGTTTGTCATAAAATTATGCCACGTTTTTTCGTGGCATACGATTTCTAATGTGTCATCAGCATGATTATTTAGATTTTTGTGGGTACTTTTTTTAGTAGATATGATTCATGTTCAAGACTGATTTAGAGATGATTAGTAATTGGAACACACTTTTATATATTATAATTTTAGCTTTTATTATACAGGGTGCTCCGAACTGTATTCCGGAAACTTCGGCAGAATATTCTGCAGATAAAAATAAGTAAAAAAGTTCGTATAAATGCATGTCCTAAAATGCTTAGTTTCGGAGATACAGGGTGTAGAAGTTTCATTTTTATTTCGATTTTTTCCAAATAATTCCTGAAGTAACATCAATATTTGGATGAAAATTGGTGTCTGGGAGTTTTTTGACACGAGAAATTTGATTTTTATGTCAATCTGACTCCTACTTGTAGAGGGCGCCACCTACATATTTGTTAACTGGTTTAAAGTGTAATAACTTTTCATCCGTACCTGTATAAAACTACCGAGTAAAAAAATATAAATTTATCACGTTTTTTACGTAAAAAAGTCTCTTAGTAGAAATCGCTACGAGTAATGCTTCTCCAGATATTTACAATTGAAATTATCAATACCTGTCATCATTGACATAAACATGTTGACTAAATAGTTATTAGACCGGTATCATTAATTTGAAATATTTTTGTGCCAAAAGTTCAAGTTCAATACAATAATAACATGTATTGACTATTTCCATTCAAAATTTCCATAGAACGGTTGCTAGTAGCGATTTTTACCAAGAGACATTTTTTTACGAAAGAAATCACGGAAATGTATGTTTTTTCACTCAGTAGTTTTATACAGGCACGGACGAAGTTATTACCCTTCAGAATAGTTAAAACACATGTAAGTGGCGCCCCCTACAAATAAGAATCATAATTACATCAAAATCAAATTTCTCATGTCAAAAAACTCACAGACACCAATTTTCATTCAAGCATCGACGTTACTTCAGAATTTATTTGAAAAATATCAAATTAAAAATGAAATTTCTACACCCTGTATCTCCAAAACTAAGCATTTTAGGACATACATTTATACGAACTTTTTTACTTATTTTTATCTGCAGAATATATTGCCGAAGTTTCCGAAATACAGTTCGGACCACCCTGTATATTGATTTTTTTTATCATATACTTAGGTATGAGGAAATTAAAATAACTTTGGTTGCACATCATAATACGACCACCAGCAAACTCCATAAGACGACGCATGGTGTCATTGATGTCATTGACGTGCAACAAAAGTTGTTTTAATCATATTTTAATTTCCCTTTACATGTATTTTTATTTTTCTAAATTACATTAGGAACAAAACCAGTGAATACAAATGAACTTACATACTATATCTTACCTCTTACCTGTTTATAGGTACAATTACAAATTTTCTTGATTTTTGTTCAAGAATATTCTTTAGTATTTAGTATATTATTTTTTCCTTGTAAATTAGCATTATACAAATATATTATTTGTAAGCCATTTAAAGCAATATTCATTATAAATTGCTTATTATATTGAAATGAACAAGTCTATCTTTAATTTAATTAGTTTAGCTGTAGGAAAAATAGTAAGTGCGCTTAGGGATCTTATTTTTTTGTGTAATTATAAGAGTTATACAAGGAGTTAAAAGGTTTGTGTCTCTGATGGATATGAGAGTAAACATATTTTTTAAATACCTTGTAAAAATAATGAACCTGTAAAATTTACTTATATTGCGCAATGTCTATTTAATGTTTTAATATAGTTTTTCTCACGTAATTTTTCCTGCTTTCGACATTTGACATGGTGTATGATAATGCGTTGTTCTAAGGTAGACATTGAGTTATAGTTTATGTATTTTAAACCGTATATAACTTTTCTACTATCCTACTACTTAAGAAACACATTTTAGCAACTTCAACAGACTAATTTTAATACATGTAAATTGTTTATAAATTAAAATTTAATTTTCTTTTAATTAAAAAAAAGAATTATTTTTTCTGTCGGATCCTGTTCTGTCATGCTGGGAAAACTTACGTGAGAACAACTATGTCCCCTAGTCTTTGAATGCCAAATGTAATATGCCATATTATGTAATAGTTGTCAGAAGTATCGTATTGGTACTAATATAGTATCTACATGTTTAAGGTATTTAGTTATAGATAAATTCATATAAATGTTTTGTGCAACAGTTTTGCTTTTAATGGATTATGTAGATTTTTTTATATACAGGGTGCTACAAATTTGAGGTACGAGCATTGGTATTTCGGAAACCGTAATAGATACGAAGATGGTTAAATTGGGGCAAAGTTGCGCCTTGAGATGTTTGTCAACATGATATCAAAAAAGCGTTAAAAATGTCAAGGATTACTGATTCTTATAACCACTTCATCAGGACGATCTGATAGTATTTCTAGATTTTCAAATTAGCTGATAATTTGTGAAGGACAGAGGCCAACTTAATTTTTTTAAATACGGACCTGCATTTTTTATTTCATGTTTTGAAAGGACTCCGTCTCCTGAGTGTAATGATGTGCTACGCTTAATATATTTTTTGTTTTAGACATTTGAACACAATTTATTTAATATAATCATTATTCGACTTCATTTGTAAAAGTGAAATCAATGCATTTCAACATTTACAATAGAGAGTACAAAATGCATTCGGAAGTATAAGAAGATGTGTTTAAAGAGCTACAAATAAGATTGAATGAAAACAACTTTATGCATTAGGGAGGGTGTTAACCCTTCGAACATGTAGAGTATTAGAAACTAGTTTGTAAAAGTTGATTTTCTTATAATTACTACGATTAATATTATTAGATTAGATTAGACATTGAGATTTCAAATTTACAATAAAAAGAATTAAAAAGAATATCATTAAATTAATGACCTGGACATATTATTTAGTTGAATCTTTCAAATGGCTCGATTTTTCTTATTCAATTTTAATTACCGCTGATCAATATTGTTGCGATGAATATAATCAGATTAAATATTTTAAAAAACCAGAGTCGGACTTATCAGATAACCCTAATAAAGTAGCTATGAGAAAGAGCAATTAGTTTTTTGATTTTCTAAAAAACTCAGCAATCCTTGAAATTTTTAAAGCTTTTTTGATGGCATCTTGGTGAACATCCCAAGGAGCAACTTTGCCCCAATTTAACCATCTTCGTATCTATTACGGTTTCCGAGATACCAATGCTCGTACCTCGAATTTGTAGCACCCTGTATACCATTTTAATATTCTGATATATGCAGACTAAATTTGATGCTTGAAATATAATTTATTTTTTACATAGGTATACGTTGTTTAAATTAAATTATACTGAACATCAGATAAAGGTTAAACTTAAGTTTTGTGTGCCATACATATTTCAAAACGATATTTGATTAACACATATTTTATCCATGCAAAAACATAAATAAAGCACTTATTTATCTATGGGCACCTTTAAGAAGTGTTAATAAGGTGTAAGGTTAATAAACTCGAATATATTACATATTATTTTCTCATATATATTACTCATTTTCGCTTATTTAGCATATAAACATAGCCCCATTATTAATTAAATAAGCATATTTAGCATATAAATATATATATTTTACATTCACGTTTATTTATTACTCTGATTATTTAATTTGGTGTTATAATCAGTGACTCAGTATCAAACACAACTCAACAAAATTAAATACCGTTTTCTTTATATATGTACATAATTTTTTTTACTATTTATTAAATAAATTTTACAAAATAACTACTTAAACGGCACAGTATTTTTTTAAATTTCTATCAAAAATCAAAATAATAAGAAAAAATCTTGAAATTACTTTTAAAAATTGCTAATTTTTTTATAATTTTAAAATAATATGTAGCAATAAACAATACTCGTAATATTTATTGATTTTGCAATTTTATTTATGAATTAAATCGCAAAGTATTACAATTTCATTTTGAAAGTTTGAATATTAAGTTATCAAAGATTTTAGTTGTAAAATAAAATATGTAATACCAAAAATTATTTAAGAAGTTACTATTAGGTTATTTATAGGAAGTGATTGATAAAGATAAGGAATGCTTTTAATTGGTGATTTATTATTTACACTAGTCATATTGTAAATTTTCTATCTTCTGAAATAAATTGAGTAGTTTTGTACACTAGTGTTTTATGTATTTTTTTATTACCCAATAAAATAATTATTAGATAATAGAGTGTATATGGACAACGTTATTATTGAAAACGTAGACCACTATATATATTTAGCTCATAAAATCAAGCTGAGCAAGGAAAACCAAAATACGGAGATCAAACGCAGGATCAATTTGGCATGGGTAGTATTTGGAAATATGAGCGATATTTTCAAGGATAAAAAGGTGCCCATGAACCTAAAGAAAAAGGCTTACGACAGCTGCATTCTACCTGTGCTTACGTATGGCTTAGAGACTATGGCAATTACCCGAAAAACAGCAGAACCACTACGAGTAGCACAAAGAGCCATGGAAAGAATCATGTTGGGAGTCACCATTAGGGAAAAAATACGGAATACCCACATACGTCAAAAAACAAAATTAATAGATGTCGTTAAAAGAGTGGCAATGGATAGGACCTTAGGATAGGACATGTGGCAAGACAGGATCCAGACTGATCCAGACCGATGGCCCCAAAAAATAATCCTATGGAGACCTAGGGGAACAACAAGAAGTGTGGGCCGACCAAAAAAGAGATGGGTCGATGACGTCAGGGCAGTGGCGGGAAGACAATGGATAAGATTGGCTAGAGATCGCGAAGCATGGAAAAACCTAGAAGAGGCGTATATCCAACACTGGATGGACCCAGGCTGAGAAAGAAGAAGAGGAAAAGAGAGTGTATATGGGTTGTTATTTAGCTATCTGTTATTTTACAACAGTTATTTGGAAATAACATAATGCAACCGTTGCTTCTTCTAAAAAATAACAGATATAAAATAACGACACGTAGAGATCGACCGCTCGTGAAACGAAGTCGGCGCTCTGCATGGCCACGAAATACTAAGCAGTTCGAAGCAATTCCAAAAAACGACTAGTATGAAAAATGTGTTATTTCGACAACCATCGATAACGGGCGACGCGCCGACGGTCGAGATACAACGGAGTGGGGAATGCGCCACGGCGAACGTTGCTGCATCAGTCAATGGGCTTGCAACAGCTTAAAAATAACAGTATATAAAATAAGCTGCTTTTTTAAAACAGTTGCAACTGTTGCGGGCATAACGCCTGGCGGTCGAGATAACCGCAAGTAACGCTGCTGCATCGGTCGATTGTCGATGTTGGGCCCGCAACACGTTGGAGAATAACGTATAGAAAATAAGCAGTTCTTTTAGATATATTATTTTTTAACCTGTTACGAGCATAACGGGCGGTTGTCGAGATAAGTGGAGTTGGAAAATAATACCTTTTTCGCCTGTGTGGTGTGTAGGTTCACCAATAATGATATCAAGAAATTCACAAATAATGATATCAAGAAATTGTGAATGATGATTAGAAATTTTGTCCACTGCAGGGACCTGATGACTTTCCTACTGCGGGGACCTGGTGATTTTCCCGCTGCGGGGACCTGGTGATTTTCCCGCTGCGGGGACCTGGTGAAGAAAATAAAAAAGTTATAGGGGGAGCGACTTTTGAGACTCGGTATACAAAAGAAACTAGTAAAGTACCTTTATTATATTTATGGGTTTATACCTCCTCTAGGAGATGCGAGACGTTATCATTGGTGGGGAAGACCCTAGTCAGGTGCTAGGAGGATTCACCTCTGGCACCTTGACTGGGTCTAAGGAGCATCTTGTTGTCTTGTCCCTGGCTGTAATGTCGTGGCTATGGAATGTTGGCCGCGCCATAAAAAAATCTCTGTATAAAATGTGAATTTTTCTCGGACTTTTATCCTACATACCTTGCTCCAGGTTTATACCACTTAATTTTTCAAATATTAATTATCATGGAAATCCCACATATATAGTGCTTCAAATAAATCAATAGTGTGATGTACTCTGACAGTACCCAATTCTGTCAGAAAAATGGTAATGCGATTGCAATTTTAAAGAAAATATTTTTTTAGGATATGCACTTTTTTATATAGAACTTTTTCATCTATTTGTCAACTACGACGATATTGGACTTCCTCGCACGAATGGCCACCCTATGTAAAAATTCTCTTCTAAGGTGCCTCATCATCTTCCAGAGCTACGAGTCGCCCCTGCCAAGACGTATAACGATGCATGCCGGATGGGACTACCCTGTCCGTCATACCAGGCACCCTCTACTGCTGGGGTCATGTATCACGGGCAGAGGGTGTGGGGGGGTCTTAGCTTAATCGCCCGGACCAAGAGGAGACAACCTCACCAAAAAACTAAATCCTATGATGGCGGGACCAGATCAAAGGGATGCGTGGTTAGATAGAAAACTAGCCTCTGCTGGTCTCAACCTTGGGGCACCAGGGGGCAATAGAATGTATTCTCGTCTCCCTTACTTCTACATGCAGGGCTCTGTAAAAGTGGACCGACTAACCCTTGCGGTGTAATTGACCTCAAATACAAGGATGCAATAAAGAAAGACGAATATAACCTGATACCGGGACAACACCGGTATCAGGTTTAAGGAGAGACCAAGTTAAAGAGGTGGAGAAAATGGAGTCACATACTCCAGCCTCCACCTCACGGGTACCTCAGCCAGAGACAAGCTCCTCGATTGTGAAGGACACGGAGGGCTAAATCCCAACCGTGGAAGGATGTATAATACCCACGTAGGACCTGTTCTCAGCGGACGATGAGAAATACTCTGTTCCCATACTGTTTATTAGTTATAGACTGTACGATGAGCTATAACTCAAGAAAGGGGGACACGATAGATCTTTAAGGTCGCAGTGATTAACCCCCTCTTACTCATTCTACATGGGTTTATAACTCTGAAATATGCGAATTATTACCACACAAAGAATAGCTCATATAATGCATTACTTTAACTGGAAGGATATTTTTGAAATAATGCGACTGTATCACTTTTGTTTTATTTTAATTTTCACCCTAGTCTATTATTTTACATTGATCAGAATAAGTTGAATTTGAAAAATAAGCAGCCAGAAACCTCTTCCGTTCTGCCACTGGCTTAATGCTTTCTTCATAAAATTGACTAGAGCTTGAAGAAAAATTTAGGAATGCAATTTCAATAACTTCTCCAACGTATGTACAATATTGCTGTCCCCAGTTCGGACAGAAAAAGTATTTACATCTAATTTGCAATATATGTATATATATGTATATGTAGAAAGGCAAAAAACAATGTACAATGATACAGTTAATTACAAATAAAAAATGTGAGGTTTCAATAAAATTATTATTTCATATGGTATTTACAAACTAAAATAAATAAATTAAATGAACGATGTTAATTTCTATAACTTAAAAACATTGTTTAAGTAATTCAATATAAATTGAAAATAGATAAAAACGATTTACAAAACTATTACCAAGTCTCCATTTGAATTTCAAATCTGTTTATTAAATAAAATAATCATGTAAAAACAATTACAAATACGTGTAAAACGATAAAAACATGGATAAAAGCATTAAATAATTCTATTGAAACCAAATTTAAAGCTATAATGTCTTCAACATTTAAATATTAGAATTCTTATTATAAGGCAATAATTTTCTTAAAAGTAGTTCTACTGTCCCCTACACATTTATCAACACAATTAATTAGGAAAAATGTTCGAACAACATGGTGAGTAAACCCGTATTAGACATTTAGAATACAGAAAGAGGAAAAGTACACACAGCAAAAATATGTCATAAAATTTACGAAAATTATATGGAAACACAGTTATTTTATTAACGTTTTTCGAAACTTGGATTTTTTTTTAATTTTGATATTTTATTAAAGAGCCTTCGCTAATTTTAAATGCTTTGGGTACTTTGCCTACGACAATAATTAGTTCAAATGTCCTGAACTGGCACTTGAGTAGTTCATAAGCATAAAACACTTAAAGTGTACTACTAATCACAGATAAATGAAGTTCAAACACAAACGATATGAAGGGAAACTTAGTTTTAAGAAAAGATGGAAACTTTAAAAAAGAACAACAATGAACTATGGACATACAAACATTTAAAATGTAAAAATATAATAATTCAGACATAATTTATGAATAATTTTTCACTGGTATGTTTTTATAAGATATAGGAAATGTGTGTTAATTTTCCTAAATGAAATTGGTAATTTCTTCTAGGAAAAAGTAATAAGATCCTAATTATTAAATTAAAGCCATAGGCGGAAATAAAAAATATACCGGGTGCGTCTGAAAAGTGGCTCACCCCTATAAAAAAAACGAGATGGTGGTATTTTAGTATATGACATAAATTAGGATTGTTTGACGTATTCAATTGTTTTTGTGTCACTTCCTGTTTCACCGGAAATGACTACAATTTTTGATTTTTGCATGGAACCCTCGGTATTTTTTTACTTTATTCGATAGAAAATGACATTCTGAATAGAATGATATATCATACCAAATATCGTTTTTTTTAAATGAAAAATTAAAAAAGTTATAGGGGGTGAGCCACTTTTGAGACGCCATCCGGTATATATAAAATTCACTTGTTTCACTGACTGGGCTGATACAGACTGTATAAAAATTATAGTGAAACTTTTAATTTTTTAAACAATATTGAATAAGACAAACTACAAACAAGGTATGGAATATTTTCATAACATTTTGCTTCATAGTTTATTATCGTTTCATCTTATACAGGGCGTGCCAAAAAGTTTAGAACAAATGGGAACAGTTTTTAGTAAATCCCGGGATTAAATAAGGAACACTAATAAAAATAACATATTTATCTAATGTGACAGCCAACTGTCATGGCAGCAATTTACGAAATAATCCTTGAAATATGTAAAAAGTAGAGTTACGTGACATGGCCACAATATTTATTATTTGTGGTATTAATAAAGATATAAAAACGTACTAAAACTGTTACTTTCTAATTTATTTGCAAAAAAAGTTTTGTGTGCCGTATGGCCAACTAATAATGGACGCCTGCTATATCTTAGAAACTACTTGGCGTATAACTTTGTGAAAAATCTACTAAGTAAATCGGCCACTATCAGATTGCTGGAAATTATATTCAAGTGCGAAAAATGTCCGTAGGGGGTGTACCTATTATGGTTAAAGAGAAATCAATGTTTTTCACAAAAAATGCACGTAAAGAATTATTTTATATATTGCTATTGTAATCATTAGGAAAGTTGTATCTTTTTTAATATAGCATTTTTTGCTATCTCAAAAAATAAAGTGGAGGGGGAAGGTTAAACTTTGTTATTTATATTGCATCTTTGCATAAAAGTTTTAAATTGCAGGTCATGTTTCATTTTATGTAGTTAAATAAAGCACAAAATTACCAAAACCCCAGCCAAACCAAACCCAACCAAAAAGATCTCTACTTTGCCTACAGTAAACAGGTAAAAGAATGCTTATACTTCTTGGCAGACGGTGAATTACTTGTAGAAAAACTCTTTTCTGGAGTGCTGTCTATCAGGATATTGTTACGCATATTATGCCCTAGCAGCAACTGTAATAGCAAAAGATAGAAACAATATAAACTTAATACAAAAAATAAAACGCAACCCACAGGAAAAACACGAACAACAAACAAAATCAACGATAAACTTGGGTAAATAGCAACTAGATGACATTAACACGAAACTAAAACGTTTTGATTTGGTTTTAATATTTTGATGTAACCTATGTCTTTTTATTTCATAGCCAACATACATTTTTATGGTAATCTCAAAACAATTTCCGATGCACGTAATCAACTTTGAGTGATAACCGATGGCGACAGCGCTGCCAGATTGTGATGGATTTATGAGATGAATCTTAATTTAAAAGTGACAAACAATATATTTATTATATCATTTTTTAAAGATTTTTACGTTTTATTTTTAATTTAATAACTAATATTTTAGTAATTAATTGATTTATTTGTTTTATAGCTTATTTTACTTATTACTATTGGCAAAAACTAGTCCATTATGAATATGTGCTATTAATGCACAAACTAATAATCACAGAATTTAATAAAAACTAACGTAGAAATAACTTTGAAACTGGTGTAATGTGCTTATTAATCAAACATAATTCTCTGACTGCAGTCAAGGGTAATAAAGGACCTTTATTATCACATTCTCATTCAAAATAGTTTATCAATGAAGCTACAAAGCTCTTTGCTTCGACTGTTTACATGCTTTGGCATATTTTCAACACACAATTTCAAGAAATGCAATATAAAAACTCGAAAAAGTTCTTTAAAAAACTATTTGTGCTTTTAAAGTACAATTTTTAAAAAGAGTATGAAAATAGGCAAAAAAAACGAGAATTACTCACAAAGATTCAACAACAACACGATAATATACAAAATAATGACTGACATTAGGATAATTATTGTCAAATAATAAACGACAAAATAACAGACGCGCCCCCTAGCGGACATTTATCGACTTGAAAACAGGTTCCAGCGATTTTTTTTTGAAACTTTTTAATATCATGTCAATTAACTCCAAATTTAAAGAACATTTTTGCAATTTCCAACAAGATATTTGTCACGACATACGTCAATTTGTTAGCTAAATGATTCCATGTCAACTTATTTTCAATATTTTATTCATTTTTGTATTAAACTTTTTGGCACATACTAAATATTAAATTTTAATAAAAACAAAATATAAAATCTTCATTTGAAATAACGAATGTGAACAATATACCAAATGTATTACCATATAATAGGTGACTTCTACTTTAGAATACAGACTCAGCAGATCTGCTCAGGTGTATGGGGTGTGATGGACTTCTGGCAAGCTTCTTCTTAGGCAATTTACCTAAGATATCAGACAGCCTAGGGAAATCTGGTCGTTTATCTTCTTTAAATTGCCAACAAATCATTAGAATTTCCTGAAATAAAACCAAAATACTATAAGCGATTTTTAGCGACATATTTTTCTTAGTTGGGTCTGTAGTGTATGTCATAAATCTCTGTTTCCGCGAAAAAAGTATGTGATGGGAATATTCGTGAAGTTTTTGCAACGAAAAGCAACGTTTTTGTTAATTAAATGTCAAATGCCATATCCGGACATAACTGTCTCGGCAGTAGAGTATGCTACAGGGAATGATGATAAATTAAGTCCAGTAATAGTAGACGGAAAAGAGTAGTTGCACTCTCTCAAATATTTTCTGTCAGCTTTTACAATCTGCCGAATATCGGAATTTTTTTTAGTTTTTAGTTAAAAAACATAATTTCTTGATAATATATGGTAGCTAGGGTTCAGAACCGGAAATTCCCGGTTCTTTTGAGATATCAAAGAACCGGGACTCGAAATTATTAATTCCCGGTTCTTTCCGGTACCTTCGGGACTCGGTAACAATAACTAAAAAATTATTCTTTTATTACGCGAGAAAGTAGTGATGTTATTTCTTATTGTTCTTCCTTCTGTTCTCTTTTGAAATTTCTGTAATGTTTATTAGCAATTATTGATGTTTAAATATGTTATTTTATTATTTAGTTGAACAGTTCTGCCAGGCGCCAGCGCAATTTCGCGCAATGCAGCTTATCACCTCTAATCTTCAATGCGAACAGCTCTGCCAGGCGCCAGCGCAATTTCAGGCGCCAGCAAAATTGCGCTGGCGCCTGGCAGAGCTGTTCAACCAGTGCTGTCTGCAAAATAAACTACCCCAAGAATGGAGAGTGGCTCATATAGTGTCTATTTTTAAAAAGGGAAATCGCAACGACCCCGGTTGTTATAGAGGCCTGAGCATTAACAGTTCAGTGAGCAGGCTTTTTGGAAAAGTTCTGCAGGGTAAGCTCAGGGATAATATTGGTGACAAAATCTCGGAAAATCAAAACGGATTCACACCGGGGAAATCTTGCACAGATAACCTCTTTGTCCTACAGCAGGTGATGGAAAAAAAGATAGCAGTAGATCAAGAAGTCCATCTAGCGTTTATTGATTTGGAGAAAGCGTACGACTCTATTCCTCGCAACAAGATATGGGAAGCCTTGAATATTTTAGAAGTAGATAGACCCCTACTTAAGATAATAAAAGAGCTCTATAAAGAAAATAAAGCGTACGTTAAGATAGGACACAGGCTATCCAATCCAATAAATACCACAAAAGAGTTGCGACAAGAATGCAGCTTATCACCTCTAATCTTCAATGCTTACGTTGAAGTAGCCCTTAGGGAATGGAAGACGAGATGCCAAGGCATGGGAATACCCATTGGGGAAGATACACTGTTTACTCTGAGCTTTGCAGACGATCAGGTCGTGATTGCGCAGGACTCTTTCGATCTGGAGTTCATGACTAAGAGGCTTTACCAAGAATATAACAAATGGGGACTTCAGGTTAGTCTAAAAATGACAGAATACTTAGCTGTCAATTCCAACGCTTGTTTTGTAGTCTTCATAGATGATAACGTCCAGATTCAACAAGTAGACAAATTTAAATACCTGGGTGCTACTATCAACAACGACGGTTTGGGCAAAGAAGAAATTCAAACCCGAATTCAGAAGAGCAAACAAGTTATTGGTTGTCTTAATAGCCTCTGGTGGGACCGAAACTTGTCTGCAACAACTAAAAAGAGACTTGGACGAACATTGGTGGAGTCAGTTCTTTGCTATGGTTCAGAGCTATGGACTTTGAGTGCAGACACGAAGCGCAAAATCCAAGTTGTTGAAATGGACTATCTTAGAAGGAGCGCAGGTATAACTAGGATGGAAAAAAAGACAAACATCGAGGTCAGGCGTATCATGAATGCATCGGAGGAGACAGTGCTGGATCGAATTGAAAAATCCAGCTTAAAGTGGTTTGGACATGTTCTATGTATGCCGGAGAACAGGTGGCTAAGAAAAGTTTTTCAATGGACTCCCCAGGGTTGAAGAAAGAGAGGCAGACCTAGAAAATCCTGGAACGGAACGGTTATGGAAGCAAGGGAAGCTCATAACCTAGAAGCTGATGACGCACTAAATCGAGACGTGTGGCGTAGGGTAACGGGAAGGCAGCAATAGGGTGTAGTTGGAAAAAAGTATCAAATACTTATACCAAATCCCGTTTATATGAAATGAACAAAATTCTTACAGCTTTAGTGTATATTAATAAATAATATTTTCTTGCCTTTAGCTGTGTATTTTTTCTAATTTCGAAATATCGAAAGTAGAGGAAAAAAAATGAAAAGTAAAAAGAAAATTGTTTTGGTAAAGGGGGTAACCAAGCTCCACTCCCACAACCGGTTTCTGGGCCTACCCTTCATCAGGTGGGCTGTCCAGGGGCTGGTTCTCACCGATACGGCAAGCAAAACTTCTTCTATATCAACAGACGATGTCGTAAAGTGTCGGTGAGATATTAGTGCATCTCCCGTCAAAAGATGGTAAAGAGCGTTTTTCGGTCCGCTCAAATATATGAAATGAACAAAATTCTTACAGCTTTAGTGTATATTAATAAATAATATTTTCTTGCCTTTAGCTGTGTATTTTTTCTAATTTCGAAAAATCGAAAGTAGAGAAAAAAAAAATGAAAAGTAAAACTGGACAGCCCACCTGATGAAGGGTAGGCCCAGAAACCGGTTGTGGGAGTGGAGCTTGGTTCCCCCCTTTATGACAAGCAAAACAATTTTCTTTTTACTTTTCATTTTTTTTTATTTTTTCTCTACTTTCGATTTTCGAATATAGAAAATATATATAGCTAAATATATATATATATATATATATATATATATATATATATATATATATATATATATATATATATATATATATATATATATATATATATATATATATATATATATATATATATATATATATATATATATATATATATATATATATATATATATACAATGTGTTGTTCCATGTATTAGTTATCCAATGAAAATCACCTAACCAATATTAATGTTAAAATTAAACTTGTTTTAAATTAAAAAAGAGTTGTAGACAATCTTTGAAATAGATAATAATATAAAAATATGTCATATATTTTTTCCGCATTTCTTCCCATCAGAATAATCAGATACAGAAAAATACAAAAAAATATTTACAAAAAAAAAGATTTTCAACATAAAGAAAAAGTTACTTATACAAAATGTGAAAATATTCTGTTTTCAAGCAAATTTTTACTCGATGATCAATCTTTTTTATTTTATTTTATTGTGAACTCAATATTTTCCTAATACATCTCTGTGAAACTATGGCGAGTGCCACGACTATACTTTGCCTAGTTATATACCACGACTATACAGCTACGTCAGTGGTCACGTGACGCGAGAACAGGGTCATATAAAGTGGCAGAAAAAGAACAAAGGATTTGACAAGGAGTAAAGCTACTATTTTTCTTATACTATGCTAATATTAAGTTTAGAACTTACTTTAACTTCTCCTGACGCTTGTAAATTAGCTAATGGTTGCTTCATCCCTTTTCCCACTTGCCATATTACAGCCTCAGGTGGTTGATTTTTAAAAGGCCATTCCCCACACAATAATTCATACCAAACAGTACTAAAAGCAAAAATATACTTTTTTTTATCAAATCAATCATTAATCAAATCAAAATTTCAAATTTGTTTTCAATAGTTAATGTATCTTAAAATACCCATTCATGGTTAATAAATATAAATATAAAATACACTTACCCAAAAGCATAAATATCTGATGACTTACTAAAAGGTAGCTCATTCTCTTGATACCTGTGAGCATCTAAACTACGCATAATTTCAGGAGCTAAGTAGCACAGCCAGCCTGGAGGAATGCTTAAACTTTGCGTTTGGCTAAAATAAAAATAAAACTCCATTTTTAAATAGTTTCTCAAAAAAATATGTTCAATTTGGCTACTTACTTGTGTCCAAAACAAAGTTTCGTTACACTAAATAAACCAAAATCGGTTATCACAACTTTTCCATTTTCCAAAAATATGTTTTTGGTTTTTAAATCCTTATGGATTATGCCTTTGGCATGTAGATATCCCATACCCTAAAAAGAGAATTTTAAGATAATATACAAAGCATCACTAGCTAGGAAAATAGCAAAGATTTTCACATTACATAATATGATTAAAAGATTCAAAATTCACATTAGATATTAATGCATTTTTACATTATACCGTGCTGGCAACTGTTACTTTTGGGTCGGCATTTACATGTGTGGAAGTAAATCGCATAGGGATCTTATTAAGTCGGAGTGAGAGAAATGCAACCGACCGACCGACGCGACGCGCGACGGTTTGCTGTTGCGGCGTTGCCGATACGCCTTTCCCTATCAAGTAAAGTAAAATCACGATCGCAAACCGCTTATTTTTAAGACTTTTTTTTCAAGAGATAACTAGATAAAATCATTAGACATGTTTCTGAACATCTGAAATGGAATTATAAGGATATCGTTAGGGTGTCATTTTTTTTATAACGAGAAAACATCAGTAATCGCGATAATTTAAAAACTCAACTTTTTAACACATAACAGGCCATAACTCAAGAACCACTTTAGATATTGAAACTTTTTTTTTATTTTCAAGATCGGATGTTTTACAATATGTTTACATTTCGATATATTCGATAATAATAAAAATTCGATAAGGTTGCTTTTTCCATTCAAAAATTGTAAACAATCCATCCATTTACTTTTAGAGCATAGCAATTTTCAGCAATCGTGTAATTTTTTTATTGATAAAGATTTTCACATACTGTCTACAAAGAAAATACAGCAGAAATATTAACAAAGTTCTTGAAAAAACTACAATCTATCATTTCTAATAGATTTCAAGATATCGATTTTTGAATTCAGATTTCTAATAGCGCGACCACTATCGAACACCCACTCAATTCCACTTATTTTTACCAAAAATGCAAGTGTTTCTAGCTTGCACTTAAAAAAATTCAAGCTATAGGGAAAATTACAACGACTCGTTAATAAATAAACAAATTAAGTATCACGAGACGTAATTAAATCGTGAAGCTGAACGCATGATATACACCTTTCCCTAGAACTTTAAGTACTGACAGAGGTATTGATTGGGTTGACCGGTCAACTGCGACAAATCTGCTATATCCCCTTCCACGTCTCTTAGCGATGTGCACAGTTTCTCGGTTTATTTCATACGTTTGGCAACGTGTTTACTGTCCTCTCTTTGTTCAGTACATTATAAACGCATTGTACTCCTCTTACATACGGAAATCTCGACCCAAGACTAATCTTTGCCTTAGTATCATAAAAACATATCATTTAAAGTTGATAACAAAAGTCAATCATTTCCTTGTATAAAAAAGCACTTAGATATTGTTAAAGTAAAATAGATTTATCGGTAGTTCATTTGTACCAGTCAATTGATTTAAAACTAACCTGACATATTTGTTGAGCCATCATCGTCGTCCTATGCATATTAAACTTATCCTTCCTAAGATGAATATGCGTGTACAGGGTGTTTCCCTTGCTAAAACTCGTCACGATCGCCAGTTTGGGCGGTTTCATGCAAGCTCCCATAAAAAGAATTAAATTCTCGTGCCTGGTCTTGCGAAATATCGCCACCTCCATCTTGAACTGTTCTAGGGCCTTCTCGTCTTGAAGGTAGTTGACGCTCAAGAGTTTTACTGCTACGTCACCGTGCCAGTAACCTCGGAACACCGTACCGAACCTACCGGTGCCTACGGGTTTGGTAACTTTAAGTTCGTCAAATGGAATGTCCCATTCTCTCATTGATAACTGTAAATGTGAAAAATATATATACCCTGTTTTTTTTTCTCAGGTAAGATTTCGACAGACGATGACAGAAAAAAAGCAGATGACGTCCATATGTATATATATATATATATATATATATATATATATATATATATATATATATATATATATATATATATATATATATATATATATATATATATATATATATATATATATATATGAAATGAACAAAATTCTTACAGCTTTAGTGTATATTAATAAATAATATTTTCTTGCCTTTAGCTGTGTATTTATTCTAATTTCGAAAAATCGAAAGTAGAGAAAAATTAAAAAAAAAAAAAAAAAGAAAATTGTTTTGCTTGTCGTAAAGGGGGGAACCAAGCTCCACTCCCACAACCGGTTTCTGGGCCTACCCTTCATCAGGTGGGCTGTCCAGGGCTGGTTCTCACCGATACGGCAAGCAAAACTTCTTCAATATCTACAGACGATGTCGTAAAGTGTCGGTGAGATATTAGTGCATCTCCCGTCAAAGATGGTAAAGAGCGTTTTCGGCCCGCTCAAATATATGAAATGAACAAAATTCTTACAGCTTTAGCGTATATTAATAAATAATATTTTCTTGCTTTTAGCTGTGTATTTTTTCTAATTTCGAAAAATCGAAAGTAGAGAAAAATTAAAAAAAAAAAAAAAAAGAAAATTGTTTTGCTTGTCGTAAAGGGGGGAACCAAGCTCCACTCCCACAACCGGTTTCTGGGCCTACCCTTCATCAGGTGGGCTGTCCAGGGGCTGGTTCTCACCAATACGGCAAGCAAAACTTCTTCTATATCTACAGACGATGTCGTAAAGTGTCGGTGAGATATTAGTGCATCTCCCGTCAAAAGATGGTAAAGAGCGTTTTTCGGCCCGCTCAAATATATAAATGAACAAAATTCTTACAGCTTTAGTGTATATTAATAAATAATATTTTTTTGCCTTTAGCTGTGTATTTTTTCTAATTTCGAAAAATCAAAAGTAGAGAAAAAATTAAAAAAAAATAAAAAGTAAAACGAAAATTGTTTTGCTTGTCGTAAAGGGGGGAACCAAGCTCCACTCCCACAACCGGTTTCTGGGCCTACCCTTCATCAGGTGGGCTGTCCAGGGGCTGGTTCTCACCGATACGGCAAGCAAAACTTCTTCTATATCTACAGACGATGTCGCTTTATTATTATTATTAAAAACTCATACCTACATCGAAAATATTAGCCATGAATTACATTACCGAAGAAAAAGTATTGATGATTAAATGGTATTATCAAGGAAATAGTTATCAAAAGGACAGGTTTGCTGCTCTGTATCCGAATAGACCGATACCTGGAAAATCTACAATCGCAAGGAATATCCAGAGATTTGAGACCAAAGGTACCCTAATAAATAACTGCAGATGTGAGGCAAGGCAGGACCAAAGAGAAGATGCAAGAAATGATACCGACTTGGAAGTTTTATTGTGCGTGGAAGAAAACGATGGAAAGATCAGCACAAGGAAACTTGAGGATGAAATAGGAATAGATCACACTACAGCGTTTCGAATTTTGAAACGACATAAATACTATTCCCTCAAATATGAAAAGCACCAAGAACTACGAGATGGGGCGAAATACGGCGGCAGGCGTTTTGTTTTGATATGATGGAAAGAGCAAACACGGATAGGGAATTTTTAAAAAACATGTTTCACTGACGAATGCATGTTTACCTTAAATAATGAACCCAATGTTCAAAATTATCAATATTGGAACAAAGAAAACCAACACAGGTTTGTCGAAACAAGGACGCAATATCCACAGAAAGTAAATGTTTGTGCAGGGATATTCGGACACAATATTATCGGGCCATTATTTCTTACGCGAAATTTAAATGTAGAATATTATTTGGAACTATTCGTAAATCATATTTTACCTGCTTTACATGATGCCGCTAGGGAAAATCAGTAAGTGTGGTACCAAATGGATGGCTGCCCGGCACATAGTACCCTGGCTGTTCGGGAATATTTAGACAATAGTTTTAACGGAAACGTCATTGGCCTAAATCGTACAGTAAATTGGCCAGCAAGGTCTCCTGATATTTCGCCAAATGATTTCTTTCTCTGGAGCCATTTAAAAAACAAGATATACAAGGATAAAAAATACCCAAATCTAGACGAGTTAAAAAATGCTATTTCTGCCGAATTTCAGTTTACCAACTAGCGAATATAAGAAGAGAATTTTATGATCGCCTGGGTTACTGTCTAGCAGTCGATGGAGGAATATTTGAACATCTTAAATCCTAAAGTTCTAACAATTTAATAGTACTAAATTAATAAGTTATTGAATATTGTAATAATACTATAATTAACCTTGTAATTGATTATTTTATTTTACTTTAATTCATACTAATTGTTACTTATAAATACATTTTTAAGATTTCCGATGTAGGAATGAGTTTTCAATAATAATAAAGCACTAAATAGGTAAATTTCTGAAACGACAACTTCATTTGACAGTTATATTTTACCTTGACTGGTGCTAATAAGTAAATACAGGGCCATAAGAAAGGAGAAATATTTAAAAAGAAATCGGCGATAACTCGTAAACGAGCTAATCAAAAATATCTAAAGTTATTCTTTTGAATGTGGGTTTTAGTGCTCTTCAATAAACCTAAATAGAATTATTCTCTAAAATAATTAGGGAAGCCAATAATTGACCCCATTAAAATTTACATGCGGTTTTCTATGTCCCGTCCGACGATGCAACACCCGGTATGATACTAAAAACTGGAGTATCTGTACAATAGCAGCACACTATAGGTAAATAATAATCATATTGAATAATTATATTGATAAATAATGTAACAATAAATGCAGTAAGTTGCTTGAGCTTGAAACACGGCTTGAAAGCAGGACATCTTTTTTATATCTTTTTTGGTAGGTGGTGTTTTTTAAAATACACCCCTGATTTCACTGAAGCGCCGTTTCTTGTATAGAAATTGAGTAAAATTTGTAAAAATTACATTTTCTTATTTGCCATATATCAGTTGCGCCCTCTAGCGGCCGTTCTACAAACTTGAAACTAAATTCCAGCAATTTCTCATGGACTCTCTAGCTATAAATATTTTTTCCGCAGGCTCAATATTTTACCGAGATACAGCCGAGAGCTATTCTTAGTGGATTACCCGGTATTTGTATAAATATTTACACTATTTTGTCTAGGCCATTTGTGTCCGTCGGTGATAGTTTCCGTATCAGAGACTTGACTGTCCTGCGAGTCCAGTCGTACCGGCGTCCTATCGGAGTCTGTACTGTTACTGTTCGACGTTTGCGAGGCAGTCTTGTCGCTTTCTCTTGACAATTGACTGGTGATAAGGTCATGTCTAGGTGAAGACACTGATATAGAATGGGTAGCTAATGTTACTTCTTTGATCGATTCAGAAGTATCTATAACAAAAAAATATACATTTTTTTCGACCCTAACGATTATGTAAAAAATTATAATTTTCTGTATTTATTATTATGGTTTTTAAATTTAATGTGATCTTGATCAATGATCTTTTCAGCGGTTTTTGAAATAAAGGCAGTTTTTAAAATATATAGTTATTGTACTAGTTTATAAATCCATGATGATGGGTTTTATTATAAACATATATTACAAGCATAAAACCTAACCTATTTTTTTAAATTTATTTCGAGATTCTTATCCAAAAATTGAATTATAAAACCTTCAGATTAAATCTATTTATTTCTCTAACAACTGAAATATTCGAATTTCTTAAATTTATTACCAACCATACGAGTAAAATAAAAATTTCCAATTATTTTAATCAATTTGGATTGCTTTGTATAAGAACTCATTACAACGCATAACTCTAATAACTAATAAATATTAATGTTATATAGTATATTTAAACCATTCATAAAATCTTTAAATCTGAAATCTTAATATATATCTTTAAAAATATTAAAGCAAATCACAAAATATGTCTTTTAGAATAAAAAAAAAAACGGTGAAAATTACCTGGAAAATGGAATTGTTTTTGGCTTCCTTTTGGTGTAGTCGAATTTTGAACAGCTGGACTTGATGGCGTCGAGCTATTGCAACTTGATGTATTTGAGCTACTATCAGGAGGCTGAAATTAATATAACAGTGATTACCAACAAATTTGTCTATTATAATAGAAAAACAGTATTAGTAGTTCATATAAAATTTTTAGAAAATACAATATTATGATTTAAGAACACCGGCAAAAACTAGAATGTATCCCTATAGCTTTAACAGTTAAAAATTAAAAGTAGTTCATTTGTCCCATAATCGCAAAGTGTGAAAGTCACGTACATTCCTAACAATCTTCGCTTGTAAATATACTACCAATCAAAATTCTTTCAATTTATCTGTTGCTATAGGTATCAATAATTTTTTCTTACATAATTTGAATATATTATACCGGGTATCTACCGGTACCATCTCAAAAGTGGCTCACCCCCTATAACTTTTTTAGTTTTTCAGATTACAGAACGACATTTGGTATGTTAGTATATGACATAAATTAGGATTGATTGACGTATTCAATTGTTTTCGGTCACTTCCTGTTTCACCGGAAACAACTACAACTCTAGATTTTTAAATGACATCATTGGTATTTTGTTACTTTATTCGATAGAAAATAACACTCTCAATAGAATGACATGCATATGTCAACTTTTGACATTTTCGAATATGGTTTATTTGAAATTGCAACATGCGGTTCATAACGACAATTTGCCTCGAAATAACAAGTGTGTGGTATCAAATTATTTGTAAAAAATGCCTTTTCCAAATATGCTAATGAGCCACCCTCGTTCCATTTGAAAAAATTGAGATATTAAAAATACGATTTGGGCATCTTTTAACCGGTCAGGACAAGACACTAAAAACGATCAGACCTATTTTTCCAAGGCGCCTTGATTAAAAATTAATGTTTTTAACACAGCCATGACACTCTAGATTCAAAATTTAAATACAAATTTGTTAAGCAAAAATGTCAAAAGTTGACATGATATGTCACACTATTCAGAGTGTCATTTTCTATAGATTAAAGTAAAAAAAAATACCGAGGGTGCCATTTAAAAATCAAAAGTTGTAGTCATTTCCGGTGAAACAGGAAATGACCGAAAACAATTGAATATGCCAATCAATCCTAATTTATGTCATTTACTAACTTACCTAATCTCGTTTTTTTTATCTGAAAAAATAAAAAAAGTTATATGAGTGAGCCACTTTTGAGACGCACCCGGTATAATACACTTTTTAATGTATTTTAATATTTAATAAACAAATGTCCTATCTGGAATGAAGTACAATATTAAAATTTTAGAACACTGGCAAAAACTAAAATGTTTTCCTATATTTTTACAGTAAAAATCTAAAAGTAGTTCATTTGTCCCACAATCACAAAGTGTTTAAGTCACGTATATTCCTTACAATCTTCGCCTGTAAATATATTATCAATCAAAATTCTTCCAATTTATCTATTGCTATAGTTGCCAATAACATGTATTGTTCTTACATATAATTAGAAGGTATTAGATAATATAATTATTTTTAATACGTTTTAATATTTACTAAACAAATATCCTACCTGGAATGAAGGACTATTAAACGTTGCCTGCGGATGAGATCCTTTTCGATGTCTGACTCGCGCTAAAGAATTAACTATACTGTTTGATTTGCTAGGTCGACCTGTTTTAGGAGAGTAACACATAGAACCTAAAAAATAATATATACATTTTTATCACATCCAAAAAAAAATCAATGAGAAAAAATTAAATCTTAGTAAAAATTTAAAATTAGTTCATTTGTTCCATAACGGTAAAAAGAAAAATTTCATATTTTCATTAAAAAGTCACGTTTATTGATCTGAAACCTATAACTACTATTCTCTTTATTAATGAAAATATGTTCAAGTTCAGTAGAATCCGCTTGCTACTACAAAAGTATTTAAATCTATCTTGAAAATTTTGTGCTTTTTCTCTAAAAACTTCAAATGTATTCAGTAGTTAAGTGTATGCCGCAATATTCTTCCCCTAGGAGATGAAAGACCTTGTCGTTGGTGGGGAAGCTCCTGGTCAGGTGCTGGGGGGAATCCCCCTAGCACTTGGCTTGGTCTAAGAAGCATCTCACTCATCGTCTTGTCCCTGGCTGTAGTGTCGTAGCCAGAGGATTGCATCAAGAGATATAACAATGCCGGACGAGGTTAACCCTGTCCCTCATACCAGGCACCCTCTACTGACTGTGGTCATGTCTCGCGGGTAGAAGGTGTGGGGGGGGGGGCGTGTCTTGGCTTAACCGCCCGGACCAAGAAGAGACAACCTCACCAAAAACCTAAATCCTAAGATGACGGGACCAGGTCAAAGGGATGCGTGGCTCGAGAGAAGTCCTTTACTGGTCTCAACGTTGGGGCATCAGGGTGGACCCCATTGTATTTACCCCTTACTTCTACGGGGCTCTGGAGAAGCTGACTGAAGAAGTGGACCGATTATCCCTAGCGACTCGTGGGAACACTATGAGATCTAGTATTAATAATACCACCGGTGAAGCTGTGGGGAAGCCCCCTAGCGACACTGGGAACATTACCAATGAAAGTTCCAAGGGACCAAATCCAAAGGAAACTACAAGAGGGGCGGCTGACACTTGCTTGAGATCATCCCCCACAAGTGGCACACAAGCTACCACCTTCTTCAGCAAGGGTCGGGAGCCTACCTCTAGACCCAATAAGTGACACAAGCTACCGTTTCGTCTACGCGGCCTGGGTCAACCAGGCGGGCTAGACGATCCTCTGAGAGTAGGTCTTAGCGGAGCAGAAGCACGGAGATACCTCCGACTGCTCCACGAAGGACTTGCTCCAGAGGAAGCAAACGCGAAAACACTCCTCCGAAAAGGGGAGAGTAAAGAAACCAAGAAACAACCTGACTCATCTCCATCAAACAGTAAGAGAGGGAGCGAAAACCTCTCACCTCTTGTTCGGCAGGGAGAGAAAGAAGCCAGGATGGAAAACCGTCCAACACTGGGAGGCAAGCAGGGACGTATCACCAGCTTTGCTGCTATTGCTGGACAAGTGAAAATGTCGGTGCTGCAAAAGGATTTCCCAGGGGTTGCTAATCGACCAGCAAACGTCTCTAGAAGAGGCTATACTGGACGAAGTAGTAGCGATCGAATCGCGACACAACGATCTACAAATTGTGGATCAGCTGCGTTTTGCGGGGATACACTTTCGGGTGGGCATAATCCTCATAGATTGTGTATCTCAAGAATCGGCGAATTGGTTGGTGAAAATGGCACCTAAGTAAATTAAAAAAAAAGTTAAAAATTGGCAAGAACTGGTTGCAGTGAAGGGTGAAAACATCTCTAAAGGGGCGGCCATCGCGGTCTTTCTGCCGAGGACCAAGGGGAAAGACACCACCTACCTGCTGAACCTTATCCAGGGTCAGAACTTAAATGTAAGGACATCGAGTTGGCGAGTTATTAACTCGAGGGAGGAGGGTCATGATCACAATAGGAATTGACTTCAAATCCAAGGAGGCAATAGAGAAAGAGGGACATATCCTCTATTATAGATACAGGACAACACCGGTATCAGGTCTAAAGAGAGACCAACTTAAAGAGGTGGAGAAAATGGAGCATCCCTACAGCCTACACCACACGGGCACCTCAGCCGGAAGCAAGCTCCTCGACTGTGAAGGGCACGGAGGGCCAAAGTCCATCCGTGGAAGGGTGTGTACCCTCGGAGGAAGAACATCTGTTGTCAGAGGAGGATTGGGAAATACCCTGTCCCCTCTAC
Source organism: Sitophilus oryzae (assembly GCF_002938485.1). Classification (NCBI taxonomy): domain Eukaryota; kingdom Metazoa; phylum Arthropoda; class Insecta; order Coleoptera; family Curculionidae; genus Sitophilus; species Sitophilus oryzae. The sequence goes on along the minus strand of NW_022145801.1, from coordinate 1,322,488 downwards.
AACAGGTGTATGATGGGTTATATACTGTGTAATGACTCAAGGAAGGGGGGCACAATAGATCGATAAGGTCGCAGTGATTAGCACCCCCCTCTCATTCATTCTACATTCTACATGCCGTAATATTTATGTAATACTTAAAATTCCATAAATTTACAAAGTTAAGTTAGCTGGTATTCAAGAAATATACTTCTGACTTACCTTGGCTTTCTTCGACAGTCTTTTTAAAAGCTTCCACGTATCCCTGAGGCAGGCTACAAGATGGACCCGCTTTCTCCTGGCACTCTTTGTGACAGGAGTACTTGCACTCGCTACATTTTAGTGCCATTCCGCGCATCTTCCTCGTGCAAAAATCGCAATTTCCTACGATTTTAAAAGTTCGCGTAAAACGGTGAGCGATCTGGTGCGTCATGCACCCGTGCTTAATCGTCGGCGTTTGAGGCGATTTGGGAACTTGTAACCTTACAGCTGTAAACATACAAATAATTTCTTCTATATTCTATACAATCTACAGGGTTGTTCGCTTGTTTACATTAATTGACTGTCTGCGTTGATTTACCCTCATCTGGCGTGGTGGGGTCCAGCGGACCCCAAGCACTATTTAAACCACTGTAAAATGTTTACGTTGAAGAATTAGGCCTCATCACGCCATTTACCTTTAAATTAAGATACCAATATGCAACTGTTAAAGGCGCACTTGATTTTATCAAGTATTGTTCCTACCAGCGGAGGCTAAAGTTTCATTGGGGTCTGTGTGGCACCACCACGCCAAGAGTGTTTCATTATTAGGATGGTGTGTAGTCTAAAAAGTGTGCCTTACTGGGACGCTAATTTTGAGGAAGCATTAATTGAGTGGTTTGATCAACTTAAAGAGGCTTAAGTGAGATGAAGATCATCAAGACATTGATTTTTCTTCGAAGAAAGAGATGTGGTATATGTGTCATATATATGTGACAACCATATGTCAATGAAGAAATAACAAAAAACAAAAATCGCATGAATCAAATGTGTACGATCCATGTGCGGTAAATGCAGATCATATATTAGCATGAACTGTATTTGAAAATGTTATGTACATTCAAGGTTTGCAGTTTTGTTGAAAATAATTTATGTTTATTACTTTAGCTTCACATTTCAGTTGTTTGTACTTTTAATAATATGGTAAAATAATAAAATATATATGTTTTTAATTTCTATGGGTTGCTTAGCCAATTTATATTTCTGTTGTCAAAAATTCCTAAAAAATGCGTTTTACTTCATTTTTGTGTCCGCTCTTATTAATTTGTTGAAAATTAATGAAAATGTTTGTTAACAAGTTTGAACATATTGTAAAAAGTGTAAAAATAACAAACTTTTTATAAAATCTCTTCATCATATATTTTTTAACTAAAAAAAATTGGGGTCCATCGGACCCCAGCATGCCATAAGCGGTACAAAAATTCACCACGCTAGTTGAGGGTTAATAATAATTATTAGAAAGTGTGGTAAAAGGTATGACCTAAATTTTATTTAATTTTTTGACGAATGTTTATTTATAACAGAGACGTTCACATTCATAACTTAATAATATATTGATTTCCTGATTCAAATCCATAATTATTTAGAAAAATTTATTAACTAACGCAATTAAGTATGTAAGTAATTAATATTTGGCGGGAAATAATGGTGATATATTTTATAAGATGTACGTAAACAGCCGTTAAACGGTAGCCTACTAAAATGCCGTTAATAGATATTGTGACGTCGTTCATGTTGGCGGAAAGTAATGCCTAGCCTTAAGCATTTTGCAAGAGCACCTGTGACTCAGTGGCTGAGGCTATCGCTTCGTAAGCGAATGGTCCGTGGTTCAAATCTCACGTCGACCAACACTTTTTTATATTTTTTTTGCTTATAGCGTGATCTTATTGCATTGGCGTGGTTATATGGAGGGTGTTAATTCATTGGTTAGTTGGTTATTTGGTGGGGTTGGTTGATTTTTACTAATTTATATTTGTTTTTTATATTTTTTATCAGTGTCGAGGTTAGTTGCGTTGGTTATTTGGTGGGGTGGATAGCGTTGGTTAGTCCTTATAAAATTCCTATATTTCATAAAGCCGTCAAGTGCGTCACATCAACGACGTCATACCTATTAACGGCATTTTAGTAAGCTACCGTTTAACGGCAGTTTAAGTACAGCCTATTTTATAATGGTATATTCTTTTACAAATATTTAAATAGTTTTCTTTTTAAATCAAAATGATTATTATCTGCAAAAATTTCTACTGTCTAGCTATAGCGGTTCATAAGATAGACCTTTGTAACAGAAGGACGGACGGACAGCGAAGTCTTAGTAATAGAGTTCCCGTTCTTACCCTTTGGGTACGGAACCCTAAAAATGGTAAAATACAATTTAATAGTCAAATAACATTGTGCATCTGATTTACTTAAAATATACAGGGTTCCATTTAAATTAAACAAGTCATTTTAAGTAATATTTTTATGGAAGCAAAAAAAAAACAAAGAATAAGAAACAAACTATTTAAAATATTTAAATTCAACTATTCGAGAACACTTTTATTAAAACAGATACGTCTACAAGAAACCGTTGACGTTCTGTTAAAATGACATTATATCAAGTTAAACTTCAAAATTAACAATTGCTACCTGATAACAATTACTTAATAAGGTAAAACCAAAAAGCCCAAACTTTCTGTATGATTATTTTTAAATTTTACGTATGTTATGTCTATTTATGTTATGTTCTTTAAAAAGGTGCCCTTTTTTTTCTTTTTTTCCTCTTTGTTGAGTTATAACAGGTTATAACTCATCATATAGTCTCTGTGATCAAATACTCAAGAGGACTTTTTTGAAGAGATGAATCCGCCGCAGAGGGGTAGACATTTTTTACAGTAATATCATTTTTTAAAGGTAGGTACTCACATTTATAACTACTATCGTCACTATCAGTTCCTGTACTATTATAAGGTGGTGACTTAATGGGGCTAGTGGATACAGGACTTGTCAGTCCCATTGTTTCTGGGCCAGGTTCAGTTGGTAACCTTGCTCTTCTAACACCTGTCTCACTAACATGTCAAAGAATACATTTTTGTTGAGCAAATTATTATAAGAATTAGCTACTTATTGTTCTACTTGTATTTATTGTATTATAATATTGTATTTACTAAGAGTAGGTCCCTGATGGGTTCCACCAGAGACATACTCTGCTAGTTATTCTACTTACTTAATATTGTTAAGGTCTCTATTACTTTCCGATTTAGTTGCTGCGAGTTGGGATTCGTGTGATTTACTTTTTGTCAAAGGAAAAGCATCAGGCATTAATATAGGAGCATTATTGACTAGTTGCTTTCTTTTAGCTGGAGGTGTTGTTGGAAATTTCTTTTCTGTAATAATTAATAAAAAAAATGAGTTAACTACATCTTACTTATAAAAGAACTCCATATTGGAGGACCCAGTGTTCAGAAACACATCCATATCTATTTGAAATTTTTACTTCAATCTTTCTTATAAACTATACAAACAATAGCAGGTATACATAAAAAAATTGGCTCTGGGAGGCACGTATAGCCGCCCATACTAAAATATGTTTATAAACAGTTGGTAGGCAGTTCTTTTAGTTTTAAAGTAACAGAATTTTTCCAATTTTTTTTATCTCAAAAACTGCGACTTTGACTGATTTATAATAACTGATGTTATTATAAATTTTGTTGCAAATATTATTCCTAATCTTAAATTGAAAACCGCGTTTCGCTAGCTACTGTAATTTTGGAGTTATGATTTTTTAAAATTTTTAACCCCCTCCCATACCCCCTTGCCAACATCCCACCCCCACCAAAAACTAATAGCCAGATTCTCGGGTCCCACAGCATTTTTGTGCCAAATTTGGTTAAAATCGGTTTAGCGGTTTTTGAGTTATCGTGTTACAGACGGATAGACAGACATCATGAAAATATTTTGTATTTAGGTCATTTATGACCCAAATAACTCATTTTGAGTGAAATTAAAAAACTTTTTTTTCCGATCTTAATAGCTTATAGTAAACGTCACGAATGTTTGGGAGTGATTCATCGGTCGCTACCATATGAACTAATCTGTTCAAGATCACATAAAACTTAATTCCAGTGCTGTGGTGTTTCAAGTCATATAATAATCAATATATAATCTGTTGTAATTTGTTGTTTTAAATGTCAAAGTCTTGTCAAAACATAAATAAAAAACATCACCGGTGAAGCTGTGGGGAAACCCCCTAGCGACACTGGGAACAGTAACAATGAAAGTTCCAAGGGGCCAAACCCAAAGAGAACTACAGGAGAGGTGGCTGACACTTGCGTGAGACCATCCTGCGTAAGTGGCATACAAGCTACCACCTCCTCCAAGGGTCGGGAGCCTACCTCCTACCTCTAAACCCAACAGGCGATACAAGCTACCATTTCGTCTACCCGGCCTGGGTCGTAGCTTCTCAAATGTGAGGGACACGGGTCTCCGGAGGAAGTCCTGGGACTGTATGATGAGTTATAACTCAAGAAAGGGGGACACAATAGATCTCTAAGGTCGCAGAGATTAACCCCCCTCCCACTTATTCTAATTCTAAAATTCTAATTCTTGTCAAAACATATATTTGGTTATAAATATAAAATGGAATGCCCCATTGGTTGCACTGCAGGCACACCAATGGACTGACGCACAAAAACGAATGAATCAAAGAAATGCGATATAGTATCGTCTATGTCAATCACGCTAACATTTTAGAATAAGTAGGAGGAGCGCAGGCAGATGATTAGATCGGGCCTTTAAAAACCTACGTCAGCGGTAAAAATTTACGTTTTTAATGTAAAAATGATAGCGTGCGTGTCGATTCTAACTTCATCAAGAGCTGAATCACTCCCAAACATTCATGGCATATACTATATCATACCTGTTTGTATGGTTGGCTAAAAATCATATATAGAGCTTCTCATGAACACTGCGCCACTCTGTATAGTATTGATACAAAAAATTAGATTGTTAAATTTTATTATTCTCTCCCTTCAAAGAATATTTGACATTAGTGACAGTTATCTATAATTTTCATCCAAAAGTAAATAGTTTAATTTTGTAAATTCTTTGGATCTGTTAAAATTATATATTCTATTGCTAAAGAGATTATAGCTACTAAAAAGTGTGCTCACCTTTGCCCCTCTCCTTCAAGGGACTAAACACGTTTGAGCTGTAGCCTGGAGGTGTCAATGGCTGTCCTAAAACTGCAGACGCTGCATTTAAAGAATTGATACCTGACACCGACGCACTAGGAGCAATTGCAGAACTATTTTTGTGATTATTATTATAGAGGTTTTCTTCCGAAGGAACAGATGCTCTGGTTGCCCTTGACCTTGCCGATCTAGGGGACAGTCCATGTTTCATTTTCAAATCGTTTCGGTCCCAGGAATCCCATGACAGTGTCAACTCTTGTGTGTCCGGAATATTGTTATCTCCTCGCCTGAGAATATCTAGAAATAAAAATGTGTATTAGGAAACATAAAAAAAATAATTTTGATCGAAATTATGTTTCTTTACCAGTGTATTTCTTCAAGTTATGTAAAGCCTTAATTAATCTCGATAATTCCTCAGTATTTGCCTGTTTCTCAATTAAAATCATCTTGAGTTCGTGTTCAGATTTCTCTTGCAGTTCTTCAACCTAAAATGAATATGTAATTAAAACAATGACACAATAACAAGTTTCTAAAAAAGTATAATAATCTGTTTCTTACAAGAAACACATTAAATATTTATACAGACCCTCAGAAAAATTTACACTATTAAAGCTAAGTGTCTATAATGCCACTACAAAAAAAAATAATCAATATATTAAAGTAACATTATGTAATATTATTTCATTCTATAGCAGTTTGTAGTAATATATAACTTACCGAAGAAATTTTTTGACAAATTGCAGCCACAGAATCTGTACCTAAGCCAACAATCTGTAGCCATTTATTTAGATCAGGCTTCTGAACATCAGTGCCATTTTTTAATTTTGCCTTTATGACTAGTTGTTGAGAGAAGAGTTTAATCAATTTTCCCTAGAGATAAAAAAGATATATTAGTATAAAGTAATAGAATATAATAAGCTAAAATGACATTATTTTTAGGATATGTTAAGTGATGTGCTTTATTATACAAACAATGCCTTTACACCAATTAGATACAATATAGTTTAAGGTATTGTGATAAAGCATTAATGGTAATAAAATATAAATGCTTAAAATTAGAAAGCTTGAAACAACTTGCATTGCCACAAAGCACAGTAGCAAAATATACTTGTTTTTATCAGATCTTCTACATTCTATATAAAGTTAAATATATTTTGAACTTGAACTATTGAGAAAAGCTAAGAACTATTATTAAGGAAAACAGACAAGGAATATTCACATTTAATACACAACTAACTATTATTAGTATCTATAATCTTTAAATCTTCAATTGAAACTACAGTGTTAGTGAAAGCTTGTATCAATGTCAAGGGCGCTTGGCTTTTCTAAAGTTAGTAGCCAAGCAAAGGGTCTAGTATTAATAAAAAAAATATTATTCTACCTCATGGGTTCTTATTTCTTGTCGGGTCACCTCTGCACTGGTAGCACATGTCGTCCTGAGCCCCTTTAAAGTGCTAGCAGATAAATCTATCATAGATTCTAATATTTCAAGATCTTCCCTCAAATTTTCGTCCCCAGGATCATTAGCCATCACATTTATCACAGTATGTTTCCGGGGCTTATATTTACATTAAGTTTTGTACCTGAATATTTACATATCACCGGACTTTTTAAGATATATCTGTACAATTTTTGTGCTGATTTCTGTTCAAGACTTCTCGGTTGTCAGTCAATCGCCATATTTAAAATCAAGATTTAAAATACGCAAGACGAAGAGCCGATAAAACAGAAAACTCAGCTGCCAGAAATGTCAAGGTCAATCGATATTTCAACAAAAGTTACAATACTTTAATTTGATTTGAAAATACTTTCTACATTTTACACGCGATTAAAAGAACACACCGAACACACTTTTACTTGTATATTTGGTAAATATATCTTAAGAAATTTTGTTACAATAAAAATTTTAAAAATATTACATTGGTAACCTTGACAAGATTTCTGACAGGGCCGGACTGGCATATCATGAAAGAAAATTCTATTATTTTTATAGAGGGTGATCCATTTCAAAAACTTTTTTAAAAAGCAAATTTTATTATAACATACATTGAATAACAATGAATCCGTTTAAAAATATAGTGTGCTTTATAGAATTTCAAAAAATAACGGTTACTTTTGAAGCTCCCGAATATATCGCACCTTCAATTAAAAAGTGGCACAAGACATTATTATTAATTTGACTTAGGTCTCTTTATCATTGAAGATGCGGTATGAATATACCGTACAATCGAGAAAAAATACCATCAAGTTGGCTGGGATATGACGATAGATGACATTCGCCATATAATTTTACATATTAAATGACAGCGTTCTTCATTACCAAGTCAACTCTGACGCCGTTTTTTTTTTCAATCGCATTGTCGGGTGTTTTTCAAAGGTGGCTCACCCATATAACTTTTTATTTTTTCAGACAAAAAAACAAGATTGAGTATGTTAACATATGACATAAATCAGGATTGACTGACGTGTTCAATTATTTTTGTTCATTTCCTGTTTCACCGGAAATGACTATAATTTTTGCTTTTTATAGTACCCTCTGTAATCGAAAGATTAATATATTTAACAGAAATTGATATTTAAAATGTAATTCTAACTAGCTTGACAAACAATGTCTTCTCTCGGCCGAAATCATAAGCCGAAATCAACAATCTCCGACATTCAACTGTTTCCAAAGCCTACTACTCCGCTACTCGCAAACATCAGCGGACACGGGGTACAGGCACGGCGTGAAAATGACTGCCTGTCATAAGGATCATAGGCGTCGATAACACCTCGTTATTTTTTTACTTTATTTGATTGAAAATGACATTCTAAAAAGACATGTCTATGATAGACATATAGACATATGATATGTCAACTTTTAACATTGTCGCTTAAAAAAATAGTATTTTAAATTTCAATCTAGTCTGCAATGACTGTCATTCATAGCGACAATTTGACTTGAAATACCACGTATGTGGTACCAAATTATTCGTAAAAAATGTTTTTTTAATACGCTAATAAACCACCCTCGTTCCATTTGAAAAAAATTGAGTTATAATAGTAATTAAAAATACGACTTGGACATCTTTTAAACGGCCAGGAGAAATCATCAAAAACATTAGACAATCAAATCTAGGGGCACGGGAGTGCCCCCGCCAAGTCGAGCACAGCCGTGCCATCCTGTTCTCAAAGGCCTGTATTAGCGGAACTTTTGACCACCCTGTAACTTCGTTGTGGATAAAGCATGGATAAAGCTAGAAAATTTTGTTTTTCACTACACATGAGGACATACTATAGATAGCTAGATTACCAAAATATCTAGTAATTATACCTCATAGTTACACGGCGTGCACACTCCTTAAAACTCAAGATCCTCTACTAGTAATGGTACGAGGCCACGAGAAAGAAGAAATTGGTGGATTCATTTTCAAAGAAGCAAAAAAAGCAGCGAATAAACTCAATCTAATATTCGACCTTCAGCGCCAACTCACTGAGAATCCATCCCAGAATCCATCACAGAACACAGCGCCACACAGGTAGTCAACCGAATTAGGTCCGCACAGAACAGGAGGTTCTTGCAAAATCACGTGGAGAAACCCGTGCACGGAGCCTTCTATAACATAATGACACAACAGCAGCTTTCTGAGAGACTATCGTTTGCTTTCCTGAGGTCGAGCGGCTTAAGATCTGAGACAGAGGGATTTATACTGGCATGCCAGGACGGTGTCTATAGCTCTTTGATGTATCGTAGCCGTATTATGGGCCAACAAATCGAAGATATAAGATGTAGAGTATGCCATCAAGCTCCGGAGACCCTGTGGCACATACTATCAGCCTGCCCTACTTATGCGGCTTCGGCTTATACCCAGCACCATAACGCCGTATTGAGGGTGATATACTATCACCTTCGTCATATGCATGGATTTGATGAAACGCCAGTGCTACCACAAACACCGAGAGAAATTGAGTCCTTGGTGGAAAACGAAACAACCAAAATTTACTGGAACTATCCATTCCAGGCCTTCGGACAAATACGGGCGAACAGACCAGACATAGTTCTCCAGGATATAGCGAAGAAAATAATTTATGTCATAGAATTCTCGGCGCCATCAGAGAAGAACATAATCAGTAAAGAAGAGGAAAAGGGAGAAGTACTAGGAACTCCTGGAGCAAATGCGCAGAATGTACGCTGATCATTCTGTAAGGTTGGTGGTACTAGTGATAGGAAGTTTAGGAGGAGTTAAAGACACCCTGCTCCAGCAATTGAAACTGATACCAGTGTGTTATAATGTAGCGGAACGACTTGCTGCAAGCATGCAGAAGGCTGTGATTTTGGGCTCTCTCAAAATACTCAGGGCACACGATACGCGGATTCAGTGAACGGCTTACCAGACGGACGTCAGGAGTTGAACACTAAAGAGGACACCGGCAAGTTTCCTTCAAGTGTCGGAGCTGAAGGAAGCAAACCGGATTGCAAAAAAAAAAAAAAATATATATATATATATATATATATATATATATATATATATATATATATATATATATATATATATATATATATATATATATATATATATATATATATATATATATATATATATATATATATATATATATATATATATATATATATATATATATATATATATATATATATATATATATATATATATATATATATATATATATATATATATATATATATATATATATATATATATATATATATATATATATATATATATATATATATATATATATATATATATATATATATATATATATATATATATATATATATATATATATATATATATATATATATATATGGTTAACTGTCTAGCGTCTAGCAGCTATATACCGTTTACTGACTTTCCAGTTGAAAAAAAGGTAGAAAGCTAGAATTAATCGAAGAGGTCTCTTCTGATTTTATTTGTATATGAATGTATTATAGCAACTATAATTCAAGGATTATGAATTTTTTCTAGTCAAACTTCTTTAACTTCGCCAGCGACTCACTCACCGTCATCAAAATTGTACCATTGCATTCCGATAAAAAAAAGCAGTACAACAAAATATGATTTAATCTGCTGGTCTATAATAAAATATTAAAAATTGCCCAATTTTAAAAGGTAGGTAAATTTTTTATACTTTTATTTCGCCTATATACATACGTATACCTACCAATTATTACCAAATTCATGGTAACGTCTAAAAAGTTAGGTGGCATAAGTGTATTGTTTTCATCCTTCATAGTGACGACGATATCCACTTTCCGATATCCTTATAGACCAGGAGTTCTATCTGGGACTACTAATTCTTGTACTACTTTTTATTGATCGCAATGGTACTTCTAGAAGTATATTGCAAACTTCAAATTTTGAATTTTAGTTAGCAAGCTTCCAATGGAAGAAAAAAAATGAAAAATCCCGAAATATCCTTATGGATCAAAAGTTAGCTGTCTAGCCGCTACTGGTAACCGATATTCCGGCGATGATAATAGGAGGACCGGTGAAAGGATTGTTTTGAAAATTTGGATCTTTATATAAAGGCACCTGCTCCATCTATCTAAAATATTAGCTTTTTTCGTTTTCCTGTTATTACCGATTCTGAACCGTCCTAGAACTGTGATGCGTATGCGCAGCAGGAAATATGAAGACATTATTTCATTTGCGCATGCGCTGCAGAGTTCTAGGACGGTTCAGAATCGGTAATAACAGGAAAACGAAAAAAGCTATTATTAGCGTTACACTGTTGCCGGATCATTTGAAAAGTGGTAGCATCTTTGTTATTTTAAATGAAACACCTAGTAAATTATTACATTTTTGGAAACTAGTCTCATATAGAAATTTTAAAACATTCTCCGATGCACGTCATCAACTTTGAGTGACAAGCGATGGCGACAGCGCTGCCAGATTGTGATGGATTATGAGATGAATCTTAATTTAAAAGTGACAAAAAATATATTTAGTATATAATTTTTATATAATTTTTCTTAGTCAGCATCTACACGCTACAAATTGAAATAAGTAGAAATAACTTGAAAGTGGTATAATGTGCTTACCAATCAATCTTACTTCTCTGACTGCATTCAAGGGTAATAAAGGACCTTTATTGTCACGTTCGCGCTCAAAATATTTTATCAGAGAAGCTAAAAGCGCTTTGCTTCGACTGTTTAAAGGCTTCGGCATATTTTCAATCCACAATTTCAAAAAATGCAGTAAAAAATCTCGAAAATTTAGTTCTTAAAAGAACTGTTTGTGCTTAGAAGTACAATTTAAGAAAAAAAACTATGAAAAACGGCAAAAAACGAGAATTACTCCCAAAAATTCAACACCATGATATTATACAAAATAATTGGCTTGAAGAGACATGAATTCTCCATTGAATATCGGAATAATATACTGGGTGTTCCATTTAAAATAAAAGAGTAACATACTTTCGAAGGTGACCAACGTTCAATATTAATTTTGTCTCACCCTGTATAACTTTTTGGATCAAGTTTTAATTTGATTTAAAGTACAATAGTTAATTTAGCTACATATTAAGTTATACCGGATAAATTCTGATTTAGGTAGCTTTTATAAAGTAATTTAAAATTTGTTCTTTATTTCTAGAAAATGTTAAATATATCATAAACCTTACATTTTAGTCATATCAGTGGCGGACTAAGCCTGTCGGGAGCCCGGGGCGGCGAAGCTAAAAGTGGCCCCCGGCCTATTTAGATAATGATATACTTCTAATGCACAATTTGTAAAAATTGAATGACGTATGTATAATGATTGACAAAATTCAAGTATTTATACAGCGTGTCCCAGGCTGAGCTTACGTTAGAAGTACTACAATATCTAGATACGAAATTTTGTGCATATCATTGTTTCAGTACCGGAAGTTGACAGCAACTTTCTTATTTTAAATGGGTGACCCTATTTTTTATTACATACTTAAATTCTCTGTAATATTTTATGAATTTTGATATTAAACACTCTATACCTAACTTAAAAACTTAACCGTTTTTGAGAAAAAAAAAAATATTTATAATTTTTGGAGAAAAAAAAAACTGCCTGTCAAATTAAAAATGCCTGCCAAAAATTTAGTAATTGCCACAGCCACTGTACCATAAAGAGAAGACATGTGGGTATCTATGTCAAAAATTAGATTGTCCGAATGTCATATAATAATGGCCGCAGCTGTCATGGAATTGAGCGATTAAAAAAATTATCATAAATCATTTTTTTTTCAAATGGATATCCACTTTTTTTTATTTCACTCGTGAAAAGCAAAATAAAAACACTAAATCACCACAATACACCAAAACACTTTTACTTTTACACTGGACGCGCGGTTCGCTAACCATGTTAGCATCATCAGCAGATGATTATAAACTAAAGTACAATCTACAAGTTGAGCGTTTATATACTCGCTCATGTGTGTTGCTCACTCTCTTTTGCTGTGTAACACCAAAGGTTCCAACCCTCAACTGTAATCTCGTGAAAAGGCTTTCGTTACTTGTTCATATCGTTGTTTTTAAAATTTGTTACTTTTTGACTATACATGTTTCTGTACCTAAAATAAATCGTTTTTAAGTTATTTAATATTCAGCTTTAAAGCGTATATTTTTCTTGATTATAACCAGTAGCCTATGACAGTATATTATCGATCATAATTTCCAAGCTAACTTTGCGCTGGTTCTTTTCGATCGTACGGTATATTATTAAAATATCAACTATTAGATATTACTATTTAGTAATATCTAATATATATATTACTATTTAGTAATATCTATAATATATATAAATACACTTTTTAAACTTTTAAGGCCGCAGTAGTTATAATATAGGAAATTCAAATAATTCATTTTCTGACAGATGGGAGTAAATTGTCTGACTGTTTGACACTTAATATCAAAGGAAGCTAGATAAAATCAAGAAAAATATACGATTTCAAATTAAATCTTAAATAACTTAAAAACGATTTATTTTAGGTATAGGAATATGTCTAGTTAAAACCTAACGAATTGGAAAACCTTTTCACTAGTGAAATAAAAAAAGTGGGTTTCCATTTGGAAAAAAAATATTTATGATAATTTTTTAAACGCTCAATTCCATGACAGCTACCGCCATTATTATATGACATGTGAACAATTTAATTTTTGAAATAGATAGCCACGTCTTTTTTTTATGTCACAGAGGCTGTGATAATCACTAAATTTGACTTTTAGGCTGTACAAATTTTTTGACAGGTAGTTTTTTTCGTCCAAAAATTTTAAATATTTTTTTCTCAAACATGCTTCCAGGGAAATACCGCGACAAAATATCGCGATTTTGTAAGACCTCCAAGATACGAGGGGCCCCTTCGCTGTCTCAGGCACCTGGCCCCCGTTATACTAAAGACTTCACTGCTCCTCATCAGTAATGAAGCTAGAATACAAGTTATGCTGTGCATTGGTTGTAATTTAAAATGTTTATTCAGTAAAAATAAATAATGAAACCATTGAAAAATAACTTAAAAGCTAAAATAAATAAATTCAGTCTCAAAATATATAAAAAAATAATAATTATTCGATATTTCAAACAAAGAAAATTACCCCTTGATTTAATTTCCTAAATAGAAAATGCCATTGACAATTACTGGGGCCTGATCATTGATAATTAAGTAAATATCTGCTTCCATTTATACTGTTTATAGTTGGCGTATACGTATGGTTTGCATACTCCACCTACAAACTGCTTTATAACTACTAAACACATATTGGCCTTGTTTGCCAGTTGAATAAAACATTACTTAAGATTCGGAGGCCCCCTAAAAGACGGGCCCGGGGCGGACCGCCCCTTCCGCCCCCCCCTTAGTCCGCCACTGAGTCATATACTTATATTATAAAACTCACCCTTATTTTTCTCCCAGAATCCGAAAATCAATTGATATATAGGGTGTATATGTAACTTTTTTTGGGGACACCCTGTAGAACTCCCTGTATTTTTAAAAAGTGCTCTGAATTAACCTACAAAAGCTCACAAAATTTCATTTCAATACAAAGTGTCGTTCTCTTCGGAGCCTCCGCGGCGTATGAGACCCTGTATTTAAATAATACACATAATAAACTGAGCTACTGAAATAAATAAAACACCTATGTAAAATTAATACTTATTTTATTAATATCTTATAGAACCATAGTAAACTGTCTGTCATTCCCTACTTAGGCCTATCGTATTAGCCAACTGTTTGCACTTGAGCGTCACTTCCTCCTGAACTAAACTGAAACACATCGCTAGCACGACTAGTCCAACGAAAATGTACACGCAACACGCCAGGACTTGTAACTGTTCTTGGAATTCTCCGTGGTGGATGGTGGGCAGCTTGTCGCCCACTCCTATGGTCGAGAGGGCCAAGAAACAGAAGTATATCGCGTCAAGGAAAGTCCAGTTCGTGGTGTTGGCAAAGCAGGCCGCGCCCAGGCCGATGTACAGGAAAAAGAAGAAAAATACGAGGAATGTAGGCACTGGAGGTGAGACGGGAGATGTGACGTCATCTGTCGGAGGCGGAACGTGGTTGGACTTGTCGGGTGGGCGCCAAATCAAGGGGATCCGTGACGGTGTATCGTGCTGCGTGCAGAGGCTGAAAAATATAGTTTTATGTTAATTATATTGTATCTAGAATTGCTTAATTTGTCAGTATTTGTTATTAAATTTTTAATTAGTTTACTTTATCTACAAATTACATTTCGTGCAGCGAAACAATGTATGATAGTGTCAGTTTTCTATCATTTCAATTCATTAAAATAAAAGTGTTCAAAATTATACACATACGATCAGGGGTGGATGGGGAAGTGAAAACCGGCCCGGGAAAAACAGGCAACCGGCCCAAATCCACAAAACAAAATGACCATAACGAAGAAAAATATTTTATTTATTAATATATAAGTAAGGGTGTTTTTCGCTTGTGAGAAAAAGCTCTTTTGCCTCCGTTTTTTTTTTAAATTAAATTGTCTTGATCAAAATTTTCGCAAAGACCCATATTGGGTCGGACAACTGAATTTTTACTACAAAAGGCTCAGTTTTACAGGGTTCTACTGCTTTATTTCCATTATCGATAACGGTAATTTGATCTTGAATAGGCTACGATTTTGAGTCATGATTTTCAGAAACTTTAAGACTTCCTGATTCATTCAGTTCAGCTGACCCAATCCTCTGTGAAATACATTACTTTTAGTTTTTCGGTCTTTCGGTACTTTCTTACACATTGTAGAAAAAAATTCTCTCGTGTACAGGGTGGGTCAAATTCGACGCTTTTAAATGGAAACACCCTTTTCTAGAGGAGATAGACGAAAACTAATATCGGTGTCTGGAGCTCAATTTTTGTCAAAAACATGATGGTGAAAACCGCATATCGATATCTGTTACCGTTTCGGAGTTACTGGGTGTTTTTCAAAAATATGCACTTTTAACAAATCGCTGTAACTTCTTTGCTATGGAAAATTTTGTATTTTTATAAAAAACATTTCCAAAGCATCTTTTTACGTAGAATTTAATGGTTTAAGTATAATTTTTCTAAAATTAATAATTTAAGAATTATCAACAGAAAATTTGATTTTTTATATAGGACACCCTGTATATTTTTAATTTATTGGAAAGAATTTAAAATTGCCTTTCCAAAAATATAACACACTTGATATTTTGCTCGATTCCTATAAAAATTCGCCCACTTTAAATGAGTAGGCTTTGAACGGCACCGGCTGTAAACCGGCAAAAAAATCTAGCTGTGAGCATCAATTAAAACGAAAATAATATTTGCTATGAGAGATGCAGAAGTTTATAATAATTTAAAATATATTTAACCAACATCAACACATTTAAACTATATCTAATAACAATAAAATAAATAGCAAACCAAGACATGAGATTTTGCTACAGGTGTTCAATATATCGACCGTCTTCTGTTATGGACAGACGGGGCAGTTTTTGAACATTTCTCGCGGAATTCATTAACTCGTGGGGGTGAAAGATACCCTCTTATAACTGCTAAGTATTTCTAATTCTTGTCCAGATTATACGGAAGAATAAGGAACTTTTATTCTTCAGCAAATATATCCATAAGATTAGATCCATGGGCACTAAGTCAGGCGGCCTAGACGGCCAATGGCTGGGATCTTGCCATTCAATGCCTTTAAATTGGCTGCAAAAATTTGCTGATAACTTCAGCGTTCAGAGGCGGTGTGCGTCGTCTTGCTGGAAAAAATATGTTTTCGAGTTCCATTAAGGCATATCATCAATAAGGGGTCCAGCCTACTAGTTAAAAAGTGGCGAACTTTAAAAATTCTATATTTCTTCGAAGGGGATTATAACAAAATATTAAGTGTGTTATATTTTGAAAGGTACTTTAAATTCTTTCAGTTAATTAAAAATATAGAGGGTGTCCCAAATAAAAAATCAATTTGTCTGTTGATAACTCTTAAATTATTAATTTAAAAAAATATATACTTAAACCATTAAATTCTACGTAAAAAGGTGCTTTGGAAATGTTTTCATAGAAATACAAAATTTTTCATAGTAAAAAAGTTACAGCAATTTGTTAAAAATGCACATTTTTTAAAAACACCCCGTAACTCCGAAACGGTAACAGATATTGATGTGCGGTTTTCACCATCGTGTTTTCGATGAAAATTGAGGTCTGGAGCTCAATTTTCATCGAAAACGTTTTCGTCTATCTCCTACAGAAAAGGGTGTTTCCATTTAAAAGCGTCGAATTTGACCCACCCTGTACATGGTGTTGATAATCGTTTCCATTATACCATACAAATTTAAATCTATCTAAGAAAGAATCTAAAGAATGAAATGCAAAGAATCCAAAAATGCAATAGAATACAGGGTGTTAAATAAAAAAAGTATAACTTTGTTATGAATCTTAGTTCTGACGCACCCTGTATATTTCAAAACAATTTATTATTTAATAAATGCTTTGTATATTAAATTTCCGTTTTCCTATAATCTACCGAGACAAGTCAGGTGCGCCGCCCTGTATAGAGAATATTATTAGTAAGAGTGTATGATGGTGTCCAAAGCAATGTGGAGGTATTCTTTGTCTAGACACCAAAGGCTGCCGGTTCCTTTCATCTTGGATCATATCCTCGCCTTTCACACAAAGTGTGTGACCAACATTTTGAAAATTTTACAGTAGAGCGAAAAAAACGTATTTTAGTTTGATCTGCTTGGGTATAAGACTGCTTGGAACAAATAAAATAATAAAAAAATGAAATTAATAAATATGAAAAAATGTCTTGGTATTGGAAAAATCTAAAAAAAATAACACACTTCTTTATAATTTTAGATCTTACCTTTGATCATTTTCCTCTAGCTCGTCTAATTCAATATCAGTCGAAATTCCAACTATCGAAGAGTTCTTTAAAGGACTTGCATGTCGGTGAGTTGGACAGTTTGGATCTAAGAAAAAAATTACTAGTTTTACATGTTATAAAATTTAATTCAAGGTTATTAGTTCTGCTATGTGCATTGATAGTCTCATAGGGTTTTTAATTATAACTGTATGGAATAATTAATCATTAAAACTAATTCTTGCATAATATGCTTAACAAATTATTATGCACATTTTCGTTTATAGTTCAAGCAGGTATTCCGTCAAAAATAGAGAATTCTAAAAAAAGCTTATTGAAGTTTGTAAACATCAGCATGAGAGCATTAGAAATAATGCAGAAGGCAAATAAAAACGGAAAAGTGCATTTTCCATTTGCTAGCTACGAAGGCTTAAAACAAAACTCTAAGCCGCTTTACTTTGTTTGAATGCGAGAGGGTTGTTGATATATTTTTTCCTTGGTTTGTGTCTTACAATCTATACTGTTTAATTAGTAGTTTACTACCGTTTAGTAGTTCTTACTGTACTTTTTTTTATTTATTTTATGACTTTTGATTTTTCTCGGCCGTAAATCCTCATAAATTTTTTCGAGTGTCTTAGACCATTGGAGGACTCCCATTCCAGGTTACGGATGGTTTTGGGATAAAGCTTAAGATAACATTATCAGTACTGATTCTGTTCTTTTAAATAATATTTAAAAAACATCTTGAAAAAAAAATGCAAAAATACAGGGTGGCGCATGGTGCCACTCATACGCCGCGGGGGCTTCAAGGAGAACGACAGTTTGTGTTGAAATGAAATTTTGTGAGCATATATGTAGGTTAATTCAGAGCACTTTTTAAAAATATAGAGAGTTCTACAGGGTGTCCCCCAAAAAACGTTACATATCTAAGATGTTTTTTTTTGTAATGGAACACCCTATATATTAATTGATTTTCGGATTCTGGGAGAAAAATAAAGGTGAGTTTTATAAGAGAAGGTTTTTGACATATTTAACATTTTCTAGAAATAAAGAACCATTTTTAAATTACAATAAAAGCTACCTAAATTGGAATTTACCCGGTGTAGCCTAATATGTAGTTAAACTAACTATTCTACTTTAAATCAAATTAAAACTTGATCCAAAAAGTTATACAGGGTGAGACAAAATTAATAATGAACATTGGTCGTCTTTAAAAGCATGTTACTCTTTTATTTTAAATGAAACACCCAGTGTATTATTCCGATATTCAATGGAGAATTCATGTCTCTTCAAAATACTATTAAGGTTGCCTACTCCTCAAACAAAGATTTTTCTAGATATTTTCATTTATATGATTTGATCTGAGTAGATTCTTATTATTTGATAAAATCTAAATGGTTGTGATATGTCTGACGCTCGGTCTGACGTTACTTCAACATAGCTGTCTAATTAGTCCAACTTTAACAACTAGTTATCATTTTGTTTAAGTTAAAACCAAAAAAAATCTCAGAAATTTGCCGAAAATGCAAACTTATCCTAAGTAAGATAGAATTGATATGATTCTATTAGTTGGTGAATGCAGTGTGCATTCGCCAATTAATAGAATACTTAAATGCTCCTGATTTTATCTAGTCTGGTTTTTTTGATGGGGATATGTTAAAGACAGTGTTTAAATTATTGTAGCTGCTTTTCGAGGTAGAACTCCACATAATGCCTTTTAAAATGAAAAGATCCTTTTGAAAAGAAAAACATTTTATGCAGTTAACAGGAAAGTTAGCATTTTGAGCATGTGATTTCATCTAACTAATTTTTGTCGCATAATTATAAGTTTATATCAAGTTTTAATTCTGTAATAATTAAAATATGATTTAAACGTGTATCTTTTTATTACCCCTAAGTATTTTATTCTACAATCTTTAATTTTTGTTAAATTAACAAAAGGTATATCACACAGCCACCTAGATTTTTTTAAATAATAAAGATTTACTGACGCAAAATCATAATAATTTAAATGTATGGGAAAATCTTTGCCTGAGGGGTAGGCAACCTTAATAATATTTTCAAGATATATAAATTCCCCATTGAACACCGGGAAAATATACTAGGTGTTCTATTTAGAATAAAGGAGTAACTTGCTTTTAAAAGTGACTAATGTTCCATATTAATTTTGTCTCACCCTGTATAACTTTTCGGGTCAAATTTCAATTTGATTTAACATACAATGGTTACTGTAATTAAATATCAGGCCATACAAGGTCAAGTAAAATTTAGGTAGCTGTTATCGAAATTTAAAATTTACTCTTCATTTTCACAAAATGTGAAATATGTCAAAATCCTTAGATTTTATGTATATGCTTCTTTAATAAAACTTACCTTTATTTTTTTCCTAGAATCCGAAAATCAATTAATATATAGGGTGTTCCATTAGAAAAAACAACTTTGATGTGTAACTTTTTTTGAGGACACCCTGTATAATTCTATATATTTTTATAAAATACTTTCAGTTAATCTACATATGCTGCCAAAATTTCAATTGGATATACACTACCGTTCTCCCTGGAGCTTCCGCGTATGAGAGGCGCCACCCTGTATACCGTTCTGTATGTTGATGAAAAATTACATAAATGGAATGATGTTGTTGTAAAGAAAGATTATAAAGCACATTTTTTTGATATCGATTTCAGATATTGATATTTTGTTTCAATATAAACAGTATAAAAGTTTTTAATTTTTTCTAAATTCTCAATGCCAATATTCTAGCATACCCTGAATCAACCAAAATCTTTTGCCTTTTTCGTTTTCTGGAAAATGCCTAATCGATAAAACAAAGCAATTTTGTACTGAAGCGTACTTTACGGCACCGACACAATGTTTAATGTCTTTAACGTAGAAAAAAGATCTGTATGCCAATTTAGTTTATCGAAGCTTGGATAAAATATATTAGGTTGGAGGTGAAGCAGGTGCTACTCTTTGAAAATTGTCCATGTATATTCTTTTTCTAATTTTAAAGACTAAAATTTTTTTGAATTGTATTATTTGTATTGTGCATTTTTTGTTGTTTGTATTTTTTTTTGTGATTTTGTTGTTTTGTGAGTGCTTTGTCGATGAAGCTGTTTTGGCTTTTTGTACAATAAAGCGTTGTTTGTTTGTTTTTTTGTACTTTTATGATCTTTTAAGCGTTAGTAATTCTTTTAGTAGAAAGTGATCCAGCAGCTTCGTAACATGAGAAACACTAATAGTAGGTTTGTTCTTTTTTAAAGTTAAATACTTCCAACTATTGCATTTAAACTATAGGTAATGTCATAGTATAAGGAATCTAGTAGATTTACTCCTTGTCAAATCCTTTGTTCTTTTTCTGCCACTTTATATGACCTTGTTCTCGCCTCCCGTGACCACTGACGTAGCTGTATAGTTGTGGTCTATTAACTAGGCAAAGTGTAGTCGTGGCACTCGCCGTAGTTTCACAGATATGTATTTAGAAAAATATGAGTTCGCAATAAAATAAAATAAAATAAATTGATCATCGAGTAAAAACTTGCTTGAAAACAGAATGTTTCCACATTTCGTGTAGGTAACAATTTTTCTGAATCTGAAAATCTTCTGATGGGAAGAAATGCGGAAAATATATATAATGATATATTTTTATATTATTATCTATTTCAGAGATTTTCTACAATTTTTTTTAAATTTAAAACAAGTTTAATTTTCTGTAGATAACTGGATTCTATTTAAAGCACACTGCGGTGTTGCCATTCTATTTCTTATTTACTAAAACTTTGGTTAAAAACATTATATTATATGAAAAGTGGCAAAAAACTACAGTGAATATAACTTTATTAATACTTAGCTATGTTTTCTTAAACATGACAAGGACACCAGAATAAATTCATGTCGAAAAATTTACTTTATCGTATACAGGGTATTTTTTATGGCGTCACCAAAATCGAAATATTTAAAATGTTGTATCTCATTTTTTTTAAATGCAACACCTAGTATATTATTTTTCTTTCAGATGTAGAATTAAAAAGTGAACATTTTTTGTATTTAAAGTGTTCTTAAATTTTTAGGCGTTTTGCAAATATTTTCTGTATTTCATTACATATGGGATTTTTAACAATAAAATATCAGACAAAGATCATATTAGGTGGCTTTGATAAAAATTTACTGTTGAAAGAGCTAAATGTAATAAAATACTGCGAATATCTGCGAAACCGTTAAAAATTTAGAGAAGCACTTTAAATAAAAAAATGTTCACTTTTTAATTCTGCATCTGACCGAAAAATAATATACAGAATGTTGCATTTAAAAAAATTGAGATATACAATTTTAAATATTCCGATTTTGGTGACGCGATCACCATAAAAAATACCCTATATAGAATAATGTATATAGAATGATGTAAAATTAAAAAAAATAAAATTAACTTTACCATAACTTTTTTGTGACACCCTGGATATAACAAAATATTTTAGGATACGACCCTTTATAAACCTTGAAACATATGAATAAAACTTTTTTCACATCTTCGACAAGAACGACGATATTGGGCTTCCTCGCAATAATGTGCCACCCTGTATATTTACGGTGGTTTAAAGCTAGGTGTGGCACTTTTCTTCCCTCAAATATAAACTCAATATTTTGTCTATAATATTTTGAATATTGTTATATTACGACCACTTATAATAAAAAATAAATAAAATAAAAAAACATAAAAAAATACAGTCCACTAAATTTATAATAGATTATGCTATTATAAAATTCTTTCATTTAAAAAATATGAATAATTTGCGGAGACTTCAGATGTACAAAATATTTACTCTAAAATTGTTTCAAAAACCAATCTATATAAATTATCTCGTAAATTATTATTGGAATGAAAATTTTATGGCAAATCCCCTGACCAAAGAATATTTTAATGCGCATATTTGAGACAACCTGTATATCTAAAAAACTATTTCTAAGATTTGCCCACATGCTAAAAAAAAATAAAACATTTAATTAATTACATAATATCTCAGCTTCTAAAATAAACAAATATAATTAAATGTTAATTGATAATTACTATCAGCTTGCCGATTTACATCCGATGGAAATCTAAAAAAACTCAAAGAACAATTTTTTGAATTATTACTACAATTAATAGCAGCACGCAGTAAGGCACTCATTTTTTGTCAATCCGTCTCTGTGCTGGGACGCAACGCTCGAACCTCGCAGCTCGACGGACGGAATTCAACTGAAACGCATTGCAAGCTGCCGATATTCGACAGCTTGCAAAAACTGGCAGAAAATATTTGCGAGAGTGCAACTACTCTTTTCCTTAAACTATGGCAATGTGTTTCTGGATTTCATAATATAGTTAGATATGATTCACCGCTTCTGATATAGAATTGTCAGCAGACTATCTAATTAGGGTTAATGGTTTTAAATACATTCAAATATATAGGGATGTTAAAATGTAAAACTTGAATTTATTAGCTATACACAGGGTGTTTCAAAAAACATGTGCCATCTCTCGTGGAGAGATTCTTCACGTAAAAATAAGATTTATTTTTCAACATAGGTCCGATTCTGCTTTGTTTCGTAGCTACAGCGTGTTAAAGTCTTAATATTTTTTCGATTTATTATAGTTTTCAAATGAAATTTGAGGGTAAAAGTTTATATATATATCTTATTTTTACGAGAGGAATCTCCCCACGAGAGATGGCACATGTTGTTTGAAACACCCTGTGTAGGTGTTTGTTAAAGGCGTTGTAAAATATTAACAAAGTCATACAAAAGTTATAAGGTTAATGTTAACAAAAGAACAAGAAAAAAAGGTATTAAAATCAAATGCAATTAAATGTAGACTCTATTATCAGACATTGTGGTCTTGGAAGAGTTGTAAAGAATGTTCTAATAAGTACTGGAAAGGTTCGTAAGTTGCCCAAGTAGCATTTGGACGTTATCTAACGTCGGGTATACGTCGCGTTCAATAAACCCGACGTCGGGTACCAACGTCGGTTTGACCGCCTGACGACCCTTATTTGCACCTAAATGGGGAATACAGATTCGGGTCGCCTCGACGTCGGTATCTGACCTAATAGGGAATGTAATTCTACCAATTACCAACGTCATATTACGTTGGATTTTAGTCACTTAAAATTCGTCGCTAAGCACTTACGTTACTTTTGGTTTCATATTCGCTACCAAGAATACATAAAAACCTAACCAAACTACCTAATTACAAATGGATTCATAATAACTCCTCGAATATAACTATAAGTGGCTACCTAATTTCATATTATAATAATTCTGAGTCATTAATCCAGGCATCAGTTTTGTCAACGGAAGTCACTTTTTTTATATATCTGATTAAAATACTCCGGAAAACAACGAGCGCCTTCAAAATTAGGTAGATTTATAAAATAAAAACATCTATAAACAAGTAACTCGCAAAATATTTTTTTTATTTTCTAGCTGGTTTAATCATAAAACTGTACTGTGGTTCCCCCCAAAATCAACCTTATCAATATTATTCTACTAGAAATCGGAATGTGAATATAAATTTTAAAAACAAAAAACGATTTTAAAATGGCTGACAATAGGATACTTGTTAAGAATGGCCGATTTCTGTGTCCGACTTTATATGAACTACCATTATACCAATTCCGACCGGGTCTCCAACATTAGTCGTCTCACACGACCAAAGTCATCAAACGGGATGACCGGCAATCGTACTATGACGTATATAATTCCAACGTACGCCACGTAACCTCACTTTGCGTATCAGTGATTTGTGGATTTGTGCAACTATATTTTAGTTTTTGTTTTCTCCTTAAAAAAATGGGCAGCAACTTTTTTAAGATAGTATATATACAAAATTTAAAAGAATTGGAACCAGTACCTCACATGTGGGAGGAGGATGGGGTTTCCTAAGCTTAAAAATGAAATTAAGATGCACCAGTGTAATGCAGCATCTCTTCCGGATAAAAAAAAAAACATTCGTGGGTGAAGGCAAGATATCACTACTACTATTATTATTTTGCAAAAGCCTCGACCTCTTTCTGTAAAATGTAGACGCATGTCTAAATGCCTTTTTAGTGATTTTTTAGGCATAATAAAAAAAATTAAGTTTGTTTACAAAAACTTTTTATTAGGTTATGTTCATGATGTTCATTAGGCCGCAAATGCTACTTAATGGGTTGTATTTACGGACGTAAATAGAGATACGTAAATTAGGTTATAAATAAAAACATAAAATACAACAAAATATAATTGGACGTCACTTTAGGGATTATCAGTGAGACGCATCCTATTCAGACAACGGGTAGACGTCGGGCTAGTTCAAGTATATGTACGTCGTGCAAGCCAACGTGGGAACGACGCGCGACGTTGGGAAATTAATAAAAATGGTACGTTGTTATTTTGTACGTCGACAGATCGTTGGATTTATTGGACTCGGATCGAACGACGTCGCTTTTAATAGGAAAGCGACGTCACCGGTCGTATAACCAGCACCCGACCAAAATTTGCACAAAGTCTGACGTCGCTTCAGGTCAGATTTAGTTCGAAGTCAGATAAATGCTACTTGGGTGGTAGGAATCAAGTATATCACATAATACAAGCTATGGGTATATCACATAATAAATTCTCTCTTTTCAACAGAAAGGGTGAATCATATACAAGTATATTATGAAAATCAAAAGACATTACAAATTGTTAACAGGCTATTAATTAAGGACATATAATTTTTTTTTAAAAAGTTAATTAATCAAGTTAAATTTGTATCCTAATTCTTCACATAATAGAAGCTAATTGTGTCTAGTACATAATCACATAATAGATTTTCTCTCTTTAACAGAAAAGGTGAATCCTATCTAAGTATATTATGAAAATATAATTTTATGTAATACATATCATTTTATAAAGCTAAATAATCAAGTTAAATTTGTATCCTACATCTTGTACTGTCAACACATAACAAAGGATACATGAAGACAATAAGAAAATGTATTAAAATCATATGCAATCAGATATAAACTATAGCATCAGATATTTTGGTCTTCGTAGTAATGCCAATTGACTAAGGATTTCAAATATTGACAATTTTGTTTCAATATAAACAGTATAAAAGATTTTAATTATTTCTAAATTCTCAATGCCAATATTCCAGCTTACCCTGAATGAACTAAAATCTTTTATTTTTTTCTATTTCTGGAAAATGCCTAATAGATAAAACAAAGTAATTTTGTACTGAAGCGTACTTTACGGCACCGACACAATGTTTAATGTCTTCAACGTAGAAAAAAGATCTGTATGCCAATTTAGTTTATCGAAGCTTGGATAAAATATATTAGGTTGCAGGCGAAGCAAGTGCTACTTTTATAGTCTTTTAAGCGTTAGTAATTCTTTTAGTAGGAAGTGATCTACCAGCTTTGTAACATGAGAAATACTAATGGTAGGTTTGTTTTAAAGTTAAATACTTTCAAATATTGCATTTTAACTATAGGTAATGTGTTTCTGGATTTCATAATAGAGTTAGATATGATTCACCGTTTCTGATATAGAATTGTGAGCAGACTATCTAATTAGGGTTTATTATTTTAAATACATACAAATATATACGGATGTTAAAATGTAAAACTTGAATTTATTGGCTATATACAGGGTGTTTTAAAAATCATGTGCCATCTCTCGTGGGGAGATTCTTCACGTAAAAATAAGATTTATTCTTCATATCAACATAGATCCGATTCTGCTTGGTTTCGTAGCTACAGCGTGTTAAAGTTTTAATATTTATTATAGTTTTCATTTGGAAAAAATAAAAATAAAAATGAAACTTCTACACCCTGTATCTCTGAAACTAAACATTTTAGGACATACATTTATATAAACTTTTTTACTTATTTTTATCAGTAAAATATGCTGCCGAAGTTTCCGGAATACAGTTCGGACCACCCTGTATATATCTTCTTTTTACGTGAGGAATCTCCCCAAGAGAGATGGCACATGTTTTTTAAAACACCCTGTGTAGGTGTTTGTTAAAGGCGTTGTGAAATATTAACAAAGTTATACAAAAGTTTTAAGGTTAATGTTACCAAAAGAACAAGAAGAAAAAGTATTAAAATCAAATGCAATTAAATGTAGACTATTATCAGACATTTTGGTCCTTGAACAGTTCTAAAGAATGTTCTTATAAGTACTGGAAAGGTTCGTAAGCTGGTAAGAGTCAAGCATATCACATAATAAATTTTCTCTTTTCAGCAGAAAGGGTGAATCATATACAAGTATATTATGAAAATCAAAAGACATTACAAATACTTAACAGGCTTTTAATTAAGAACATATAATTTTAACTTTAATTTAACTTTAATTTGATTAATGCCGCTAAATGGCCCAGCAGCTGATGCGGCTTATATAAAATCCTTCTTCTTCTTCTTCTTCATATAATTTTAAAAAGTTAATTAATCAAGTTAAATTTGTATCCTAGTTCTTACATTTTCGACACACAACAAAGAAGACAAGAAGAAAAAGTATTAAAATCAAATGCAATTAAATGTAAAAATGTTATCAGATAATTTGGTCTTTGTAGTAATGTCAATGTATAGTTATAAAAAGTATTCTAATAGGTACTGGAAAGATTTATTAGCTGGTAGGAATCAAACTCATCACATAATCGAAGCTAATTGTGTCTATCACATAATACAGGGTATGTGTCGATCTCATAATAAATTTTCTCTCTTTAACAGAAAAGGTGAATCATATCTAAGTATATTATGAAAATATAATTTTATGTAACACATTTTTATAAAGCTAAATAATCAAGTTAAATTTGTATCCTACATCTTGTATTGTCAACACATAACAAAGAAGACATGGAGACAGGAAGAAAAAGTATTAAAATCAAATAATGGCAAGCAGATATAAACTCTAGCATCAGATATTTTGGTCTTCGCAGTAATGCCAATTGACTAAGGATTAAAGAGTATTCTAAAAGGTGCTTGAAAAAATTATTAGCCGGTAAAAGTCAAATACATTATGTATATCTATATAATAGTTTTTCTCTCTTCAATAGAAAAGGTTAATCCGATCCAAATATATTATAAAAACCAAAATATTATCAAAGTTAGTAGTCTATAATCATTAAAAGTTAAATTCGTATCCTAATTATTATATAGTCTCAAAATTAATCTTTTATATAGTCTCACAATATAAGAGAAAGTGTCCTTTTTGTTTTCAATATTAAATTTATCACAGTTGTGATTTTTTGAAATACCTACAATAAACTACAGTATACAATACAAGAACAAAAAGTAGATTTTGTCCCTATCACAAGACAAAGGCCCGTCGTTTATGTTGTTTTAACATAACTGTGTAAAATCCTATTTTTTTAAACCTTACATGGAGTTATATAAAACCAAATATGTTTATTATTACATTTATTTAAATTCTAGTAAATTTTTTTGTGACCTTAGTTTGAATAATATATGATCACGATATGTATATTCCTGAGGAACACTGCAGTGTATTTTATTGACCTAAATCTATATAATAATCTAACCATATTAATTTATAATACCTGTTAATATTTGTCGTACAGATCCTTGCCGACATCTCCCCCTGGAATGACTAGCCCTAACTGTAGCCAAAAGGGCTCGTTTAGGCATGTCGGAGTATTCAGAACAGTGATTGGTATGATTCGATTTGAAGTTAACGTGATTTGGAGAAGCGTGCGTCGAAGCCAGCTGAATTGAGGAATTATCTGAAAACATTAGGTTTAGGTTTAAAACTGATTGAAATATATCCAATGAATTGAATGTGATGTAAGGAAGTTTTTATTTAAATGAAAGAAAATCTTGATTAAAAGTTTACAAATTTTCATAAAATTTTACAGTTTTAGCGAATAACAATTATATTATCATTAAAAAGAAATAGAATGAGAAAACAAATAATTAATATTAAACATATATAGGAATTCGAATAATTATAACATAATGTTAGTTAAAAATCATTTTTAACGCATGCAAAAACCATACGATCGAAAAAAAAACGGTGTCAAGAACGGCTGCGAATGACAATTTATAATAATTTTGGCGAGGTCAAGTTCTAGACGTCATTACTTGGCTCGTGTTCTTTTTTATTTTTTTAATGGTGTATATTGCCAACTGGCCTTAATAAGGTTGTAGTTAATTCTTATATTGAGAAAAAAATGATTTTTAAATGGTATAGTTTAAAATTCGAGAAAAAAAAACTTTTTGGATATATAATTGTGTATCTAGAAACGTTCTATCCTTTTCAGTTTTTCTATAATTAGTGTTAATTTTATAAGTTTTATGTCGATTTTTAGTTAGTGACGTCTAGAGATTGACTCGCTAACATTATTATTGATTTTTATTCACAGCCTTATTTGACACCGTTTTTTTCAATTATACGGTTTATAAATATAAAGAAACGACTAACAGCAACAATCCTCCAAGTATCTAGTTTTAGAGTTTAAACACAGCATCAGTAAAAAGTTTCCTATACAGGGTCCGGCAATAGTGCGTCGGGCATCTGTAGCTCCTAGAATAAAAAACTTGGTTTGGGTTTCTTTTTGATCAGTTTACATAATCGAAAAATATTATTAAATAGGTTTTGATAGTTTCAAAGATATTAAAAAATAATTAAAAAAAATATTTTTTTTAACCTTTCTTCAAAAAATTATTAAAAATACAAGAAATGTCCTGGAATCAAAACTATATTAGGTATTTACTTTAAATGGTCTGTACTTACTTTGCTATAAATATCGTAATTTTAAATCATACAGGGTGTTCAAAATTCTTCGTCAAACTTTCTAATATAAAATAGTTTTTCTTTGTTTTTTTAAATGGAACAGCCTGTGTATTATTTTTTTATTAGACGGAGAATTCAAAAATAAACATTTTTTGTATTTAAATTTAATGGTTTCGGAGATACACCCAGTAATATTTTATATGGCTGTTTCAATGGTAAAATATGAGAGAAAAATCATTGGGTGGCTTTGATAAAAGATTACTGTGGAAAATGCCATATAAAATATAAAACAATGAATATTTTCATTTTTATTTGCGAAACCGAAAAAAATACTCTAAATGCAAAAAATGTTCATTTTTTAATTTTCCATCTACTGAAAAAATAATATACAGGGTATTTTATTAAAAAAAACGAAGAAAAACTATTTTATATTTTAGAAAGTTTGGCGTAGAATTTTGAACAACCTGTATTATTTACTATTACCGTATTTATAGCAAAGTAGGTACAGACCATTTAAAATAAATATCTAATATAGTTTTTATTTCAGGACAGGTTCTAGTATTTTTAATATTTTTTTAAGAAATGCTGAAAAATGTATATTTTTTATTTATTTATTAATATCTCTAAAACTATCGAAATATATTCTCTCATATCTTAGGATTATGTAAAGTGATCTGAAAGGACGCCTAAAGTGCAATAATATACAGCGTGTTCCATTTAAAAAAGGCATCCCGATCCACCACACTTTTTTGAGCCACCCTATAGAAGTTAAAATATTTTCCTGAAATACATCCTAGTACATACTTTAGATTTGCACTTCACCAAAATTCCCAAGTTTTTTATTCTAGGAGCTACTACAGATACTCGGCGCACTATTGCCGGACCCTGTATAGAATATAAGATTTATAAATTTTGTAATTTTTTTTGCAATTTTACAGTAAAGTAAAAGTTTAAGGAATGCTATATTTTACCGTTGCTATTGTAAATTCAACGAAATGTTTTAATGATTAATCTATACTAATATATAAAATCCTTAAGTGACTGCCATACTGATTAATCACGATCCTGCTCAAACCACTCAACGTAAGAAGCTCAATTTTGGCATTCAGGTTGATTCTAGGGTGTAGAGGTTCAATAAGGAGGGATTTTTCGAAATTCCTGTTCCAAGAGGGTGAAACCACCCCTCAAATATTACAATATTTTTTATTTAAAAAACGGTCAAGTTTCCAAAAACACGCTTAAATACGTATATTTTATTTTGTTTTTTTACGTATTTTAAGATTTTTATAAATGTATACAGGGTGTTTCGAAAAATCTGGTCATTGATTAATCACGATCCTGCGTAAAGCGCTTGACGTAAAAAGCTGATTTTTGGAAAACAGATTGACTTTAGGGTGCAGAGTTTCAATAAGAAGGGATTTTTCGAAACTCGAATTCTAAGGGGGTGAAACTGGGTGAAACTATCCCTCAAATATTAAAATAATTTTTATTTAAAAACCGGTGAGTTTTTCGGAAAAACTCTTAAACACGTATATTTTATTTTGTTGTTTTTTAAGATTTTTTATAAATTTATACAGGGTGTTTCAGAAAATATGACCATTGAGCAAGCACGATACTGCTTAAACTGCTTAACGTTTAAAACTGACTTTTGGTAAACGGATTGACTGTGGGGTGTAGAGGTTCGATAAGGAGGGGTTTCTCGAATCTCAAATTCCAAGAGGGCGAAAACGCCCCTCAAATATTACAATATTTGTTATTTAAAAAACGGTTAGTCTTTCGGGAAAACGGTTGGACAAGCATAATTTATTTGGTTTTTTTACCTATTTTGAATTTTTTAAAAAAATCATACAGGGTGTTCCAAAAAGTTGGGTAATTTCTTAACCACGATTCTGCTTAAACTGCTTGACGTAAAAAGTTTATTTTTGGCAAACGGATTTTTCGAAAGTCAAATTCCAACGAGATGAAACTACCCCTCAAATATTACCAAGTTATATAATAATATCGCCATATTGTTTTTTCTCATGCTGACATAAATGTGAGAAAATTTTATCCAGTTTGTATGTTAATGGAAATTCTTGCTTTGATTTATGATCACCATTACAAACGATTAATTCGACGTGAACGAAGTCGCGGGTACACGCTAGTATGTTATAAATTGCAATAGAGACACACATGTAAATTTGTTATTTTTTTAAATCTAAGATGTATTTAAACTGTGAGTATGCTTTCTTTTATATTGATTAACACAAAGACATTTAAGATTACAATTTGTTAAAAGTAGAGTAGCTACCATGTTTATTTAATTAAACATTTTATTAAGCTATAACTTATATTACCTTCGATTCCTTTACAGTAATAGTTATGAGACGGTGATGCTGGCGCTTTATGATAACCCACTGTCGGACAAGGTATGTTTTCTTTATTTTTACAAAACGTCAATTTTAAATATCCTTTTCTTACACCATGTGCCAAAATACTACCTAATTCTGATAAAAGGATCAACATTAAAGGTACTCCTATTAAGGCGTAAAGTATTGCCATGATTTTTCCCAACGCTGTTCTTGGAGAGAGTTTTCCATAGCCTGTAAATAAAAAGAAAGTGGATAACATGTAAGTTTTTATATTAAGCAATATTTTTGATAAATTTTATACTGCACTCAAAATGCAACGGAAACATTTTGCATCAAAATTAAAGTGTTATATTTTATTAATTTTTAGCCCAATTTTTATAATTTTTTTAGCAAGCTGTATGACATTAAAAATATATGAAGTATATAAAAAAGTTATAATATAATATCCTAGAGACTTTAAAGCTAAACACCACTTAGTTTTACGGTCATAATATTTATACGAAAAGTAGGTAAAGTTAGATTTTTGTTACATTACTAAAAGTGCCAGCTAAGCTAGGGTTGCCAACTGTCCTCTATTCCAGAGGACAGTCTTCTTTTTTATCTCACTATCCTCTTTTCTCTCATGTTTTGAAAAAATCATCTTTTTTACATGCCCCAAACTTAAAATATGAAAAAAACGTATATCGCCACAATGCTTTAAAAAATTGTCATTCTGTGTCTTTTGCTACTCCCACTCGTTTGTACAGAAAAGAAAATAAAGAAATATTTATGTACAAGAAATATTTGTGGAAACGATAAACATGTTTAACTATTTTATGTTACTTTTGCTTAGTTTATTTGGTTTTCAAAAAAGTTTTGGGTATAAATATTTTTAAGAAAGTAAGAAAGACCATCAATCGCATACCGTTTACATAACTTTTTGGTAAATTCTAGACATTTGGGCGAAGATTCAAGAAATGGTTGTCCTCTAATTTTTATTTTGAAAGTTTGATCCAAAGCTATGAAAATTTTTAAACTATACCGGGTGCGTCTCAAAAGTGGCTCACCCCCTATAACTTTTTTATTTTTTCAGTTAAAAAACGAGATTTGGTATGTTAGTATATGACATAAATTCGGATTGATTGACGTATTCACTTGTTTTCGGTCACTTCCTGTTTCACCGGAAATGACTACAATTTTTGATTTTTAAATGGCACCCTGGGTATTTTTTTACTTTATTCGGTAGAAGATAACACTCTGAATATGTCAATTTTTGGCATTTTCGCATATGGTTTATTTGAAATTATAACTGGCGGTTTGTAACGAAAATTTGACTCGAAATACAAAGTGTGTAGTATCAAATTATTCGTAAAAAATGATTTTTCCAAATATGCTAATGAGCCACCCTCGTTCTATTTGAAAAAATTAAGATATGATTATGATGATTGAAAATTCAATTGGTCAATCACATTGAAAACAATAATATACTGCCTGATACACAGTCCGGATTTAGGGTAGAACATAGCTGTACTACCGCTTTATTAAATGTTACAGATCATATATTTAGATCAATAAATGAAGACAAATTTACATTACTTGTATTACTGGATTATAGTAAAGCTTTTGATGCTCTGAATCACAAAGCATTATCTAAGATTCTAGAACATATTGGGTTAACTAGTTCAGCTGTGGATTTTTTTAGACAGTACCTCAATAACAGAAAACAATTTGTTAAACTGGAAAATCAGTCATCCTCATGCCGCACTCTAACTCGAGGAGTGCCACAGGGGTCAATTTTGGGTCCCATATTATTTAATATTTATACAGCAATTTTTCCTAAATTTCTAACTTATTGTAAGTCACAAATGTATGCCGATAATTTTCAACTATTTTACTCTTTCCCGAAACACTTAGTTAAAGAAAGTTGTGACAAAATTAACTATGATCTTAAGAATATTTATGGAATTTCTCATGATCATTCATTGACCTTAAACCCCAATAAATGTGTGGCCATGCTTTTTGGTTCATCAAAATATAGGAAGGATATTACTAATATGGTCGACATTAAAATTAACAATGTAACAATACCAGTTAAATCAGAGGCAAAAAATCTTGGCTTGATATTAGATAACAATCTCAGATTTCAGTCACATGTAACGGGTAGCATTAGGAAGGCAATAAATAATCTTAAAATCTTATACAACTCAAAAGATATATTAGACCAAAAAAGCAAACTACTGTTGTGTAATACTCTAGTTTTATCAAAGTTCAATTATTGCAATATAGTTTATGGACCTTGCCTTACCGCTTTTGATTCGGGACGGATACAAAAAATCCAAAAATATTGTTTACGTTTTACTTACGGAATTAAAAGACAACAACCCGTTTCGTATAAGCTAAAAGAAGTAGGATGGCTTGATATAAAAACAAGGTGTTTTATGCATTTCTCCTTATTATTTTATAAATGAATATACTCTAAGCATCCTAAATACCTCTACCCGAAAATATCTTTTAGAGAAGATGTTCACAACCTAAATTTAAGATTTAAAGGTAATCTCACTCCTCCTACCTATAGACTGACAATTTTCAAGCGTTCTTTCTCATATAATATAGTCAAGATATTTAACTCATTACCTCGTACGATAACATCTGTAACGTCACTATATGTATTCAGAAGATTATTAAAAGAGCATCTCTCACAAATAAACTAGCCCTTATTATGGATATATCTGGTTTAACTGTTTAATTAGATATTGGTAGGATTGATAGCAAATTCTATTGTTGCATTAAGTATAATTATATTACTAGAAATATTAAGCAATGTTATTATATTAATGTCGAAAAAAAAATATAATTTTTGTTTAGCAGATTTTGGCAATGTTAGAAAATAATTTAATAACTATTTTGATTTAGATATTTATTGATAAGGCGTGTGTATATGTATATATGTATATATTTTTTGTTGTTTTTTTTTGGGTTGAGTGTAAAAACAGTCTGGTTAGATTTAATAGCAAGACTGCACTTTCGCCCTTTCATAATGTATCTCCATATAGTTATGAATAAAGCTTATTATTATTATTATTATTATTAAAAATACGATTTGAGCATTTTCTAACTGGCCAGGATAAGATACTAAAAACATTAGACGATCAAATCTATTTTTCCAAGGCTCCTTGATTAAGAATTAGTGTTTTTAACATAGCCATGGCACTCTAGATTAAATTTTAAAATAGATTTTTATTAAGCGAGAATGTCAAAAGTTGACATATGATATGTCATTCTATTCAGAATATCATTTTTTATCGAATAAAGTAAAAAAATACCGAAGGTGTCATTTAAAAATCAAAAGTTGTAGTAATTTCCGGTGAAACAGGAAGTGACCAAAAACAACTGAATACGTTATTCAATCCTAATTTATGTCATATACTGACATACCAAATCTCGTTTTTTATCTGAAAAAATAAAAAAGTTATAGGGGGTGAGCCACTTTTTAGACGCACCCGGTAGCTAAAGGAACGATATTAGAATCAAAAAATATCAAAATTTAATTATTGCTACAATTTTTTTATTAAGTAATATATTAATTGTTCTTACCTACTGTGGTTAGGAGAGTGATTGTGTAAAGTAACGATCCACCAAAAGTCCATTTTGCTCCGGTTAGTGTCAAAGAATCATCGTTTCTGGCGTTTTCTACTACGGACCGTTCAAATTTCTTCAGTTGTTCTGTAACAAGTTGCGTCCAATTTTTCTCGTATAATACATTTAATCGTTCTGTAACAAAAAAGTACATACATATCTTTTGAATTATATTAACTATAATTAACTCTAAATATACATGATTACCGTTTTCATCCTACACAGATTCTACAAAATTTAAAATTATTTCTATCGGAATATTTTTTTGGAGAGTATGTAGGTCTATCTGGATCACAGCATATTAAGTACCGGCAGGCCAATTTATCGTCTTTTTAAAAGTTGGATAGCTGGTTGCTGGATAAACTGTGAAAAAGGTCCATATCAAAGTTGTATTTTGTAATGTCAGCAGAGTATATTTTATTTTGTATTCGGATTCATGAAAGAAAACTATGGGGTCAGTTTTATTAATGTAGATTATGCTGAAAAGGTAAGTTTTTTTCTATATTACCTAGATTATAATTTATGCTATATAACAGTTGAAATAAATTTTTATATTTGTGTATGGTGACAACTAAAAAATATCTTGAAAATGTTATTTATTGATACTAGTAGCCATAGTAATTTAATGAGAGCGGTTTAGATTTTGAAAGATTATTATGATTTTTGAATATTCTGACTTTGACAAGAGAAAATTATTTCTGTTTTTGTTTGCCGTTGTTCTTGTAGAGAGAATGTAGAATGTTTAGGAGGGGAGTTAATCACCGCGACCTTATAGATCTAATGTGTGTTCCCCTTTCTTGAGTTATAACGAGTTATAACTCATCATACAGTCTCAGGGCTTTAAGAAAAGCCAGTATCTGAGACGGCTCCACAGAGGCCAGCTCTCCATCCTCGACATCAGACGTACCAAGGTTCATGGCACGAATGGTCGTCGTCTCGGCTGAAGATTCTGACTTTGACAAGAGAAAATTATTTCTGTTTTTGTTTGCCGTTGTTCTTAGCGACCGCTATAGCAGCGCCAGATCGCGTATAACGGTCGCGACCCAAAATAATTTCGCGATCCAAAATTTTTACGGGCTTTCCAATCTAAACTTGTTGCATTTATCTATGCATTTATCTATGACAAATATGACGAATTGTCATGATGTTGTCATCTTGGTTGTCATGATAACGAAAACGAAAGGCGATTGTTCTAATTTCTATTTAGAAATTACGTTTTATATCGCTGCTTCTTTCTCTCTTGTTATATTAGAATGAGATAGTGGGCCCAATAGACGCAGTGCGCAGATCAACATAAATAGAACGAAATTTTGCGTTCTGAGTTGCGCTACGGGAACGTTGTTCCTCTCTTTGCCATTTAATTTGCCAGTCCCTTTTTATTTGTTTGTCTATGTCTTTTATGCATTTTTAATGTACCTATTCTCTGCTTTTAAGTTTGCTTCTTCTTTTCAATCGAGTTTAATATTGAAAAGTACTTTATTAATAAACTGTTAAACTCGTTAGACAGCTCAAGTGAAGATTTGCAGGTCCAATATTAAAACAGATCAATAATAAATAAAGAAATCTAATAATTAATATTTATATTTTTATAGCTTAAAAAACATTGTTGTAATCTTGTTTTTCATGTTTTCTTTAAATGTTCCTGACTTTAAGAATGAATGGCTGCATGATAAGTTTAAATGGTCCTAAAAAGTCATTCTATTTAGCTAATGAAATTTATTTACCTTTACTGCCTACCTCCATTGCTTTTGGATGTAAATATAAAATATTATTACAAATTTTAGAAATTAAATGATAATTTCACTCGAACTTCCAATATTTGCTTGATTTCACATAAATGACATTGATTGACAAACAAAACCAGAAAAACCAGCCTCCTCGCGCTGGTTAGTTTGGTGACAGTTACAACCGAATTTTTCAGGAACCGTGTTCCGTAATAAGAAAACTTTCAGGAAACCGATAGAAACGGAACATAAAACCACAACCAAGGTAAGCAACAGAATACACCCTAAGATTTTTGAGATTTGTCAAGTCTTGCCAAATGACAGGTTATAATTTGTGTATGATTTGTGTCAAATTATGTCAAATAACCTGCGTTTTTTGGAAAATGATGCATTTTGATTCGTGTTATTACGTGTGTTTTGTGTCTTTTGAAGATAAGTGGAGGAAAAATCGATAGAAAATTAAATGTAGACCCAGAGTTTATAGTTAATATTCGGTGCCCAGACAGAGAGTTTTATACACCAATAAATAGGGTTACCAGACGTCCGGATTTTCATTACGTCCGGTTGAGTCCGGGCGGATTTTTTATAAGCGTCCGGATTTTAATATTCCATTAAGAAATGTGACAATAATGCAAAATAATATATTAGTTTTAATAAATTGAGTTCCTTAAAAAATTGTTGACAAATTCAGCAGTGTAAATTCATTGTTTTACTTTGTAAGTTTTAAGTTTTGAAAGTCGTAAATGTATTTTTTTTTCAAACGTCACAAAAGTATTAATTTTTGCGACGTGACTGACAACACACAAAAGCAATTATAACGCCTAGGCATAAAAATAAAGCACTTTTACGGCATAGCACAAAAGTACGAAATGGTACGAAATATATTAAAACTGTCATAGTGTCAAATTCAACGAGCGTAACCATAGTTTCCCGATATACGTATAATTACTTACAAGGTATTACTTTTAAATCTTTTTATATTATTTGGAATGTTTGAAATTGTTTAAAAAAATATTTGTGGCATTTAAAAAAAATAGCATGTTCTATTCAGAGTAAAAATGATTTTTTGTGTCCTCATCTGTATGTCAAACGTCCACTCCACAACCTCACCACAAAAAATATAATTTTTACTCCTAATAAAACAATATACTATTTTTGCTCTTATATCGCTAAAAATTATGACGTACGGATTTTGTCCAAATTTTTCGAAGGCTTGCCCTGTGTGGAGATTAATCAATACTGATTTAGAAATAACAAAAAAACAATTTAAGCGCAAATAATTGAATTTCCTTTAACGTAGAAGTGAATGTAGGAATTTTCAGTAAAAGAGGTGTCTTGTTAAATAGAAAAATAAACTATTTTCAAGAGAACTCCACGCTGAGCTTGCTAAATTTGACACATTTGGGACTGCACCAGATTGGCAAATAGCACATCCTTTAAAGTGCAATATTGCAATTTTATGTATTTACCCCAACTGTACCGAATGTTACCACCGTCTTTTTTGTATACAGTTTGAAATTTTAATTTCCGTCCATATTGGATTTAAAATTAATGAAGTATTTGTTAATTTTTGTCTTAAATTTTGGAATAATTTTTACACTTTAGTTTTGGCTGTTTATAAAAACAAAGAAATTTGATTTTCATCTTAGAAGTAAAACTGTTTTGATTTTTCAAAACCTTCAAAAGACTTTTTTGTCAAAAGTCAAGTTTCGTTCAAAAAAAGTCAAAAATAGGGCAAGTTACGAATAGTTACCAATTAATTTGTTGATTAAGTAGATTTCAAGAACATATGGCTCAGGTTATTATTATTATTATAAATTTTGCGTTGCTCAATATATTGTTGATAAAGACACATACATACATAGCACAGATATTAATAATTTAGTAAGTCTTAAATTACAATATGAGAGCGCCAAAATTAATAAATGTAAAGATAGTATGAACAGAGACAATAGTTCAATTTCTTACAGTTCTCTGTTCCTGTTTGTTGTGCTCTAGTTTCGGTAATTAATGATTATGCTCGGTTGGTTTTGACTCGCTTAGCTAGTTTTGCCACGCTTGCTCGGTGCCAACTGGGCGTCAGATGAACGCTCAATTTGTAGATATTAGTTTAGTTTTAATCCTCTGCTAATGATGCTAAAATGGTTAGTAAAACGCGGGTTCAGTGCAATAGCAAACGGTAAAATTGTGTAGTAAATTGTAATGAATTAGTGTTTTATTTTGTATGATGATGTACATATTTTCAGGGCTGGTAGATCTCGATAAAAAAAAACATATTCTCTCTTTACCGTTTTCCAAATAAATTCAAAATAACCGAGTTATTTTAACTTGAAAATTAAAATAAACATGATTTTTTGCTCTAATTTTGAGAACCACTGGATCTTTTCTAGGTTTTCTTTCTAGTAAAATTAATCTACTACCTATGTTGTCATATTATCAACAAACTATGTTTTCTAACTAAGAACTAAAGAAAATTTCAAAAAAAATTTCAATAAATTCCACATTTTCAGAATGTTTTTCTGGGGTAGAAATATACTACCTCTAAAAATATTTGCACTTATTTAAGACTTACCCTGTAGAATAAGGAATACAATGAAAACATAATTTGAGGTCAATAAAATTTTATGTCAAATATGGCTTTTGAATAAAACGAAAACACATCTCAAACATAGTTTTAGTAACAATTTATTGTAATTTATGAAGTTACAATTATTATATCTATACAAAAATATGTATACAAAATGCATGTATACAAAAATATCATATAACTAAAAGTGTAATCTTATTGATAATTGGATATTGTTTTAATAGAGGATTAACTTTAATATTATAAAATATAGGGCGTTTTAAATATTTTCTAGTTTTAAGTATTTTTGTATTAAAATACATTCTATAAACAAAGGCACTTGAGTTATAATGAATAATTTACAATATAGGGTGGTCCGAACTGTATTCCGGAAACGTTGGCAACATATTCTGCAGATAAAAGTAAGTAAAAAAGTTCGTATGAATCTATGTCCTAAAATGCTTAGTTGTTTCGGAGATACAGGGTGTAAAAGTTTCATTTTTATTTCGATTTTTTCCAATTAATTTATGAAGTAATGTCAATATTTGGATTAAAATTGATATCTAGGAGTTTTTTGACATGAGAAATTTGATTTTAATGTCAATATAACTCCTACTTAGGGCGCCACCTACATCCTTTTTAACTGGTTTGAAGAGTAATAAATTTTCGTCCGTACCTGTATAAAACTACTGAGTAAAAAATATACATTTATGACATTTTTTACGTAAAAAAAACTCTTGGTAATAATCGCTACGAGTAATGATTCTCGAGATATTTGGAATCGAAATTATCAATACCTGTCATGATTGATATAAATTAAATATGTTGACTAAATAGTTATTAGACTGAAATCATAAATTTGAAATGTTTTTGTGCGAAAAGTTGAACAACAGAAACTGTTTTATTATCGTTTTTTCGTAGAAAAATTTATGATTAATTTAAAAAAATAAAATTTTTCCTAATTTATTATATCAGTCAAATAACTATCTACTCAACATGTTTATTTTTTCTCAATAATGTCATGTAATGACTATTTCCATTCTAAATATCTTGAGAACGGTTGCTCGTAGCGATTTTTACCAAGAGATGTTTTTTACGTTAAAAATCACGGAAATGTATATTTTTTTCCTCAGTAGTTTTATACAAATACGGACGAAAAGTTATAACTCTTCATAACAGTTAAACACATGTAAGTGGCGCCCCCTGCAAATAGGAGTCATATTGACATCAAAATCAAATTTCATATGTCAAAAAACTCCTAGATACCAATTTTCATCCAAATATTGACGTTACTTCATAAATTATTTGGAAAAAATCGAAATAAAAATGAAACTTCTACACCCTGTATCTCCGAAACTAAGCATTTTAGAACATACATTTTTACGAACTTTTTTACTTATTTTTATCTGCAGAATAGGCTGCCGAAGTTTCCGGAATACAGTTCGGACCACCCTGTATATCTACCTACATTCAAAAATTAAAATCACAAAGAACAAGTCGTACTAGTGACGCAACTTTCCGTAGATGTATCGTATTGATACCCAGAAGTACAATTCACCAAAACTACATAGTAATTGCCTAGAGCTAAGTAACACCCGTAGTACTGATTACAGTTTTCTGCTTCCCACGTTTGGGAGCTGTTAC
Source organism: Sitophilus oryzae (assembly GCF_002938485.1). Lineage (NCBI taxonomy): Eukaryota > Metazoa > Arthropoda > Insecta > Coleoptera > Curculionidae > Sitophilus > Sitophilus oryzae. The sequence continues at coordinate 1,281,344 of NW_022145801.1, read as the reverse complement.
TACAACTCGATGGACCTGTGACACTTGATGTAGCAACTGTAGTAGTTGATGTAGTCGATGTAGTAGAACCATTACAAGCGATATCTTCATCGCAAGCTCCGGAAGTTGTATTGTAGCCCACTCCTGATGTGCAGTTGATGAGGACAACGTAGTAGTTCCACAAGACTTGCACGCAGGCGTAGTAGGAATCGCACTCTGTAGTCTCCCATCTATCTGAAGAGTTGGTACAATTGGATGGTACTTGTGAATTTACTGGGTTGTGATGTATTTGCAATACAGCAAACTGTAATTGAATTGTGTTAGTTTAGTTGCATAATATGTTTTATTATATGTTTGAGGACGATACCCAAGCAGCATTTGGACGTCGGGACAACGTTGTGTCACGCGACCAAACGTCGGGGCGCAACGTCGGCACAACCTCGTGCCAACCCTAGTCTGCACTAGTTTGGAGAATAATTTTTGGGTCGAAACGACGTTGGATACCGACGTTGGCTAGAAGCCTAATTTAGTACAAACTGCAACGTTGTTTAAAATCCTAATTCATAGAAATACAAAACTAATATGGCGTCTAAGTCGCGTTTTATCCTAAATTGGGATAATTATAGTAAAAATATTATTTTTATGATTTAGTTTGGTTTGATTTGGTTGACATATGTCAGATGGCAGTGAAGGAAAACAAAACAAAAGTATTTAAGTGTGGAGGATGTTTGAAGATCATAATTATTGAAACACTTTAACCGACTCTGTAACTCGTTACCCAAGGCAAAAAAGTTAAACGCAAACAACTTTATTGATAAATGTATTGTTTCTACTTTGAAAAATACTAATGGGCCTTAAAATTAAAGAACTTTTAAAAATTTTCTTAATTTTTTTTTTTAGTAAAATGAGAATAATTTATTCGCAGTCGAAAAAATTGTTTTCGCGTGTTTTTGGGGTCAAATATTTCAAGTTAATGTATTCAAAAGCAGGAATTGCTATTTTAGGAACGAAACATTTTCTTATTTAACAACATGGCGGCTTTCACTTTGTTGTTTTGGAGATTAAGATGGAGTAGTTCGAGTAGTCGCATACTGGACTAATAAAGTCGCAGTTTGGCCTTAACAGGTAGTATACTAGACGCAAGATTGCCTAATTTAGTCATCTTAGAGTCTAGCTTGTGCCGCCCTCTATAATCTAAATAAACGAGGGAGTGGATAAACTATCGGTAATATATGTCGATGTATATTTAAATTTAGTTTTATATGTACCCTTCTTATGTCCCATTTTAATTAAGTTTTTTATAAAAACAAAAACAGCACTGAACTGTCTGACTGAACAGAACAATGAAGTGAAAATTTAAGATTTAAGGTTATGGTTCAATACAGTTGCAAAAAGGTAGTGACTCGACGTCCTACCAACGTAAGAATAAGGAAATCTAAACAACGTTGGAATTAGCAAAACAGACGACGTTTGCATAACGTTGGAATAGGTCCTGAAACTGACGTCGGAAAACTCAATATTTTCCAACGTTATAACTACGTTGTCCGAATCACCTAAAGATCACTTAAGCAAAAAAGGTTACAAGACAACGTTTATTCGACGTCGCAGAAGCTTCTACTTTGCTGTAGTACTAGTCCAACGTCGGCACAACGTTATAAAAACGTTTAAATTTATTTTAATACCCAAGGTAGGGAGCTAACTATTTTTTGTAACTAATCCAACGTTGTGTTTAGTAAACATGTGGTTGCAAGTCGTGAAAATGCTACTTTGGTAGCTCCCAGCGCAAACCTAGTTACGGCACTGAGTTCTACGTGAAAAATTCTATGAACTCAGTTTTTATCTTTTCGATAAGTTATAAGATAACTGAGATACAAGGGAGGTCAAAAAATGCAACTTTTTCAAAAATTTTCTGTATTTTAGAAACCAGCTGGGAAAAATATGTGTGTAGAATTTAAAAAAAAGTAGTTCATTGATGTAAAAACCGCATCTTTGTATCTCTACTCAAAAACGAGAAACCCCATAAAACCCACGAAAATGGGACACCCTGTATATTAAGTTAATTTGAAAAATAGCTGGTTTGCTTTAAAACTAGTCAAGTATTCATTTTAGCTGTAACGTATATACCGCATGATCGAAAAAAACGATCGATGACATTCTCCACATAATTTTACATATAAAATAAAAGCAATCTTCATTTCGTAGCCATCGCCAACGCCGTTTTTTTTTCTATCCTATTCTATAATATCTGCAGTATACTCTACACAAAAACTCAGATATTCTTTTTTGTAATCCTTTTTACTATTTTTACATCAGTATTTTTTATATGTATAGCAATCGTCTTTTCACCTAGCTAGTATTTGTTTGTGGCAAAAATGTAACAGCAAATATTTAAAAAATATATCACCAATTCGTTAAATTTGGTAAATATTTGCTGTTATCTTTTGTTCGATTTTTAAAATCAAAAATACGTTTTACTTGGAAACATTTTTCAATAATATTTACTATATCTACCAAAAACAGGCACATTGCCATTATTTGTGAGTGTATGTAATATATATTTTATACCACATATATAAATAAAAAAAAATGAAAAGGCATAATATGCAGGTTCAGGACTAGAAAATAAACAAGCTTTTATTTAAAAAAGGAAGGGAGCTGATATGGAAGGTATAGGAGAATGAACCTTAAAGGTTGATTCTCACTATACCTTCCGTTTCTATTCCATATCCGTATTTTTTATTGTATTGACGCTATACATATTGCCTCCGTTCCGTATCAGTTCCATACTCTTTATTGCACAATTTATATCATTACGAAAGTTTTATTTAAAAATTTGTATCGTTTGAAAAAGCTAATAGATTTAACTAAGAGGTGAAAGAATAAATAAATATCTGCAAAATTTTAACAGAGCTGGTACAAATGTAAGAACTTGACAACGCTCTTTCCGATACGCTTCAGTCCGTCCGCCAACCAAATTAATGGAAAGAAAGGATATGGAACGGAAGGGAAACGGAACGGATAGTGTACATTGTCCTATTTATTTATATGATATAATATTTTATGTAAACGGAAGGGAGCTGATATTGAAGGCATAATGAGAATCAACCTTAAAACAGACATCATAAGGAAACTGCAGGTCGCACAATGCTCAAAGGAACGAAATATGCTGGGAATAACCAAGAGAGACCGCAAAACAATAGAATGGATACGACAAAAGACCTAGGTAATAGATGTCATCTACAGAGACAAATCCCTCAAGTGGTAATGGGCATGGCACCTGGCAAGAAGGACGGACAACAGATGGACCACAAAAACTACAGCATGGTACCCACTAGGGATTAAGAGACCTAGACCGAACCTGAGATGGGACAATGACGTTAGAAAATTAGCAGGGATAACTTGGGACCGCATAGCCAACAATAGACAACAATTGACCCAACTACAAAAAGAGTATCTAAATATAGGAGGGAGAAAATGGTTGAAAATAAGCTGAAAATAATGATTTAAAAAACTGCCGATGTTTTGACGTGCATTCTCGTCTTTTTCAAGGCTACTTTCAGCTTGACAAAGAACGAGAGTACATGTCGAAACGACGGCAATTTTTGAAATAAAAGGTTTATTAATTCTTGGTCCTAAACCTGCGAAAGTCAGTTCATATACAGGGTGATCCGAACTGTATTCCGGAAACTTCGGCAGCATATTCTGCAGATAAAAATATGTTAAAAAGTTCGTATAAATGTATGTCCTAAAATGCTTAGTTTTGGAGATATACTCTGTTTTTTTTTCTCAAGTAAGATTTCGACAGACGATGACAGAAGAAAAGCAGATGACGTCCCATACCAATCTAATTATTTAACTAAAAAAAGTTTCTAATAATTTTTAAGTTAACTATGGATGAGTTTAATTATAAATCCGTCATGCGTGGTCTCTTGTTGTTTTTAACCAGTTTTATTGGTTTATTTCAAAAATGACAGATCGTATTTCAATTTTATTGGTTTGACGGAACGATAAACGACAAACGGACGCCGATGCGTATGAACTCGCTTTTAGATTTTTGACGTTTGTCAAAGTCTTGCCAAATTATAGGTTAGAATTTTGTGTCAACTTTTAGTCAAATACTGCTTAGTCAAATACTAATTAGAAGATGATGCATTTTGATTCGTGTTATTACGTGTGTTTTGTGTCTTTTGAAATCAAGCGGAGGAAAAATCGAGTGAAAATTAACTGTAGACCCAGAGCACAGTTTATGGTTAATATTCGCTGCCCAGGCAGAAAGTCTTATACACCAATAAAGTTACCATCAATAAAGTTCGTATACCATCTCGTCGTAGATAAGTGCATCTCGAATATGGTAGGACGACCATACTAAACACATACTAAAAACTGGAGTAGCTATAAAATATCAACATCACACGATAGGTAAATAATGGATTTTAGTACTGCAGAAAAACAATGTCAAAAGGTACCTACTGGTTTAAAAAAATTAAGATTAAAGTTAATTAATTAACCTTTAAGATATAAAGTTTGGTAAATGTTATTATTAATAAAATAGTTTGTTTTATTTATGTTGTTTTATTTATTCCTGCGGAATATTACAAATTTGTATTTGTACATAAGTTATATTGATAAATATAATCACAAATGCGGGAAGTTTCATAAAGCTTGAAAGTAAGAAATAGTTCTTTTTTATATTTTTTTGTATGTGGCGTCTTGTTCTTGTTTGTTTTGTATTAACACATACCGTTTTTTATTAAATAAAATAACTCGATTATATTTTTTCAGTTTTATACAGTTTTTTTCACAACATTTTGAAGTAATCACTTGTCCTTGTCAGTCAAATTTTAAATATATTAATTTCCTGCTATGAGTTCCAGTTGTACCAACTTATTTCTTTGTAAAATAAAATAAATTACTTTGAAATTAAAATGACAGACACATCTATCACTGTCAAGGATCTTCTCGTTGGACAGACTATACATGGTGTAGAATGTGCATTTTTATTTCGATTTTTTCCAAATAATTTCTGAAGTAACATCAATATTTGGATTAAAATTGGTGTCTGGGAGTTTTTTGACATGAGAAATTTGATTTTGATGTCAATATGACTCCGATTTGTAGGGGGCGCCACCTACATGTGTTTTAACTATTTTGAAGAGTAATAACTTTTCGTCCGTACCTTACTCCGAAACTAAGCGTTTTAGGACAAACATTTATAGAAACTTTTTTACTTATTTTAATGTGCAGGATATGCTATCGAAGTTTCCGGAATACAATTCGGACCACCCTGTATAACATAAGGACGGAAATCTACAACGCTACACAAAAAATGTTGGTATTTCTAGTCCATCTAAATATAATATAACATTAATATGGAAATAAAAAAATTAAATTCGTTAATTTTAACTTCAAGCTGTCTAGATCCTTGTTTCGATGTTTCTGTTGCTTTATTTTAAGGAAAATAAATCAGTAACTAATGAAACATGGTTGCCGTTCAACATCTGTGCAAATTAACAAAGTTGCATTTTATTTTGTATTGGTTTTGTATTTTTGTATATCTAATAACACAAGAACGGATTCGTGTAAACAATTCAAAGTGAACAATTTGCTTCATTTTAAGGAGTTCTTAAAAAGGTTTCAAATACATTTTTCTGTAAAATTAAGTGGGGAAAACTTATTCATCATTTTTACGTACAAATTTACATGAAATTTTTTATGTCCAGGTTGGGACGATGCAACACATGGTACAAAATCAACCGTTTACTAATTTCCCAATACTTATTTTTGTGAATTTTTAGAGAAAATTACAGAAATCATGGACAGGGGGGTATATTAATATAGACATTATTAGGCGATGTGTAATAATCCCATTCTTTAAAATTTAAATTTAAATAGATCATATGATGTGATGTAAAAATAAAGGAGACTGTATGGAAAATACTAGAAAACATGTAGGTTTGAATGACGCGAAAAAAATATCCCTTTGTTAAGCAAAATAAAGGCTACATATGGTTTTTATTTCAAATATAAATAGCAATTTATAATTTCTAGACCGAGTGTGTTAATGACAGGAAAGTATTGCATAGACATTTAAAATATTCGTTGCTATGAAAATAATTTACGTCTCAAGTCATGTCTATAAAGTAATATTAGTTTATCTTTTGTAAATTATTATAGATGATCTAACTACTGTGATTGAATATAAATATTTTGTGTTAACACAAAGTGTTAAAATTGGTAACATTCTTAGAAGAAACTCTTTAACTAACTTGTTTTTTTGTATTTCTTACATAAAGGACAAATAAGAGGAATGTACTATATTTTAAATGTTAACTTACCAAAACTGAAGTGATTATTATTACAGGTACATTCATGTCGATTAATGTCAAAGATTGTACTGCAAAATATTTTCGGCTAATTTTGTAAATATACTCCACAGAAACTATTTACAACTCAAGATATCTTTAAGTTAATCCGGTATTGTAAACCAGATTTACTAAAAATATTAGATTTTTACTACACTATAAACATTAAGTGATAATAGACTTAAAATTGTAAAATGATATTTTGATTATTGCATATCCAAGTAAATAATACTTTCCTCGTATATATTTTATATAATATAAATAAATAAATAATACGTTTTTAAAGACACTTATCTGATACACTCATCCTTTTCTCGAAGGTATTAGCGGCACTTTTCACCACCCTGTAACTTCGTTGTGAATAAAGCAAGAATATTAATTTTCACTGCACATAAGGACATACTATAGCTGGCTAGATTAACAAAATATCTAGTAATTATACCTCATAATTTATGAATTATCGCTTGTCAAATTTCTTTAATTTCGACATTGACTCACTGACACATCATCAAAATTCTAAGGTAGGTACTTCTAGAAGAGCTACAAACTTCAAATTTTGAATTTTAGGTAGCTCTAAGCTTATAACCTAAGGAAAAAATGAAAAATCTCGAAATATCCTTATGGATTAAAAGTTAGCTCTCTAGTCGCTACCGGTTACTGACTTTCCAGTCGAGAAAAAGGTAGAAAACTGGAATTAATCGAAGCGGTCTCTTCTGAGTTTATTTGTACACGCTGGCGTCTCATACGCCGCGGATGCTCCAATGAGAACGACAGTTTGTATTGAAATGAAATTTTGTGAGCATATATTTTTAAAAATATAGAGAGTTCTACAGGGTGTCCCCAAAAAAAGTTACATATCAAAGTTGTGTTTTCTGTAATGGAACACCCTATAATAATATATTAATAATTAATTTTCGGATTCTGGGAGAAAAATAAAGGTGAGTTTTATAAGAGAAGTATATGACTAAAATGTAAGTTTTTTGACATATTTAACATTTTCTAGAAATAAAGGCTACATAAATTGGAATTTACCTGGTATAGTCTAATATGTAGCTAAATTAACTATTGTACTTTAAATCAAATTAAAACTTGATCCAAAAAGTTATACAGGGGGAGACAAAAATTAATATTGAACAATGGTAACCTTTAAAAGCACGTTACTCTTTTATTTTAAGTGGAACACCCAGTATATTATTCCGATATTCAATGGGGAATAAATGTCTCTTCAAAATATTATTAAGGTTATCTACCACTCAAACAAAGATTTTCCTAGATATTTTCATTTTTAGGGTTCCGTACCCAAAGGGTAAAAACGGGAACCCTATTACTAAGACTTCGGTGTCCGTTCGTCCGTCCGGCGTCCGTCCGTCTGGCACAAAGCTTTATCTTATGAACCGTTATAGCTAGACAGTTGAATTTTTTACAGATAATGTATCTATGTTGCCGCTATAAGAACAAATACTAAAAACAGAATTAAATAAATGTTTATAAATAAAAAAATCACAGATTTTGCAACATGCGCAACCATCATAGGCGTATTGAAAATCACCTGTTTTTTACATTTTATATTAATTTGTAGCGTCATTTGGGAGAGCTCAATAGAAATATAAAAGAACTAAACCTTGTTCGTTGGAAAGCAATTTGACATTCGTGACGTCAGCACGCCGGCAGTCTAACGTAAACGTATCATTGATCGCTATTCACAAATATATTCCAGATACGTATACAAGTTTAACGTTCGCAACGTTAAATAATTTTGATATTTGATTTTTATCGTGATGGTTTTGTGCAAAAGTGAAGAATTTAGTGAGGAAAATATTAATGATGGATATGAACGTGTGCGGATTCGTGATTGGTCACGATCACGGTCACGACACTATGACGGGCTCCTATACCCACGTAGGAGCCCAAAATATGCAAAAAGGGGGTCAGTTTAGCTTAAGTTTAGATTAGGTCTATATTTTTTATTAAAGATCTAAAATATTTTTTTAAAAATGATATACAAAAAATTTTGTAATTCACTTTAATGCAAAACCAACTAAAACCTAATTCTAATCTAACCTAAACTCACTCCTTCTTTTGCATATTTCGGGGTATTACCTGGGTATTCCTAGGTTTAACCAATATTCGAACTTAGGTGTAAATTTAAATTTATAGATGGCCTATAAATTTATATCCGCCGTACAAAAAAAAATACTTTTCACCAATTTTCACAATAAAAATTATTAAAAGTTATAAATCATAATATTTTTTTATAGAAATGAGGGAATAAGGGTGAACGGGGTGCCGCGCCGGTAGACCAAGAAGATACTTGAAATGTAAATGTTAATTTATACTCGAATGGAGTTGTCTCACAGTATAGGCATATTTTGAACCCCTACCGTGCATAGTTACTGCAGATAAAAATAAATTAAAATATAGTTGGCTCCAACGATAATTTAGTTTGCAGCTTCTTTTCATCATGCCTAATAAAAAACCGTCACAACCACTACTCATAGTATGTACCTATGTATTTTTAAACATCATTATGAAATTAAAAAATACATAGGTGCCCATAATATGAATAGCGGTATTTTTTTTTTCGTTCATCATAACGGATTTTGTTGTGCTGAAAATAAGCAGCAAAATATATTATCGATGTCAACAACTATACCTAATTTACATTCAGATGTCCAATTAATATAGAACATTATAACTATGCATACTTTTAAAAATTTGCTACCAATATATTTTGATAGTTGAGTTTTTGAAATTATTTGTTAGCTTCTTAAACAAAACAGACCCATAATAATTCAAGACTTCCAAGAATTATGAAGTAATCTCTAAGTCTACTATACGTAATTATTGCATGCCTTAAGTATTTGCAAAGTTAACAAAAATATTTCTTTGCGTACCTTGCAATTAATATATTTAATCCAATTTATCAGTTCTGCATCATATCCGAAATGTAGATTGTGTGTGACACAACGAAGAGTTAAAGTGCAACGTGAATGACCAGAAAAATATCTACTAGTAATTAAAACTTAACAAGTAAAAAAAAATTGTTAAGTTTTAATTACTAGTTACGCAGTCCTAGCCTGGCCAAACTTCAGGAGGTGATTCTTTGAGTGTTTTAAGGTAAAAAGTTCATATAAACATGTGTCCGGAAATGTATAATTTTAAAGATACAAGGGTCAAGGTGTTTTCTAATAGGCCTTTTTTATTAATATTCCAAAGATCTGTTGGCCGATTTTGTTGAAATTTCGCCATGTTGTGAACTTTGATAAGTTAGCACTAATTAAGTGATAATAAATTATTATTTACAACAATATTCAAAGGATAAAATCTTATCCCAATAAATATTTAGCAACGCCTTGGATTCATGTGTTTTTACGCCTGTTGGCGGTGGAAACCATGCAAGCTTTTTCTTTGGCCTAAGTTGTTAATTAAAAAAATAATAATCATAAAAAATATAGATACTAATAGCCTAAATTTTAGCAAAATGTATCAGCAGATCCGATGAGATCCGAGTTATTATGTTTTGGAACTTAATGATTTAATTAATTATTCCCTTTAATTATCTATCCTACGCGCCAAGAAAAATATTGCATTAGTCTAAATTTATTATTTATGTGATTCCACTCTTTCACGTACAATTTGCCCCTTGCTTCTTATACGGAAAGAGTTAGATTAAAATAGCCAAACTACCTAACAACCCATATGCCTTGACGCATATTCTTTTTTATAATAATATGGGCTTTCTTTATCCGCTGGCCCAGACAAACATCCAAATCCATAAAATAGTTGGCCCACACACACATACACTGATAAATTAATAAGACCACATTTCGGCCCTCAAACGTCCTTCGATGATCAACGGCTAAACTATCGACTTACGTGTTGACAAGTTGATTAGGCAGGTTATTGAACTCGTGTGGCATCGAGCATGTCGTTTTTTCAAAGATGGGTCCCATATAAACGCGGCCAGAAGTATTTTCAATACTAAAAGTACTTTCACTAAACATTATCTTTTAAGTAAGAATTTTACATAGGTCCAAGTTTTTAAGTCGTCGGTGACCGTGTGGTTTAAAGCGTTAGGACTTTACGGTGCTATGACGTTGGAGCCGTAGTAAGGCAGGGGTTCGAATCCTAAATTACTTATACGCGCATTCAAAATTTCAGCTAAATCGGAAAAAAAGTTACTGAAAAAAAATACTGAACAGTTTATTAAATTTTCTCTTTATCGAATTTAGTTTTCATTTCAGTTGAAAAAAGGAAAATTAGCATGACGACGACGTTGATTCCGACATTAACTATCGCAGTTGATGCCCGACCGCATTCTCTGGCAGTTCGAAAGAGATTAGGGCTGTCGGAACATTAACTAGTGCACCGCGCCGCTAATATTTGTCCTATTAAACTGGTATTCTCTGGTCGACAATAATCTTTCGCATACGGAAAACGGAGGCATTTAAAACCGATTTTTCAAATTGAATTTTTAATGGACAGCTTTAACTATATAGATTATTTAAAACGCGGGTAAAGAGTACGGTTATCAAAAATCAACTATGCAAAAACTTTTTCTACAAACGTGAAAAAATGACAATATTTGCGAATTGATAGCAATGTGCGAAATTGCACCTACGTTACAATGACACGGTGCGCGAAATAGTTCAGTCATTGGGGATTTTTGCTTGGAAAAAAGTCCGGAAGTTTTGCAACTTTGCAGGGTTATAGGTTTTGGGGTCCCTAACTAAAATCCATAAAATGCACATTTCCAGACTTGCCGCCGCCGGCGCCGCCATCTTGCCAAGATGGCGCCCAAAATCGGTATTTTATGAATATCTCGAAAACTATGTGTTTTTCGTGAAAATTTGAGGAAAGCAAAATTATAAAAAATAAAATTTCCTATAAAAAAGGTTTTATGAAAATTTTCGCTAAAGTCAACCGTTTAGGCACAAAATCCCTGGAAATTTTACAATTTTGCGTAAAATATGATATATTATGTATAGTCGATTTTCCGAAATCAAATGTCGATTAGGGTTCACTAAAACTAGTTTTAATTTAGTTTCTTCAATTTTGTCATGAAACAGTGGCGTATCATTAATTCGCTCATTAATTTATGAATAATTAATTTTAATTATTGAAAATGTGTACTTGTTTCCACAAAACCTAAGAGATAAAGTACATGACGCGTTTATTTTAACGTGGTCTCCCCGGAGGCCTACTCCACTAGGTAAATTAAAAACTTTAACTTATCTGCATAAGCCCGACAGATCTGGCTCATTGATGTCACAGTCCATCGTGTTTGCTGTGCTGGGCTCATCAGGGTGGTCTCTCAATACGTCCAACTCTTCATCTTCAGCCGCCAGAGGGATATCTACAGGCAAGTCCAACCCCTCTTCATCGGATTCGTCGAGTGACACTTCAGTGACGTTGTCACAGGATTTCCCATTGCAGTATGCACAAATCATTGAACATTTTAATCCTGCTGTTCCGCAACATCCGCAAGCATTTGTGGCTTTACCACAGTTGTTGGTTTTGCATTTACAGTATAAAAATGCCACTAGGGATTTTGGAGCTGAATCTTTCAACGTTGTGACTGGGTAATGCCTGTTTTTGTTTCCTTCCAACCCCATTCTTCGGCATCTTTAGTACAACCAGACCAATGCTGAACCTGGTGGTAAGTTCGCAATGAATGCTGTCCAGCACGACAATTAATTATTCATAAATTAATGAGCGAATTAATGATACGCCATTGTTTCATGACAAAATTGAAGAAACTAAACTAAAACTTGTTTTAGTGAACACTAATCGACATTTGATTTCGGAAAATCGACTATATGTATGTCATACTTTACGCAAAATTGTAAAATATCCAGGGATTTTGTGTCTAAACGGTTGACTTTAGCAAAACTTTTCATATAACCTTTTTATAGAAAATTTTATTCTCTTCAAATCATTCTTCAAATTTTTGCAAAAAACGCATAGTTTTCGAGATATTTACAAAATACCGATTTTGGGCGCCATCTTGGTGAGATGGCGACGCCGGCGGCAAGTCTGGAAATGTGCATTTTATGGATTTTAGTTAGAGACCCCAAAACATATAAACCTGCAAAGTTTCAAAACTTCCGGACTTTTTTCCAAGCAGACCCTTTCTTTGATCCTCAATGACTGAACTAAAATGCCTATTTCGCACACTGCATGTAAATTATATGGGATTTTGGAATTTTGGTTTTTGGAAAATAAAAAATTAAATCATAACTAATTTTTTATTTCGAAATATTCAAGAATAAACAAATAACAAATATTAAACTTAATACTAATGCATATTCTAGTTTTTATTTACAATATTAACATTAATAGTACAACCAGTACACGAACTAATATTTAATCGCAAACTAGATACTTGTTTTGCTTGAGATATGGAGGATTTGGGACTTGAGACACTATCCAATTTTGATGTAGAGGTACTTGATCCCGGTATTTGACACTTGAAAATTTTATTTGATATTTGAATTTTATTGTTGATAGAATCCTCGACGTATCCCTCGGCCACTGTCGAAGATTTTCATCCTCCGTGGCGCTTCAAACTAAATATATCAAAATATATCACACTCTGCTCATAATCTGGCAGCTTTAAGGGATTTGCTATCATGCTAGGCATCTTTTATTTTGATATTTTAAAAACAATCTGCGACTGGTAGCATTTCTTGGACGAAGAGCTGCGTATTTTCGGTAAATCTAGATATAATTCAAATTTGACACTGTAAAGACTCGGTCTATGTTTGTTTTTGTATAGAGTTCTTTAACAATCAAAATTGAATCTTTATCTTCTATGTTATCGACTGTCATTTTAGTAAGTTCTTCACGGCGAAAGATTCACCAGAAATACCAAGTATTAAAACGACCTAAAAGGAAATCGATGACAATGTTCAGTAATAAAAAAACATACATTCCAACTCACGCTTTTTTTTTCGAAGCAATTATATAATAATAATAATTTTAAGGGATATCCCGATTTTAATGTTTGTAGAAATATGTTGTTTGCAACTCGTGCGCGAACTACTTTGGTGATCTCGACTAATTTTTCAACTCGGCTACGCCTCGTTAAATAAATTAAGTATCGATCGCCAAAGTAGCACTTCGCGTACTAGGTACAAAAATAACTATTATTGATAGTAATTATAGTAATTATATGGAAGTAATGAATATACGTATCAACAGCCTCTACACTATTCCCGAAATGTTTTACGAAATATTGCTGGAAATATTTCGTGACACATTTCGCAAAACATTTCTGGAAATACTTTCAGAAGTAAACTCAAATATAAGCCCGTGTTATAAAAAATAGTTTCCATGTTTCCCAAAACAGAACAAAATGGACCACGATTAACAATAAAAAACAAACAACCAATCAGGGCGTGTATCGGTCTATTTCAGGAAACTAGTTTTTATAGAACGGGCTTATATTTAGCGTACTATTTTGTGAAATAGCACGAAGCAATCAAGGTTAAACGTTCTGGTGGCTTCAGAAAAATAAGTAAACATGGAATATGAATAAATATCATTAATTTGTAATGGAGTGTAATGTAATACCACTATATTAAACTGATGTGAAAAATTAAAAACAGTGCATTTAGTATGTTAGCGATGGTAGATTAAATTGGCTATTCCTCTAAAGTTACTCAAGAATATTTAGTTTTAATCATTGTCGAACATTATTAATTATAATATAGTAAAAAAATATATTTCCAAAACTTAAAATCGTAAAACTGCAGGGCAATGTATACACGATGACTAACTGTTCTGGCGGTCCGCTTTTATAGGTTATAATCCACGGTGTTAAACTATTTAAAAATCGTCTAATTATTTCTTATTTTTGAATGGATTTATATCAAACGTGCTGTATATCAAACCATGCTGGATACTTACAAAAGTAAACGTTCTCCAACCCAGTGTGAGTACATATCAATGTAAAACGAAAAATATCTGACGAGGGGTAGGGGACTCAAAAAACTCACAATCTTTTTAAACGTCCTAAAAAGATTGTGAGATTTTTGAGTCCTCTACCCCTCGTCAGAGGTTTTATACTTACAAAAGTACCGTTTACAGGTCTCTCTTAAGAACAATAAAATAACATTGCTTTTAAAAAATGTCCGTGGACCATATTTTTCTTGACATTAGGTCAATCAATAATTTTCCCAATCAGCTCGATATATTGATAATGTTATCAGGCTCGTCAAGCAATACTATTCTTATAGTAATCAATTAAGGCCGTAAACAAACATTTCATATACAATTTTATATACTAATTCATTATAATAAAACTAAATCACAAAAATATTGTAATTATATTCCTGCAGTTTAAGTCAAAAGTTTTGTTCTTAAATATCTACTATACATATTATAAACGCGTGTTCAAATATTAATTTTGTGGAATATATATCAACATAAAACGAACACGAACATAATTAACGAAATATTATTGTAACAAAAGCTATTTTAAAAACGTCTAGGTTTACTTATTTCACTGAGATTTATGAAAAAAAGTCCTTTGCCTCGGGTACAGATATAGTCATGTTTAGGAAATAGCTCAAAATGAAACGAAATTGAACGAGGCAACATGAAACGCTAAAAAAAATCTCTCCACGCCTTCCTCGCGAGTAGTTTTCAGCTGCTTTTAAGAATCGAAAGTAGGTCGAGACAACTGGAAATAAACCGAAATGCGATAAAGTTGGGCGACGAAACGCGACCTTGACTTGCTTCGAAGAGTTCTCCGCATAGTGTAGAGCATGTTATAAACATACTTAAGTCAACTAATATATAAGCACTCTGCTTAAAAAATAGAAAAAAATTAGAAATAAAGAAATTAGCAAGCAAAAAATTAAATTTGTATAGAGAGACAACTATGGTATGCTCGCATTTGAGAGTATTCTCTATTATTAAATCTCATTAGTTATATATTTGGATGTACCTATTTACCTTGTACTGCTTAAATAATTGTCATAAAATAATAATTTGATAATGGCAATTTGTTTTGGTATTTATTAGTTAAATTATATATTACTTAAACTTAACCCAAATTTATGTCCTTGAGCTGTATTTTTAAAACCAAAACATTTACACAATTTAGAATCTATTCGTGACGGCGCGGCAGTCTATATAATTTTTATTCCATCATCACAGTTAATTTTTCTGTAATAAAAAACCCGTAATGTGATTTGTTATGGCAATAAGTATGATGTAAAAACGGTAGTCAGTATAGAAAATTGATTTCTAGTCTATTTTAAATTTATTGATCTTCCTTTGTATGCTCTCTAGTAGAAATTATATATGATTTTACTACTATACTGGGTCTGGCAATAGTGCGTCGGGCATCTGTAGCTCCTAGAATAAAAAACTTGGGAATTTTGTTTAAGTGCAAAGCTAAGGTATGTTCTAGAATGGATTTCAAGAAAATATTTTAACTTCTACAGGGTGGCCCAAAAAAGTGTGAGTGGATCAGGATGATTTGAAATACATCCTGGTACCTACGTTAGGTTAGGTTAGGAGTTAGTTAGGTGCAGTTAAATAAAATCCCCAAGTTTTTGATTTTAGGAGCTATAGATATGCCCGACGCACTATTGTCGGACCCTACATAGGTAGCGATTTATAAAATACAGGGTATCCCAAAAATAAGTGCAAGTCTTTTAAGGGGTAGTAGATCTCGATAAAAGAAACGTATTTTCTCTTTATGATTTTTCAAATAAGGAGTTATTTCCAAAATAATGGAGTTATTTTAGGTAATTTTAAAAATTTCAAAAAAAAATGATTTTTTGCTCACATTTTGAGAACCACTGGATCTTTTCTGGATTTTCTTTCTTGTAAATTTAATCTACTACCTATGGTGCCATATTATCAAGAAATTGTTCTTTAACTAAAAATTAAAAAACATTCCAAAAAATTTTTCCAAAAATTTCTAGTTTTCAAAAAAAATTTTTCGCGAAAAAAACCTCATAGGTGTGTTTCTGGGGTTGAACTATGTAGAATGTAGAATGTTTAGGAGGGGAGTTAATCACCGCGACCTTATAGATCTCTATTGTGTGTTCCCCTTTCTTGAGTTATAACGAGTTATAACTCATCATACAGTCTCAGGGCTTTAACAAAAGCCAGTATCTGAGACGGCTCCACAGAGGCCAGCTTTCCATCCTCGACATCAGACGTACCAAGGTTTGGTTTGGTTTGGTTGGATGGCACGAATGGTCGTCGTCTCGGCGCACTCAGTGATAAGGTGTTCTGGTGTTTCCCCATTTTCCCCACAAAATCTGCATTCGCCGTTGTTTCTCAGTTTCAGCCTACTGAGGGGTTGAACTATACTACCAGTTAAAATACTTGCACTTATTTCTGAGACACCTTGTATAGTGCTTTATTTAAATGCTTTTGTCCGCATTCTTTTCATAGACACACATCCAGGAGACGTACTTTAATAGTAGTGTCGTTCTAAATATTTCATATCTACATAAATTCTAATACAATATACGAAAACACAAAACAAACCGACGCGACAGTTTGATTAGTTTCCTAAAACAAAAACAAAACTAACCTAATTCCTTCATACCTTTACCACACATAAACGTACTGCTTCATTTCATATCCTATTAAACAATAACATTTTCATTTATTTTACATTTAGGTCTTAATGAGTAAGCTGCCTGGCGCTACTTTGTTGTTTTGGAACGCCAAGCTTATGGTCCGAACTAGAAAAGGTTAAAAGGTTGATAAAATATTCATGGGTCCCTGTTGGCGCGTTTGCATCAAAACATATTCTTCGGGGTGATATTAAAACGCCTAGTTGGAATTGTTATTTCGATTTTTTGGGCTCTTGTTTGCTACCTGTTGGCAATTAAAAAGCTAGCGAAATTAATTTAAAATGGGTTGTTTTGAAGTTAGATACAGTTGCAATGAAGGACTAGCTTAATTTAACTTGTTTGTTATCGTCGAGAAAAACATACTGAAGGTAACGCAGATTTAGAGTTTTGCTTTTTTTATTGTAAGAATAATGGTTTCTTTTTTAATGAAGACATTTAGAAAATCTCATTTAATCTGTTTTGAAAAAAAACATTTAGAAAAAGACACATTTTTTTTAAATAAATCAGTTCATAAGGTTCTTCGCCGTTTTCTGATTTCCAGTCTCTATTCGTCTCTGTCTTTCCAGAGGTTTTCGTCTATTTTTCTTGTTCTGATGTCCCCGTCTATTTCTTCTCTCCAACTCCATCTAGGTCTCCCTCTCTTTCTTTTATCTGGTGGTTTCTAACTGAGTGCTTTCTTTGGGATCCTGCTCTTTTCCATTCTTTGTACGTGCCCGTACCACCTGAGTTGGTTAATTTTGATGTCTTTAGTTATTCTGTGTTTAACGCTCATGATGTTCCGAATTCTCTTAATTTTTACACTATCCAGTTTCGATTTCCCGACGGCGCGCCTCCAAAAGTCCATTTCTGTAGCTTCGAGTGACTTAAGGTTTTTTTCTTTCAAAGGCCATGCTTCACTACCATAACTAATGATGGTTTTAACTATGTTGTTATACATTTTCTGCTTGTTATTTTTGTTACTCCCTTATTCCATAGAATACTGTTGAGTTGTCTAATTGCTTGTCTTCCCAATCTGTAGTTCCAGTTAAGTACAGAAACAACCAGGGAAGAAAAAGACACATTTACTTCGATAAAAAATAATTATGTATCAATTTGTTAAATTTTATATTTTCTTCCAAACCAAACCAAACTATAGATGCAACATTGGGATGATAGGTTTTTAGTCATTTTTACCAGTTCAGATTTACAAAAAAAACTCTCTAGACTTCTGGTAAAAAATCTACGTATTTTGCCGGTGAAATGCATGTATATTTCAGTTTATTAGAACTTCAATGGTTTTTATGTACGTTCCCAGAACAACCTATTCTGGGTACCAGCTCACTGTAATCAGAACCTTTCTGCTTCCAAAGTGGAGACCATCGTAAAGCGGAACTCAATAACCTGGAAGACTCCATCCGTAACCTGGAAGGGGAATCCTCCAATGGTCTAAGACATTCAAAGAAATTTATTAGAATTTACGACCGACAAAAATCAAAGCTTTAATCAAGTTTTATTAATTTTTAACCCTTACATATCCTAACCAAGTCACACATTTAAACGTGGTTTTGTTTATCCAATAGAGTATTCAATGCATTTAAAAGGTTCCTGGTAGTAGTAGTTCCTGGTATTATGTAGTCTCTCTCATGTTTTGATTTTTCTGACATTGTCTTCGTTAGGACTTTTCTCAGAGCAGGTAAAAAACAACCAAATTTTTATGTTTCAATCCAAGTATTAAAATTTTTACAAAAATATGGCGATTTTCTATCAAACGTACCAATGCTGGCGTCTTTTGCTTCATCTTTAACTGTATCCAACTGTGCCACAGGTGAATGACTGGCTCTAGTATATAAGCTCAGTTGTTTTAAGATGTACATGGTGGCGCCTCTCATACGCCGCGGAGGCTCCAAGGAGAACGACAGTTTGTATTGAAATGAGATTTTGTGAGCATATTATGTAGGTTAATTCAGAGCACTTTTTAAAAATATTGAAAGTTCTACAGGGTGTCCCAAAAAAAAGTTACATATCAAAGTTGTGTTTTTGTAATGGAACACCCAATATATTAATTGATTTTCGGATTCTGGAAGAAAAATAAATGTGAGTTTTATAAGAGAAGTATATGACTAAAATGTAAGTTTTTTGACATATTTAACATTTTCTAGAAATAAAGAACAATTTTTAAATTACAATAGAAGCTTCCTAAATTGGAATTTACCCGGTCTAGCTTAATATGTAGTTAAATTAAATATTGTACTTTAAATCAAATTAAAACTTGATCCAAAAGGTTATACAAGGTGAGCCAAAATGAATATTGAAAATTGGCCACCTTTAAAAGCATGTTACTCTTTTATTTTAAATGGAACATCCAGTATATTATTCCGATATTCAATGGAGAATTAATGTCTCTTCAAAATACTATTAAGGTTGCCTACCCCTCAAACAAAGATTTTTCTAGATATTTTCATTTACATGATTTGATCTGAGTAGATCTTAATTATTTGGTAAAATCTAGGTGGCTGTGATATATCTGACGTTACTTTAACATACCTGTCTAATTAGTCCAACTTTAATAACCAGTTTATCATTTTGTGTCAGTTAAAGCAAGAAAATTTCTCAGAAATCTGCCGAAAATGCAAACTTATCCTACATCAGAGAGAATTGATATGATTCTATTAGTTGGTGAATGCAGTGTGCATTCACCAAGTAATAGAATACTTAAATGCTCCTGATTTTATCTAGTCTGGGTTTTTTTTTATGGGGATATGTTAGAGACAGACACAACTCGACGAACTATTATTGTCGACAACATGAGGGAAATTACTGTAGCTGTTTTTACTGTTTTTCGAGGTAGAACTCCATTTAAGATGAAAAGATCCTTTTGAAAAACAATCATTTTATGCAGTTAACAGGCTATTTGAGCATTTGATTTCATCTAGCTAATCTTTGTCACATAATTATAGGTTTGTATCTAGTTTTAATACTGTAATAATTAAAATATGTTTTAAACGTGAATCTTTTTATTACCGTTGAGTATTTTACTTTGCAATCTTTAATTTTTGTTAAATTAACAAAGCACAGCAACCTAGATTTTTTCAAATAATAAAGATCTACTGATGCCAAATCATAAAAATTAAAATATCTAGGAAAATCTTTGTGTGAGGGATAGGCAACCTTAATAATATTTTGAAGATATATAAATTCCCCATTGAACACCGAAAAAATATACTGGGTGTTCCATTTAAAATAAAGGAGTAACTTGCTTTTAAAAGTGACTAATGTTCCATATTAATTTTGGCTCACCCTGTATAACTTTTCTGGCCAAATTTCAATTTGGTTTAACATACAATGCTTACTAATATATATATATATATATATATATATATATATATATATATATATATATATATATATATATATATATATATATACTATATATATATATATATATATATATATATATATATATATATATATATATATATATATATATATATATATATATATATATATATATACTAAAATTTAGCTAGCTGTTATCGAAATATAAAATTTACTCTACATTTTCACAAAATGTGAAATATCTCTAAATGCTTAGATTTTAGGTATGTATATACTTCTTTAATAAAACTCACCTTTATTTTTTTCCTAGAATCCAAAAATCAATTAATATATAGGGTGTTCCATTAGAAAAAACACAACTTTGATGTGTAACTTTTTTTGGGGACACCCAGTATAATTCTATATATTGTTATAAAATGCTTTCAGTTAACCTACATATGCTGCCAAAATTTCATTTCGATATAAACTACTGTTTTCCTTGGAGCTTCCGCGGTGTACGAGAGGCGCCACCCTGTAGATTCTTTTATATTTGATAGCTAACTTTTGTTACATCTGACTGAAACGTTGTGTAAATTTTCAATTAATTATAATTAATAATTATTAATAATTTTTCATTTTAATTAAAAACACTTTCAGTTTAAGAAGATATTATCTACCATTTTCGAGCAAACTTTACAGCATATTGTTTGCTGTTGTGCTATTGTGGTACCATATGATAAAAAACGGCGTCAAAGACGGCTGAAGAATGACTATCGATGATAATTGTGGTGAGGTCAATCTCTAGACGTCATTTATTAAAAATTGACATAAAACTATAATTTTTCTCGAATTTTAGAATTAACTAGACCATTTAAAATCATTTTTAAAGAATATAAAAATAAATAACAACCTTCTTAAGGCCAACTGGCAGTAAGAGTCATTAAAAAATACAGAATAATATAGGCCAAGTAATGACCTCTAGGGCTTGACCTCGCCAAAATTATCATCGATTGTCATTCCCCAGCCGTCTATAACGACGTTTTTTTTCGATCTTATGTAATATAATACAGGGTGGTCCGAACTGTATTTCGAAAATTTTGGCAGCAAATACTGCACATAAAAATAAGTAAAAAACTTCGTATAAATGTATGCCCTAAAAGGCTTAGTTTCAGAGATATAGGGTGTAGAAGTTTCATTTTTATTTCGATTTTTTCCAAATAATTTCTGAAGTAACATCAATACTTGGATAAAAATTGCTGTCTGGCAGTTTTTTGAAATGAGAAATTTGATTTTGATGTCAATATGACTCCTATTTGTAGGAAGCGCCACCTACATATGTTTTAACTGGTTTGAAAAATAATAACCAGAGTAGGTAAACCGTCGGCTCTTTTGATGTGGTGATAGGTTAGGTATCAAATTTTCTTTCTCTCTCTTTTGGCGTGTTTGACAGATAGACTATCTAAATAACTCGTCAAATTATGAAGTGGACCTATAAACACGGTATACACTGCTCATAATTTGAAGTGGAATTAATTATAAAGTTTTATACATATTTTTTTTTGTTTTGTTTAATCCCTATTTCTGAATTGAAATATGTAAAATATCTTACACCTAATAATAGTAGATATATGATAAATGGCAACAGTGGCAAATTCGCTTCTTCATATGACAAATAGACTATCTATTTCGCACAGCCGAGCCGCAGAGAAAATTGAAAACTGGATTGTCGCTACTCGTCTGTTTACTTGCTGCTTACTCTGTAATAACTTTTCGTTCGTACCTGTATAAAAGTACTGAGCGAAGAAAATATACATTTTTGTGATTTTTTACGTAAAAAAATGTCTCTTGGTAAAAATCGGTACCGTTCACAAAAGAGCAACCGTTCTCAAGATATTTAGAATGGAAATAGTCAATACATGTTATTAGTGAAAACTTTGAGTAAAAAGATTGATAAAAAATTAAACAATTGACTAATAAATTTAGGAACTTATATTTCTTTATATATTTTTCTTCGAAAAAATTATGATAAAACAGTTTCTGTTGAACTTTAGGTACAAACACATATTTTGATATTTCAGTTTGATAAACGATAACTATTTAGTCAGTATAATTTGGATTCCAAACATCTCGAGAACCATTACTCGTAGCGCTTTTTACCAAGAGACTTTTTTTACGTAAAAAACGTCGTATATGTATATTTTTTTACTCAGTTGTTTTATACAGGTATGGACAAAAAGTTATTATTTTGCAAACCAGTTAAAAAATATGTAGGTGCCGCCCTCTAAAAGTAGGAGTCATATTGACACCAAAATCAAATTTTTCATGACACAAATTTTCATCTAAATATTGACGTTACATCAGAAATTATTTGGAAAAAATTGAAATAAAAATGAAACTTCTACACCCTGTATCTCCGAAACTAAGTATTTTAGGACGTACATTTATACGAACTTTTTTACTTACTTTTATCTGCAGAATATACTGGCCGAAGTTTCCGGAATACAGTTCAGACCACCCTGTATAACCCTAACGCTTCTGAATTGTAAAGTTTTGTGAATATTTTCTTTAATTAACTGTAAATACGCTTTGAACTGCACCAAACTTCCCCAAACTAATCAAATCCCACTTCTTACTTAATCGGCACGACAAAAAAGCCATAACCTCAGTTAGAATCCGTCGTCGCCCGCTTTATTTCTTTCTAATCTTTTTTTGTAATTATAAGCAACAGGAAGTCCAATTAGGGCTTCGGCTGAGAACATTCCCGAGCAAAATCGGGAAAATTTCCCACCCCTGGGAAATTAATTTTGTATGAAGCGTTTCGGCATCTATTTCATCTCAACACCCGTGTTTTAACTAAAGTTTGGTTGAGATATAATAGTGTAGTTGCTTGATTTAGTTAACCAAGTCATTCTGATTTACAATAATATTGAATAATATACCGATCGGCAAAAAATACAAGTACCTTAAAATTCGCATGTTATTTTAAAGTTTATTATACAGGGTGGTCCCAGGCTGAGCGAACATTAGAAGATTCTAGAGAACTACAATATCTAGATCGGAGATTTGTTGCTATCTTTAAGATCTATGGATTAAAAATATTTTCAATATTGACAGCAACTTTCTTATTTTAAATGGCTACCCCCATTTTCTATTACATACTTAAATTCTCTGTAAAATTTTATGAATTTTGATATTAAACACTCTATACCTAACATTAACTGTTTTTGAGAAAAAAAAATATTTAAAATTTTTGGAGGAAAAAAAATGCCTGTCAAAAAAATCGAATTTAGTGATTACCATAGCCATTGTGGCATAAAGAGAAGACATATGGCTATCTATTTCAGAAATTAAATTGTTCGAATGTCATATAATGTTGGCCGTAGCTGTCATGGAATTGAGCGATTAAAAAATTATCATAAATCATTTTTTTCAAATGGAAATCCCCTTTTTTATTTCACTAGTGAAAAGGTTTTTTAATTCGTTACTTTTTGATTATACATGCTGCTGTAGCTAAAATAAATCGATTTTAAATTATTTAAGATTTAGTTTTAAAGCGTATTTTTTTTGATTTTATCAAGCTTCCTTTGTCATTAAGTGTCAAACCATCAGACAATTTATTTCCTTCTGTCAAAAAACTGATTATTTGAATTTCCTATATTATAAAAACTGCTAGTAAAATTTTATAAATTTTATAAAAATATATCTCGTATTTAGTGATACCTAATGGCAATATGATATGGCCAGATATAATTTTACATCGCATGATGTTTAAAGTCATAAGCTACTGGTTAAAGAACAAAAAAATATCCCCTTTAAAACTAAAACTTAAATAACTTTTTTTCCATAGCAACTGTTAAAATTGACTTAACTATCAAAAATAGTAGATAACCTAAAGGAAATTGTTGGGAAAACTGGAAATCGTCAGATTTTCACCAAAATTAGTATACACCCTATTTTGAGGTCGTAGATTACGAATCTGAACTTAATTCTTGGCGGTCTCTTACCGTTTTTCAGAAAAACGGAAAATTATTTCAACCTCGAATTTTTCTTAATTTCTCATATTTTAAGGTTTTCTAGCACATATTTTGCTAGGTATTCAATAAACAATGATGTTACTGCTATTTTCTGTTACTTTTTTAACGAATTCTATGCATAATAGAGGAAAATTTGCTAAAATAAATTTGTAAACAATCTGAAAATGTTGGGTTATGTGTTTCTGGCATTTAAAACAACGTTGCCAATGCTAAACCTAAATTTAGCGTGTTTTTTTCGCTAATTCTGTTATTACGAAAGGCGGTTGCCAGAAGAACGGCTCCTTCCCATAATTGCTATTTTACCAACGAGATCTGACTATTTATAACCACGAAGTTGCACGAAAGAGTTTTGATTGCATTGGTTACAACTCCTATGCGGAGGGTGTTAATCTTTTGTTGTTATATTATATCAAAAAAAGATTAACCCTCTCCGCAAAGAAGTTAAAACCAATGCAATCAAAACTCTTTCGTGCAACTTCGTGGTTATAAATAGTTCTTATAAAACTTCTTTGCGGTGGGGGTTAATCTTTTTTTGATATAATGTAACAACAAAAGATTAACATTAACACCCTCCGCATGGAAGTTGCAACCTATGCAATTAAAACTCTTTCGTGCAACTTAGTGGTTATAAATATAATAATAAAAACAAAAAACAAATAAAATAACTAAAAAAAAGATACCCCCTCCGCATAGAAGTTGAAACCAATGGAATCAAAACTCTTCCGCGTAACTTTGTGGGCATAGATAGGTATATTTAATTATTGTCGATCTCATAATAGGTAATTTATTTAAAACCCCTAATCACCCGAAAAAAATAGAAGATATAGCAACGTTGTAAATTTTCAAATTTCTAGATTAGGTCTAGAATATATTTGTCTCTCTCATTACATGGGAGAAAAAAAGAAGGATATATCAAATGTCAAACTTCTATCTGGTCTCAATTTTCTTTGTTATTTTGTTAAGAATAGTGTTTTTCAGTAAAATTTTGGACATTTTTCTATCCCCAATCAAGTGAAGCTTTTAGATAAACTATAATATAATGAAAATATAGTGAAATTATTACTTTATAGGGCCGAAATAAAGAAAAATTCAATGTTGAAATAATTTTCCGTTTTTCTGAAAAACGGTAAGAGACCGCCAAGAAAAAAGTTTAAATTCGTAATCTACGACCTCAAAATAGTGTGTATACCAATTTTGGTGAAAATCGGACGATTTCTAGTTTTCCCAATAATTACCTAGATAAAATAGTACTTTAACCACAAGGGTACATTAAATGATACTTTAACAGCGAGGATATGTTAAAAACTTTATTTATTCTCGATTCTCGCCCTTTTTTTAATTGCTTCTATTTTTGTATTCCTTTTCATAAGTTATTTGGGATTTAAATGGAAGTAGTTTGGATATGGCCATAGATCAGGATATGACATTTGTCGCCTCAGCCTGAATATCTGTTGGTAATTGACTTATTTCGTTTTGACCCATTTCTGGCTGCAATTCAATCAGCAATCAACACGAAAGAGAATTAAAAAATATTGACTCAAAGCTGACAACTAAAGAGACAGCTTTATTTATTTGTCAAGTTACATAGAACCTAACGCCAAGTTTATTATAAACTATGTTATAAACTTTAGCATTTGACTTATTATACAGGTTATACAGGTTAATCAAAGAGTTGTTTTTTACACTATCTTTAAAACACCTTGTGCAATAATTTCGTGAGCAAATTTTTCTAAAACACTATTTTTCGACCAGAACCATGTCTCCTGAACATTTTGTTTTTTGACTCATGTCAACACATGCCTTGGTTAATTTTTAAGAGCAGAATGAACTTGCCATAAACATTTTGCAATTTTGTCAATTATTGTTAGGTTAAGTTTGGTTTGATGTTATTCTTCATAATGATGAGGTGATTATTGTTGTGTACGATTGAATACGGTTCTTAGTGTCGAAGATTGTGCAAAAGTCATTGATCTTGTTGAAGATGGTCGAAATTATGAATATTCGCTTGATTCTTAAAGAAGAATAGGAAAACATAATACCACGGGGGTGTCACTTGTATGGGAAAACAGGCAACAGTCAAATTTAAACGTGCCAGGACCAACGACAAAGAAAGCAACATCTGCCAGGCATTGGCTTTCTTTGTCACTCACATTGCTTAAATCATGATACCGCGGCCATTTTGCCAACAAAGAAGCTGGCCGGGCTGTCCTGGCAAGTGATTTAAAACAATTTGCTTTTTTACAATATTAAATTACCATTTGGATGTATTTAATGCGATTATTCAATTAACTGGTAAGTCAGAAATTACACACAAATACTTTATTCGTAAATACAACTAAGATGTAAACGTAGTTTTGTATTTTTAGATTTCAACTTTTGCAAAGACCCGCCGATAGAACTTGCCTGGCAGCGTACCTGTTTAACTAAACGTATTATTTCCTGATAATAATATCAAAACACGTAAGTACCTCTATAATTTATGATGACAAATGATTTTGATTATGTTTTATGTTATTTAAATACTTTCTAACCTCAAATAATAGTAAGATCCTTGTTTATATCGCACAGCCCGTTCAAAACTGTATTGTCTTCAAAAAATGTTTACAAAACAAACAATTATTACAAAAACAATGTCCTTTTAATCTGATTTATACCTCAGAAGGATGCCAGTAAAATTTTATTAAATCAACATTATATTATTTGGCCATTAATATCCAAAAAGGAGCATATTGCCTTAACTTAAATTTTCTTTTACTTCTCTTGACAATGTTCTCTATATTCTCTATTTTGAGTTAGTAAACTTTTGAACGGGATGTGCGATATATAAAATACATAATATATCCAAGGGTATGATCTGATAAAAGTATTTTTTGATGCATTTTTTGGTTGTTTATGCACGTTGGCTTGGTTTATGTTTTATTCAGCTTATATTTATTTGGTATAACAGTTTTTTTTGCCTTTGGAATGGCATGCATTGAGGCTAGATAGTGTTTCATTAGATCATTAAAAGGAATTTAAATTAGCATATATTTTTTGTGATATTAGTGTGTTATCATGATACAGGTAGTTGTATCATAGTGCCTTATGCATGTTATTTACCTATTATATACTTATGTATTATCAGTAAATAGATGATAATATACTACTAAAATGTCTTTTTAATAGTATGTTTATCTTTCCAATTCACTAGTTATTTGCAAAATGTATTTTGAACTAATTTAAGTAATTAATTGATTATCTTTCTTTTTCAGGTTCCGGGATATTCTTTTTCATTGTTAAAAAAATATATATATTTCAATATTATTGTAATATAAATCGCAGCTCAAAATATCAAAATAAATGATATTGTTTACTAATGTGTAATTTATTTACTATGCATTTTCTCTGAGAATAATAAGGCTTTAATAATATCATTGATTTGCTGTGTAAACTTAACAGACATATTTTTTAATACATTAAATTATATTAAAGTAATAAAAAATATGTTTATTAACTTTAAACAGTAAGTCAGTGATACTTACAAATTTTTTTTTTTAAATTTCCCCTCTTTTAAGCCCCGCCCCTCCAATTCCCCTCAATTTAGCTAGTACTGCCAGGCGACACCAGGTGGCGTCTGTTTCCATTTTTTAACATGAAGTTAGCATTTCTTTAATGTACCTATTCTCTGCATAACACAATATATTTGCAGCCTCATTAACATTATGAACCGACGTCTACAGACTGTTATAGCAGGCGGGGGAAGTAATACAAAGTTTTAGAGTATATTTTACAAGTTTTTTAGTTTGTTTGTACATTTAGTTTTTTAATATCCTTAGTTCTATTAGTGTTGCCAATATTTATTAAAACCAAGCTTAAAATCCATTTGCTTCAGTTTAAAGTTTTTTGTTTTCGAGCAACACGTGAACCGAACTTTTTGAATTTATAAGCCTTATAAATATATCTGTACGCTTTCTGGAGCTGTCAAATTTATTTTTCCTCTTAAGAAGTCTCCGCGGAAATAAAGTTAACTATGGCGTTTTCTTTCAACCGACAAAGTTAAATTGACGTTCGACTGTTCAATTCCAAAGTTAAATTCAATCCGGTTTGAACATGGGCCATTTATAGGCAGGTGGAGAACAGTGAAGATTCGAAATCGTCGAATTATTTTTTAAGTTCTTCGCATTTAACTTTTATATGCGCGTTTTTCTCTCTAAATCTATACTAATATATAAAATCTTTAAGTAACTCACTCACTGATTAATCACGATCCTGCTCAAACCACTCAACGTAAGAAGCTCAATTTTGGCATACAGGTTGATTCTAGGGTGTAGAGGTTCGATAAGAAGGGATTTTTCGAAATTCCAGTTCCAAGGGGGTGAAAATATTACAATAAATAATAGTTCCCTCAAATATTACAATATTTTTTATTTAAAAAACGGTCAAGTTTCCGAAAAAAGTATATTTTATTTTGTTTTTTACTCGGTTTTTCACATATTTTAAGATTTTTTAAAAAGGGTGTTTCGAAAAATCTGGTCATTGATGAATCATGATCCTGTTTAAAGCGTTTGACATAAAAAGCTGATTTTTGGAAAACGGATTGACTTTAAGGTGTAGGTTTTCGAAACTCGAATTTTAAAGGAATTCTAAACCACAATATTAGAATATTTTTTAATTATAAACCGGTGAGTTTTTCGGAAAAACTCTTAAACACTTATATTTTATTTTGTTGTTTTACATATTTTAAGATTTTTTAAAAATTTCTACAGGGTGTTTCATAAAATATGACCATTGAGTAATCATGACTCTGCTTAAACTGCTTGACGTTTAAAGCTGATTTTTGGCAAACGGATTGACTGTGGGGTGTAGAGGTTCGATAAGGAGGGGTTTCTCGAATCTCAAATTCCAAGAGGGTGAAAACGCCCCTCAAATATTACAATATTTGTTGTTTAAAAAACGGTTAGTCTTTCGGGAAAACGCTTGGACACGCATAATTTATTTTGTTTTTTTTACATATTTTGAAATTTTTTAAAAAATCATACAGAGTGTTCCAAAAAGTTGGGTAACTGATTAACCACAATTCTGCTTAAACTGCTTGACGTAAAAAGCTTATTTTTGGCAAAGGATTTTTCGAAAGCCAAATTCCAACGAGATGAAACTACCCCTCAAATATTACCGAGAATATTATTATGTTATATAATAATATCGCCATATTGTTTTTTCTCATGCTGACATAAATGTGAGAAAAAATTATCCAGTTTGTATGTTAATGGAAATTCTTGATACGGCTGTCGAGGATGGAGAGCTGGCCTCTGTGGATCCGTCTCAGATACTGGCCTTAAGGGGAACACACAATAGATCTGTAAGGTCGCGGTGATTAATTCCCCTCGTAAACATTCTACATTCTAAATCGTAGTTATTTCGATACTAGGATTGCTAAAAATATTATTATTGCTTGCAATAAAAACGGCTTTTTTAAATTTACGCTTTTTCCAGTGAGGTTCCCTCTGGACAACCCTAGATTCCGACCACTTTATATTGTGCTGTTTTGTCCAAACATGGTCCGCAATACCGGACTTCATTGTTACACATTTTTTGTACATGTTTGTTTGTGCTCGCTAAGTCGTACATTTAGAGGACGTTTAGTCTCCCCAATATAGGACTCACAAGGTCCTGGTAGATGCACAAATCTAACCCACATATAGAAAAAATTCGCTCAGAATCTCAAACGTGCTTTATCACCAACCGCGGTACAGTTGATTTCACATTCTCCGTCCGCCAAATACAGGAAAACGTAAAGGAGCAGCAGAGTAAACTTTATGTTGCATTCATCGACCTAATAAAAGCCTTTCGGTAAACGAAAAAGCCGACTCGGTAAACAGAGATGTACTTTGGGCAATTATGCAAAAGTTCAGAGTACCCATCAAATTTCTTACAGTGTGGAAAAGTCTCCATAGTAACAACAAGTCTAGAGTGTTACATCGTGGATCACTAAGCGTGGATCCCTTCCTAAGAAATACAGGAGTTAAGCAGGAGTTAATACGTATAAAATTCATCACAGAACTTCAATACGCTGACTGCGCTCTAGTTGCAAAAACGTTACAGCAATTACAAGAAATGCTGAACACATATACCTGGACATACGAGGTTTTGGGCCTTAAGCTGAACATCGATAAAACTAAAATCATGTGCACTCCCCCTGAAATTCATAACAGTGCTATAAAAATCGGAGAAGAACTATTGGAATATGTAACGAAATTCAATTACCTCGCCAGTGTGTGATGCCAATATCGACTCAGCACAGAAAATCAGCACAGAATTAGCAGCGCCTCAAGAGCATACTGGAAATTAAAAGACAGGGTTTTCTACAATCATGACTCGAGCACAAAAACGAAACTTGCAGTGTACCGAGCATTAATAATCCTCATCATATTATATGGAAGTGAAACCTAGGTACCTTACCGCCAGGTAAGATACCGGTAGCGGTGGCGGTAAGGTACCCATGGCGGTAAGATACCGGTGGCGGTAAGGTACCCATGTTGGCGCACAAGATGGCGCACATTAAACAAGTTGCAACAGAGACACCTTAGACAACTGTTAAAAACCAAATGGTACCATCATATCTCAAACGTATCAGTCCTTGAAAAAGCTAGCTGCGAGAGCGCTAAAGTCATGATTACTAAATCCCGCTTAAGATGGGCTGGCCACGTATGCAGGATGCAAGAAAACCGCCTATCGAAATTTCTTCTTTACGGTAAACTTGAGGAGAGTAAGAGGAGACCGGGTGGACAACTCAAAAGATACAAAGATATTTTCCATAAAAACTTAAAGCGGATAAGCATGGAGAATTAGTGGGAGGAAGCAGCACACAATAGAACCCAATGGAGAAGCATCGTAAACTCAGTCAACAACGACAACCAAAAAGTAAAGAGGCAACAAAGTAATAAGATTTTTTAGTGTCCGGGGTGTGGAAGAGTGATAACATCACGTATTGGGCTTTTCAGTCACAGAAAATCTCATGAAAGAAAATGCCTTGCGTAACCATATTCTGATGCGTGTCAAATACTCGTCAGTAAGTAATGGCAGTAAGTACATTTAGAGGGCGTTTAGTCTCTCCAATATACGACTCACCGCATTCACAAGGTACCTGGTAGATGCACTCTTTCCCTTGTTTCAATGACTCCAACCTTGTTTGTGGCTTGGAAGCTTCTTAGATTCGATCCAGATTTGAAGACAGTTTTAATTAGTCAGTCAGACAGTTAACATTAAAACTGTCCAGTCTGTAGTCTAGTCAGTGAGACCGGTGCAGTATGGACGTACGAATAAATTGCTTTATAATACAGATACAGATGATTCAAGTCAATACTAAACTTATTATTTGACAGGAACAAATAGATATAAAAGAAACATCAAATAAAGTCGAATCAAAAGTTAGGTTTAGAGCCTGTTTATTTATTATATTATTTTCGACCTAATGGTTACATACCTACTAAATAAACACTTAGAATTCAAGATATCTGTTATTTCTTAAGTAAAAATACACACTGTTAAAACAAT
The DNA here is from genome assembly GCF_002938485.1 of Sitophilus oryzae. Lineage (NCBI taxonomy): Eukaryota > Metazoa > Arthropoda > Insecta > Coleoptera > Curculionidae > Sitophilus > Sitophilus oryzae. The sequence continues at coordinate 1,249,535 of NW_022145801.1, read as the reverse complement.
ACGGAAGCGTTTCATATTTTGTCTATACTCGTACAAAAATAAACATTCCTGATAACCTTATATCGGCTTTTTGGGATTATTTAGAGTAACATACACAATATTAAAGTTGAATCTATATTCTCTGGAATTTTCGTGATTAGCTGCTAGACATCGCTTAGATGTTCTCATCCATCTTGTCATCTAGGTAACATGCGATATTATTTAGAATAAATTAATATAGCCAGACGTCTCGACAGACTTAGAATGCCATTTCGAACTAGAGGGGTGTTTTGCATTGTGATTTTGTATTCATGAAATGCCGTTATATAACGTTATTAAATAATAAACATAGCATTAATTTTAATAATTATATCGACTATTTCTTTTTTGAAAATAGTTCCCTTTATTTTTCTCTATAAATTTTTATTATCTACAGGGTCCGGCAATAGTGCGTCGGGCATCTGTAGCTCCTAGAATAAAAAACTTGTGAATTTTGTTTTAGTACAAATCTAAAGTATGAACGAGGATGTATTTCAGGAAAACATTTTAAATTCTATAAGGTGGCTCAAAAAAGTGTGAGTGAATCGGGATGATTTTTTTTAAATGGAACACCTTGTATATTATTGCATTTGGCTTCCTTTTAGACCACTTTACATAATCCTAAAATATGAGTAAATATATTTTGATAGTTTCACATATATTAATAAATAAATAAAAAATATAGGTATATTTTTCAGCCTTTCTTAATAAAAATATTAAAAATACTAGAACTGTCCTGAAATCAAAACTATATTAGCTATTTATTTTAGATCGTCTGTACTTACTTTGGTTTAAATATGATAAACGCGTAAATCATACAGTATGTTCAAAATTCTTCGTCAAACTTTCTAAAATAAAAAATAATTTTCCTTATTATTTAGGTTTTTTAGCACTGAATAATAAATGTTTCGGTAATATAAAGTTATTTTAAATTATTACAAATTAAAGTTTTCTGGTTATGTTGATGCTGTCTAAGAATTTCATAACTTTATTAATCTTCGAAATGTTAAAAGGCGCGAAAATATTCTCATATGTAACAGCATTAAAGAATCTAGACCTATGGGAGGTCTAGACAGATCGAGGGAAAAATTCATTTTTAATTTAGAAAAAGATACTAAAAAGTCAAATAATTTAGCTACCTATTGCTGAAAAAATCATCAAAATCGACCCAGTTGAACTAAGTATATTAAGCTTTAAAATAGAAAACAAATTTCTTGCAGTATAGGTATATAATAAAATTATATAAGGATTCTTGCCACTTAACTGCTGATATACAGGGTTGTTCACCACATACGACCAGGAGTATTGTAGCTAAACGATTAGATTTTTACAAATTGTAAGTTTTGGGCTCGTTGAAGGACTATTAGAGCTACAATTTAAAAATATTTTTACAATATACAGAGTGTCCCAAATAAGCAAAAAATATTATAGTAGTATTTTTTTAAATTGAACACCCTGTATATTATTCTATTTTCGGATTCTACGATTGAAATAAAGATAAATTTGATTAAGGTTTATTACACTTAAACCTTACCGTTTTTGAAATATTTTCAATTTTATGAAATTGCAGTAAAAGTTTTTAGGCTTCATTTCTCCGAGGTTATCAAAGTTTTTAATACTAAATATTTACTGAAGATTATTTATTGATCAGATATTGTGTTGCAATAATAAAAATTTTACTACCTTATACAGAGTATCCAAAATTTTTTATTAAATAATTACTAGCTTTAAAAGGCAATAACTTGTTTAATTTAAATGGAACACCCTATATATTTCACGTGAATCAGAGGCACAATATAATTGTCTATCAAATTGTATTGTACCATTTTTTACCCATCTCTTCAAGTTTTCGTAGAAAATGAATTTTCTTATAATTTAGACCTCATTTATCACTATACCCATGGAATATTGACATTTTAGCATATTTTTAAAGATGTAACAAAATTTTAAAGATGAAAAAAATTTTCAAAGGGCACAGATACTAATATTGTTAATATAGTTTGCTTATTTAATTAAAAAATAAAAAAACTGTTTAAATATTTTTTGTTAAAGAGGATCAATTAATATGATCCCAGTATTCAAACTACATGAATTGACTGTTTACGTTGATTAATAATAGTTGCTCCAAATACTAAAAAACTGAATTTTGTGTGTGTATTAGACAGTGTGGTAAAAAGTAACACCCTATAAATTTTATTTCATTTTTTGACGAATGCTTATTTATAAAAACGGAGACGTTTATTTTTATAACTTATTATTATATTGATTTTTGAACCAAATCCACATTTATTTAGAATACTTTATTAATTAAAACAATTTTAAAGTATGTAATTAATCAATTTTTGGTGTTTTTGGTCGGAAATAATGGTGGTATATTTAATTGGTATACTCTTTTACAAAGATTTAAATAGTTTTTTTTGTATGCCAATGGGCTTGCAATATTTACCACCTATATATTTTGTACATATATGGTGCTATAAAAAACCTGAAATGTCAATATTCCATGGGTATAGTGATAAATGTGGTCTAAATTATAAGAAAATACATTTTCTACGACAACTTGAAGAGATGGATAAAAATTGGTATAATACAATTTGATATACAGTTACATTGTGCATCTGATTCACGTAAAATATATAGGGTGTTCCATTTAAATTAAACAAGTTATTGCCGTTTAAAACTAGAAATTATTTAATATAAATTTTTGGACACTCTGTATAAGGTAGTAAAATTTCTATTATTACAACACAATATCTGATCAATAAATAATCTTCAGTAAATATTTAGTATTAAGAACTTTGATATCCTTGGAGAAATGAAGCCTTAAAATTTTTACTGTAATTTCATAAAATTGAAAATATTTCAAAAACGGTAAGGTTTAAGTGTGATAAACCTTAATCTAATTTACCTTTATTTCAATCGTAGAATCCAAAAATAGAATAATATACAGGGTGTTCCATTTAAAAAAATACAACTATAATATTTTTTACTTATCTGGGACACACTGTATCTTGTAAAAATATTTTTAAATTGTAGCTCTAATAGTCCTTCAACGAACCCAAAACTTACAATTTGTAAAAATTTAATAGTTTAGCTACAATGCTCCGTGTCGTATGTGGTTAACAACCCTGTAGAAATTTAATTCTACGCTGTGGTTGCCATAATGTGGATCAACCTGCTCTCACTACTGGTTTCGGGGCCCTACTCCATCATCAGGTGAGCCTGGGCAGATCCACAAAATGACAACCATAGCGCAGAGACAGTTAATTTCGACTTGTCGGAAAGTGTCGGTTAGATTTTTAGTCCCGAACAGGAGATAGCGGTCTGCGTGTAATGGTAGTACTTTTGTACCACCGAGGCGCAACTATCGATAGTAAAGGATGGTAAAAGGCTTTTTTTTCAGGAAAGCCAAATTATAAAATATAAGACAAATTTCTTGCAGTCTAGGTATATAATAAAATTATATAAGGATTCTTGCCACTTAACTGCTGATATAGAAATTTAATTCTACGCTGTGTTTGTCATAATGTGGCTCAACCTGCTCTCACTACCGGTTTCGGAGCCCTACTCCATCATCAGGTGAGCCTGGGCAGATCCACAAAATGACAACCACAGCGCAGAGATAGTTAATTCCGACTTGTCGGAAAGTGTCGGTTAGATATTAAGTCCCGAACGGGAGATAGCGGTCTGCGTGCAATGGTAGTACTTTTGTACCACCGAGGCGCAACTATCGATAGTAAAGGATGGTAAAAGGCTTTTTTTCAGGCAAGCCAAATTATAAAATAGAAGACAAATTTCTTGCAGTCTAGGTATATAATAAAATTATATAAGGATTCTTGCCACTTAACTGCTGATATAGAAATTTAATTCTACGCTGTGTTTGTCATAATGTGGATCAACCTGCTTTTACTACCGGTTTCGGAGCCCTACTCCATCATCAGGTGAGCCTGGGCAGATCCACAAAATGACAACCACAGCGCAGAGATAGTTAATTTCGACTTGTCGGAAAGTGTCGGTTAGATATTAAGTCCCGAACGGGAGATAGCGGTCTACGTGCAATGGTAGTACTTTTGTACCACCGAGGCGCAACTATCGATAGTAAAGGATGGTAAAAGGCTTTTTTTCAGGAAGCCAAATTTCTTGCAGTCTAGGTATATAATAAAATTATATAAGGATTCTTGCCACTTAACTGCTGATATAGAAATTTAATTCTACGCTGTGTTTGTCATAATGTGAATCAACCACCAAGCTCACCTGATGATGGAGTAGGGCTCCGAAACCGGTAGTGAGAGCAGGTTGATCCACATTGTGACAAATACAACGTAGAATTAAATTTCTATATCAGCAGTTAAGTGGCAAGAATCCTTATATAATTTTATTAAGCTTTAAAAACATCAAAATTTTAAGGTACCCGTTTTTTTTGGTGATGCGTCTAGATTATTATATTTCTATGTTTTCTTGATGGTCTCTCTGTTATGCATCTCCTCCCTAGATTTACCAGAAAGCCTGCTCTATAATTTCCTGCGATTCTAACATTATTTTCAAAGCAAAATTAGTCAGATATGACCAATAATCAATTTTACTCCCCAATCCTTTAAGAAATTAATATTTACGTTAAAAATTTCTTATCATATCTAGATGTCCAAACTCCTTTGAAAAAACCACTTTCAAAAAGTTGAAAACTATTCATAATTTATCATTATAAAAGTGGACTGTTTCCTGATTTTAGTAATCGAAGAAAAATACTTTTTGTTGTAACTACTTTTATTGTTCTCTAAATAAAAGCAAAGCTTATTGGAACCAAGATCTCAAAGAAAAACTGCATTTATAGAAACATTTTCAATATTCTGTATATCTTGTCTTAATAAACGGATATTGATTTATTTCCTTTTAAATAAATGGTAATACATAATAAATCGTCTAATTATTTTCCAATTTTCTACTGGAATAGTAGACATTGGTTATCGAAAAAAGAAATACTGTAAAATAAATTACACAAACTTTAGAAAAGTTTTTTTATTCTCTAATAAATAAAAATATTTATATTAGTCTGGGATACAAACAAACTCAAAGCATAATATTCGAATTTTTGTAAACAATTCCTGTTTTTATACCGCCATTAGTATCACTACTGCTATTATTTCTATTTTCTGCTTTTTAACCGATGGAACATTATTTTTAAAATTTTATGAACGTCATGGTCTTTCACTTTTTTGATATTTTACATTTAAAATGCATTATCATAACTAACAGTTTATTAATAAACCGCCGTGACAGGAACGGGATCTTACGACCTTAAAATAAACCTTAAAATAGTAAAATGGGGATAAAAGTCAAGTTCGTATTTATAATACAGCTTTTTCTTATTATTGGTAGGAAACTACAAAAATAAATTGTTATTAATATTAGTAGTGGTTAATAAAATATATTTTTTATTTATAGGGTTCTTGGCTTTTGGTCAATATTAAACTTTTTCTGGGTTTAGGAAGTGTTTATTATATAACTAACGTTTCGGTCCAGTTTTAACCTTTTTCAAAGCCTACAATACGATATTATCAAACTACAACTGTGTAAAAAAAATTATAAATAAAACTTACCACAAAACGTACATTTCCTTCGTCAAACTTGTATTAAAACATGGGTGCATAAAATAACAGGTGATAACACATAACATTTAACTTAAAATTATACTCATACAATATCACCCACATGACACAATAATTAACATATACAGTTTAAAATTTTAATAAATTGTGATGGCCGGCTCAATGTATTTTCTGTACTGAAGCGTTTCTATTTACAAGATTGGTGTGTATATTCTACTTAGCTTATCGACATCTTTTTTTTTTTTCGTTAATTGCATTTTTGTTTTTTTGTATCTGAATCATTTCAAGGAATTCTCGTTTTTTCAAATTAATTTCGGTGTTTAAAATTCTTGTTTTATTGTAATCAAAGGTGTGATTATTATTTTTTCGTGAGTAACAAGTGCTGTAATGTTTTTTTGTCATATTTATAACTCTTTAGACGATTTTCCAGATATTGGCCTGTCTGACCTATATATACAGCGTCACAATTATTACAAGGAATTTGGTACACTATGTTGCTCTTTTTGTTTTTAGAAGTCTTTGATTTTAATTTTGTGTAACATTCCGATAATAAATTAAAGCCTTTGTGACACACTTCAATATTATCTGTTTTAAATAGACCTTTTAGTTGATGGGATAAGCCTTCTATATATGGTATTGGTAAGAATTTTTTGTTTAATTTTTGTATCAGAATTATAATATTTGTGAATTCTTTGTTTAAATGTTTTGTTCATAAGCTGAGTGGGGTAATTATTTAAAATTAGTGCATCTTTTGCTTTTTTTATTGTATTTTCCCTGTATTCCGGGTCAGATAATGATATCGCTCTATCAGCGAGACCTATGATAACTGATTTTTTTTGTTTTTTTGGGTGGTTTGAATTATAGTTCAGATATCTGGAGGACCATGTTTTTTTAGTGTACCACATAGTTTTTAGAGTTCCCTGGGTATTATAGATTATGGTGTCTAAAAAACTGATTGAATTATCTTTTTGTGTTTCGATGGTGAACTGGATTCGTTTGTGGAATGCATTAAATTCCTTCAGAACGTATTCATTTTTTTCTTTAGGAATTAGCATAATACAATTATCTACATAATGATAGTATAACGGTATTTCAAATTTAAATTTTTTTAATACAGATTCCTCTAGATTTGCCATAACGAGTTGGGCTATTACACTAGAGATGGATGATCCCATTGCGCAACCCTCGATTTGTTTGTAAAAATTGTTTTTGTATTGGAAATATGTTGAGTTTAATGTTAGTTCACATGCATATATAAATTCTTCTCTTGGTATATCGGTGACACAATTTATTAAAATTTTAAACTGTATATGTTAATTATTGTGTCATGTGGGTGATATTGTATGAGTATAATTTTAAGTTAAATGTTATGTGTTATCACCTGTTATTTTATGGACCCATGTTTTAATACAAGTTTGACGAAGGAAATGTATGTTTTGTGGTAAGTTTTATTTATAATTTTTTTACACAGTTGTAGTTTGATAATATCGTATTGTAGGCTTTGAAAAAGGTTAAAACTGGACCGAAACGTTAGTTATATAATAAACACTTCCTAAACCCAGAAAAAGTTTAATATTGACCAAAAGCCAAGAACCCTATAAATAAAAAATATATTAGATTGGTCAAAGAAAAGTTAATTAAAAAAAATATAAAATATATTTATATTTTATTAGTGTATATACAACGAACTAGAAAATACATTCTAGTAAATAATACAATACTGGAATAGTAGAAGAATACAGGGTGTCCCAGAAATAAGTGCCAGTATTTTAACTGGTAGTATAGTTCAACTCCAGAAACACGCCTATGAGGTTTTTTTCACGAAAAAAAAAAATTCGAAAGTTTTTGAATTTTTTTTTAGTTTTTAGTTAAAAACCATAATTTTTTGATATTATGGTAACATAGGTAGATTAAGTTTACAAGAAAGAAAATCCAGAAAAGATCCAGTGGTTCTCATAATTTTAGCAAAAAATATTTTTTTTTTTTGAAAATTTTTAAAGTAAAATAACTTCGTTATTTTGGATTTATTTCAAAAACGATAAAGAGAAAATATGTTTGTTTTATCGAGATCTACCACCCCTTAAAATACTTGCATTTATTTCTGGGACACCCTGTATATATTCGGGACAATTAATACACAGCTCGGGGACTTTACTACCAGAAATTAAAAGAAGAATTAAATTAGCATATAGAGTACTTATGGAAGAAACTCAATCATATTTAAATCTAGAATGCCATTTTCTCTAAAGAAGAAAACATTCGACTAATGTGTACTACCAGTACTAACCTATCCTATACATGTGGAAATCTAGACAGATATTACGTTTTTTTAGTTTGATTTGCGTGTAAGGACCATCTCCTTTGAGCCCTTAAAACACAAAAATCTTGTAAAAATGAAGAGTTCAAGACTGTTCAACTATAGAGAGGTTAATTTGTAGCTCGTATATCCTACAAACATATTTTTATTTTTATGATTTTAGTCATAGATTTTTTTGTTAATTTTTTTAACGAATGAGGTGACTATTTTATTTTTATCATAACTCCGCGAGTTTTTGAGCTACGAACTTGAATGGCACAAAAATATGCAGTTTTTAGATGAAAAATTAACATTTTCAATCCTAAATAACTCGGAAAATATTAATTTTCTGAAAAAATATTATAGAAAATTTTTTGTTTAGAATTCATATCCCTTTATTGCAATTAAAATGGGTGATTTATTTTTCACCCCCAAAAAGGGGTGGCACTCACCCCCAGGGTGAAAGCACACATAGCTACTATGTAATTTTTGTTTCTTACATATATCTCTATTCACTGTTAAAATTTACTTTAGGTAATACCCTATTTTTATCCTCGCTTACTACCCTACTACTATAGTTTTGGCAATCTTCCTGTCTATGCTTATCTGGTATGCCGTAAATTGGAGTACGTTCAGTATAAGTTTCTTGTAGAATATAGAATTTCTTATCCTGTTTTTTTTCCTGACGAACTTCTCCATCAATCTAGAGATTTGTTGTGTCCATTCTTGTAGCTACTTTTGCAGCTATTTTGAACACAGGACTGCAGAAGGATTCTAGGCCTATGAATGACATTGATGAACCTTATTTCGCCATTTCATCTGTCTTTTTCTTGCCCTTGTAACCAGTACACAGGCAAAGGTAACATTTCCAAAACATGGTAACATGATTAAAAGGTAACATTTCCATTAAAACAAAAACAATATAACATACGAACATCTTCCAAAACACAAAATACACTTAGATCCATTTTATCATATACTAAACCAATGAATACAGAACAACAAACAAAAAATGTTATAAAGAAAATACCATGTGAATGCGATAAATTTTACATTGGTGAAACATCTAGACCCTTAAATGTTCGAATTAAAGAACATAAAGATTATTTAAGAAAGGGAGATTTTCACAAATTTAAGATTTGTTAGCATTCATGAGACACAGGGCACAGAATAAATTTTAATAACGTCAAAATTATAATGAAAGAAGCGCTAGCCTCTAAAAGAAAAATAAAAGAGGCTTTTTTAATACAATCTAATAAAAATAAATGTATTGCTCATGCATTTGTAGATGTTAGTAATGTATGGCAATCGCTTCTTTGATTTTAAAGAACATAATATACCTAAAAATTAAAAATAATCAAACAGAAAGTTTGGGGCTTTTTGGTTTTACCTTATTAAGTAATTGTTATCAGGTAGTTAATTGATAATTTTGAAGTTTAACTTGATATAATGTCATTTTAACAGAACGTCAACGGTTTTTGTAGACGTTTCAGACGTATCTGTTTGAAAAAAGTAAAGTGTTCTCGAATAGTCGAATTTAAATATTTTAAATAGTTTTTTTCTTTATTCTTAGTTTTTTTTTGCTTCGACGACGGAAAGAGATAAACTTTCCGAAACGTTAAGCATTTTTTTGTTCGTTAGGCAAATTTGTATATCTGTAAACCTAACTTCTGACAAGTAGTTTCAGTTTGGATTAACGCCAGAAGTGTTTACAAAAAATAACTATTTTATTTTAGAGATTTTTAAAAATACCCATATAGGATTTTTTGGAGAGATAATAGTTATATTTCAGATAATGTCAAATCTGAGATCAAATTTATTGCCAATAATCTACTTTGACCAACTCCATGATTAATTTTAGTATATTTTATGCACTAATCAAGCAAATTGCTGCAAATAATCCACCAAATTTAAACTGTCTGCCGTATTAGCGCAAGCTTGTTCCAAGTATAACCTCTTAGGCTAAATTGTTTGGGTGAAGTTAATAAAAAGGGGTCGGGATTTAGGCTGAAAGTTTTGTTCGAAACCTCGTTCCGAACTGGAGCAAACTGACTTGCAAATAATATTAGAATTAACGGTTGAAATTGTAACGGGGGATAATCTGTTTTTCTGATTACTATCGAGAAGCTTCTTATACGGTTATAAGTTTGGACAAAACAGATCTTTGTCTTTGCAGTCTAAAGAAGTTCAAGATTTAATTAAAATATCTAATAAATAAAGTATTCTAAAATTATAGGGTCATTAATTTTGTCACAAAACATTTAAAAAATTTTAGAAATGTATTTTGTTTATATGTCTTGTTTTATAAAGTGTGAACCATATCATTACGAATTATGAATTGAGTGATGAACAAATCCAATTTGAACAAAACACACAAAATTTTTTTTCATCATTATCATCATCATTTTCAGCTTATTCAACCATTTACAATTATGTATAGCCTCCATCCCATATTTGTATAAATGAGTATTTTTTTTTAAATCCCAATATTTGTATAAATGAGTATAAATGAAAAATAAAAGTTAACATAATAAAAACCTATTTTGATATACTAAAATATAATGGGGTAAATAAATAAAAATACAAAAATAAATTCTTGCTTGTTCTTCTTAGATCGATTCAACGGTTGCCGATCCAACTGGCTAGGATCTGCGTAAAACCGCACCTTTGAAAATTTTAATCGATGTTCTTCCGAACCAACGACGCAGATCCTTAAGCCAGGAGTTTTGCCTTCCCACTGATCTCCTGCCCCCAATTTTGTCTTCAATGAGCACGTCGTATGATGTCCCCCATGATGTCCCCCCCATGATGTGACCGCCGTATTAAAACATCCTCTCCTTCTTGTTGATAGGAGCTCTTTATCTTTGCCCATCCGCCTGATCACCTCATTTATCACTTTATCCATTCAGAATACAACGCAGCATACGACGATACAAGTACATCTTAAAAGCGTTAATGCGATTTTCCAGTGTCTGGTTGAGTGTCCAACTCTCAGAGCAGCAGAGAAATACTGAAAAGATGTATCAACGCAGCATACGTATGCGCACTTCGAGGCTTAGATTTCGGCCAGAGAAGAGGGTTTTCATTAAAGCGAACATATGTCCGGCCTGTTCGATCTTCGCCAAAATTTTAATTTTGGGGTCGCCAAGCGTCGTTACCGAGGGCTCCTAAATATTTCATGGTCGATACTTGTTCTATCACCTTATTAATTCTGATGGCAGTCTTTCCTGCTGTTTCAGAAAATACAACAAGTTTAGTTTTGTTAACATTTGATATGTAATCTGTACTGCATGCTATATTCAACGATGCAGTCCATCATGTTCTGAAATTTTGCTATTTCATCTATAAAAACATCTGAATATATAATAAATATAAAAAATTTGGTCGTAAAAATTGTGTAACAGTGGCACGTATTATCTTCCCCTAGGAGATGCAAGACCTTGTCGTTGGTGGGGAAGCACCTGGTCAGGTGCTGGGGGGAATCCCCTCTAGCACTTGGCTTGGTCTAAGAAGCATCTCACTCATCGTCTTGTCCCTGACTGTAGTGTCGTGGCCAGGGAATTGCACCAAGACATATAACGATACCGGGCGGGGCTACGGACAGCCTCAACCTTGGGGCACCGGGGGGCACTCCATTGTATTTTACCCCTTACTTCTACATGCGGGGCTCTGTAGAAGTGGACCGACTGTCCCTAGCGACTCATAGGAACACTATGAGATCTGATAATAATAGTAATAAAAACATCATCGGTGAAGCTGTGGAGAAACCCTCTAGCGACACTGGGAACAGTAACAATGAAAGTTCCAAGGGGCCAAACCCAAAGAGAACTACAGGAGAGGTGGCTGACACTTGGGTGAGACCATCCTCCGCAAGTGGCATACAAGCTACCACCTCCTCCAAGGGTCGGGAGCCTACCTTCTACCTCTAAACCCAACAGGCGACACAAGCTACCGTTTCGTCTACCCGGCCTGGGTCGTAGCTTCTCGACTGTGAGGGACACGGGTCTCCGTAGGAAGTCCTGGGACTGTATGATGAGTTATAACTCAAGAAAGGGGGACACAATAGATCTCTAAGGTCGCAGAGATTAACCCCCCTCCCACTTATTCTAAAAATTCTAAATTCTGACACGTATTATACACGGACAAGTTGGCCTTGGTCTAATCTATCGATATACCAAATTTTATTTAAATCGGACGATTTTTTGCTTCATGGATGATGGGATTTCGTAGTGCCACGAAATGTCGTCAAAATATCATTAAAAGAGGAGGCTCTTCGAGCTCCATCTACATTCCGAGTTTCAGCCCCTTAGCTCACATAGGGCCCGAGTTACAACATTACAAAAACCTATCTCAACTTCCTCATTGACTTATAACCTTTTTTTCTAGCTAGCTCGTGTGTCAATGCGGTGTCGTGCCACGGCCTTGAATTTTTACTCCCGTTGCGCGTAAAAATGTTTCCACTTCAAAAATACATACTAACCCTTCGTTCATATTCACAGAAAAAATTCAAAGAATTTTGTTGCGTTAAATGTACAAAAAACAACTGGAATGTATATTTCACAATTTGCAACGATATGAATAACACTTCTTTGTAAATACGTAAATTATTTTCTCTTTCGTACATTTGATAAAAAAAGTAAAGTTTTATGAAGAGTCGCTGAGTTCAATATACAAAAAAAGATAAATATACAGGGTAAGTTTCCTACGATGTTCTCTATGGGCATCTCGGAAACTATTGGAGATAGAAAGTCGGTTAAATGGGGAAAGAATTGCAGTTTTGTGGGGTCATAAATATGCGCCCTTCAGATTTTTGAAAAAGTTCATGGCTTACTAGATATTTCGAAAAAAACAAATTTTGGCTATTTTAAAAATTGTCTCTATTCCATTATAATCTATATTAGACAAAAAGTTTTCAGATAAAAGTAGTAGATAATCACATCCCTAATGAGTTTGTGTTTTCCGATTTTTTCTAAAGCCTGTCATTTTTGACATATGACAGAAACATACGGTTTTTTTAAGCGGAAACTATAGTTGGCCATGACTTCATAAAAAGCGCCATTTTTTTAGCTTTTTAGCGATAATATATTTTTTTCACAAAATTACTGAGTTATAGTCAATTCTTCTCTTTCTTCATTATTCTTTCTCTCTTGATTCTCTATCTCCAGTAGTTTCCGAGATACCCATAGAGAACATCGTAGGAAACTCGCCCTGTATATTTCATAATTTGCAACGATATGAGTAACGTTTTTTTGTAAATCTTATAATTAATAATTTTTTTCCTACAACTGATAAGAAAAAGTGTCAAATTATATAATGAAACAAACATCTTTATATATAATTATATCAATTAAATATACTTTATAATAATCGAATTAAGGTATTTGTTTATATACATAATTTAAAAAAATAAATAAAGCTTTCTTCCAAGGTAATAACAAATTCTCATAATCCGTACTCGAGGATTTTCAAAACAAAAATTATATCTCGCTATTTTGTTCTTTAGCTCTAAAATAATTTTTGTATTTTTCGGAAATCTATTTTTTAATACGTTTGAATTTAGAAAAAAAATTATTAGTAACAACTTCTTTTTATATAAAAGTTATATAGAAACCAACAAAGACTTATTTTTGAATCCATAACGAAACTATTTTTTTGTTTAATGTTATGTATTTATACAAATAATACTATTTACATAAAACAACCAAATTATTTAAAATCTATATTTTTAAATGTTAAGTTTTCACCAAGAGTTTAATTCAAAATTAAGAATTAATTCTCATATTTATTTATTAGACATTGTATCTTAATGTCTCTTGATTATTTATCACGCAAGCTAAAATTTTGTATAATAATATTATTTATTTATTATACTTTGTTAATTTTTCCTATTGCACTGCTACAGCTTTAAGACTAATTTTCTGTCAAGTATTCAGCAAATCAAAGTAAAATTTACATAAATTGATTATACTATTTCTTTATAACACTCTAATTAAAAATTTAGATTTTGAATTAATAATATATAATTATATTGATTACTATACTAAGTGAATAGTAATCCCATTCGATTATATCTGTATATATGGGAATACCTCGTGTTGCACTACTAAAGGGGATATACGCTTGTAGGTCTAATTGCGTTTACAATCAGCATAATTAATGATATTAGGGAACAAATAAGTTTATTGTTTATAACGAAACAATTAAAGCCTCACTGATTAGTTTGTGTCATAATAATTGTATAGTCTGGTTGTAATAATAAATAAAATAAATAAAACAAAGTTGTGTTAGTTCTTTCCACTATTTATATTTAATATTTTTTGAAGTAATGTTAAACCCCTTTTGCAGTAAATTCAGGGTGGTCCGAATAGTATTCCTGAAACTTCGGTATTATATTCTGCAGATAAAAATAAGTTAAAAACCTCGTATAAATGTATGTGCTATAATGCTTAGTTTCGGAGATACAGGGTGTAAAAGTTACTATAGTTTTATTTCGATTTTATCCAAATAATATCTGAAGTAACGTCAATATTTGGATGAAAATTGGTGGCTGGGTGTTTGTTGATATGAGAAATTTGATTTTGATGTCAAGATGACTAATATTTGTAGGGGGCGCCACCTACATGTGTGTTAACTGTTTAGAAGAATAATAACTTGTTATCAGTACCTGTATAACACTACTGAGTGAAAAAATATACATTTCCGTGATTTTTTACGTAAAAAATGTTGTGAATGTATATTTTTTTACTCAGTAGTTTTATACAGGTACCATTATTACTCTGCAAACCAGTTAAAAAATATGTAGGTGGCGCCCTCTACAAGTAGAAGTCATATTGATATCAAAATTAAATTTCTCATGTCAAAAAACTTCCAGACGCCAATTTTCATCTAAATATTGACGTTACTTCAGAAATTATTTGGAAAAAATAAAAATAAAATGAAACTTCTACACCCTGTATCTCCGAAACTAAGCATTTTAGGAGGACATATATATATATATATATATATATATATATATATATATATATATATATATATATATATATATATATATATATATATATATATATATATATATATATATATATATATATATATATATATATATATATATATATATATATATATATACGAACTTTTTTACTTATTTTTATCTGCAGAATATGCTGCCGAAGTTTCCGGAATACAGTTCCACCCTGTATATTCATTTATAAACAGAGATTTCATTAGTTTATTGAAAGTGAATTTCTACTCCGAGTAATGCCAAGGGTTTAGAAGGGTTTCTTATTCAAATCTCTAAATCCAGTTAATGAAAGGGTTAATAGTTAGAATTCCAATAACGCATTTCAAGGTATAACAAATAGATGTAAATCATTTAAATTTACATAAATTTATTACATTTCGAGAGTGTACGAGAAAAGAGAGGATTTGAATATAACAAAAATAGTCTCGTTAATAAGTGTTTCATAATAGTGTATTATGTATTGTTTTATAAGTGGTGCAAAAACAAATAGAGTACCAAACTTTAACAGGCAAAAATAAAACAAAAATTTCCTACAAACATATGCTCTATGTTGCTTACTGAGGAAGTTGAAGCCCTTGAAAAGGTAGACAAAAATAATACAATTCAACTTTAAGAACAAAAAAAAACAACACTTTATTGTACAAAAAGCCAAAACAGCTTCATCGACAAAGCATTCACAAAACAAAAAAGCACAAAAACAAATATACAAATAATAAAAAAAAATGTCATACAATACAAATCAATTCAAAAAAATTTACGTCATAAAATTACAAATAAACATATATGGACATTGCAGAACACAGGCGTATCTAGAAAATTTTACAAAAAGAAAATGTAAATGGATAAAATCATGTTATAAATCATAAAATCAAGAGTTATAAAATATTAAATATTAAATACTAGGCCATTAACCAGTGCTTGAGATGATCAAAATTTTAAAATTCAAAATTGTTCATGATTAAACATCAAAAAAAAGTCGTTAACCCCGCATATAGTCGTTAACCCTCTCTTCAGTAAGTATGATTTCAGAGCTTTGCGAAATGCGGGAAAGAATGAAAGTGACTTGATATTCGAAGGCAAATGATTGTACATTTTCTTGGCATTGTACAGTATTGAGCCCTTAACTAGTTCTGAGCTCGGGGTTGGCAGATAAATATCGTGCTCCGCATTCCTAAGTGGATAGTTGTGAGAAGGCCTTTCCGGAATAGAGAATATGTGCTTGCGGATTAAGCAAACGGATTCAAAAATGAATAAGAAAGGAAGAGTCAGCATTTTGAAATTTTTAAAGAAATTCTGGCAGTGAGTTCTACTGTTTAGTCCCAATAAGTATCGAACTGCTCTCTTTTAAAGTTTGAAAATACGATCAAATTTTGTCGCGCAGCAAGTACCCCAGAATGGAAGGGCATAACAAAGATGCGACTCAAAAAGGGCATAATAGACCATTCTAGAGGTTGATGAGTTAAGTTCCTTAGAAACTGATTAGATTTAGCGCAAAACAGGCAGCGCTTAGTTTCTTTGATAAAGCTTCGATGTGCAAGTCCCATTTTAACGAGTTGTCTACAACAAGTCCTAAGAGTCCACGACGTCAATAGTGGTGTTATTAAGTACAAAATGTTGTATAGTACTCTTATATGACAAAACTTTAGTTTTTGAAAGGTTGAGGCATAGGAGATTAGAATCGCACCAAGATTTAATGGTGCGTAAGTCACTGGATATAGTATTATATAGTGCCGTAACATCTGGCCCGCTCCAAGTGAAACTAGTATCGTCCGCAAAGAGGCAGATTTTACCGCTAGTGTCTAGATTTGCAATGTCGTTGATAAACACCAGAAACAAAATAGGGCCAAGTACTGAACCCTGAGGGACACCACATTCTATAGGCTTATAAGAAGACATAGACGTATCAATCCTCACAAGCTTCCTTCTGTTGCCAAGATACGACTTAAGCCGTTCGAGCGGCACTCCCCTGAATCCATATTATTGCAATTTGTTAATTAAGATATTATGATTTACACAGTCGAAAGTCTTAGAGAAATCACAAAAAATTGTAGCTGTAGAGTGATGGTTATTCAGGCTAGAGTATACATTATTAAAAAAGTCGAAAATAGCATCATTTGTGCAACTGTTACTTAGAAATCCAAATTGATGGGTAGAAAGTACTTTATATTTAAGGAGAAAAGATAGAAGCCATTTTTTAACCAATCTTTCAATGATCAACATTGGTAAAGCATTTTCTTTGATATTTGGTATTACTACAGACATTCTAATGTCAAAGTAAATTGCGATAGTGTAAAGATTAGTAACAGTTCTGAAAGTTTCTGAGTAAAATAATATTCCACACTTAATATTTTTATTTTAATTTGGCCACTTAAACACAATTTGAACTAATGTCAAGTCGGGCTCTGTTTTTTTTTAATATTTAATTTATTCATCGTAACAATCTTGATGAGCTTATAATGACATGTGGTAATACATTGAATACGGAAAGTCAAATACAATAAATTAATATAAAATAAATAATACAATTAATAAATATAATATAATATAAACAATCAAATCATTTCCCTGAAAGATGGATTGCAAATGGTCAAATAGTATAATGGACAGCGAGGTTCTTGGACCTGTCGCCAAAGGATATCTTTCTTTGAGGGGCATTATAATAATAATTATATAAAGCAAATATTAGCTATAATTAGTTAGAGTAAAATACTAAAATATTTAATTAATTAGCAGTTGTTTCCTATTAGCTATTTTAGCATCAACACTGTCTGTTTGGTTCATTATTTTATTCTGTATCAATTAATTAGTACATTACATTTTTGATATAGAATTTTAATGTGTTATCTAAATAAAAACAAAACATTAACCAACGTTAACAAAATATAACTAACAAAATTAAATTTTGTTTTATTTAATTATCTTTAGACAAAATGTAAAAATGGCGTATGTAGTATGTTCACTTTAATGAAACTACACAAGGACTGTGTTTGTTGTTTTTATACATGTACCTGCATTCATCAATGTACATTCAATACCATCAATGGGTACACGCTGAATAACGTCATGTCATTAGTTGTATAGTGAAAATGTTTTGGATTTTCAGTCCAGAACTTGATGCTATTGAACATACACAATCACGTTATCGAATTTACATTGCCGAATGGCTGTACAATAATCAAAACAACTACGTTCGTGTGTAAGGGCTTAATATAAATACCATTTATTTATACCACAACATGTACAGGGTGGGTCAAATTCGACGCTTTTAAATGGAAACACCCTTTTCTATAGGAGACAAAAACTAATATCGGTGTCTGGAGCTCAGTTTTCATCAAAAACATGATGGTGAAAACCTCACATCAATATCTATTACCGTTTCGGAGTTACGGGGTGTTTTTCAAAAATGTACATTTTTAACAAATCGTTGTAACTTTTTTGCTATGGAAAATTTTATATTTCTATAAAAACATTTCCAAAGTACATTTTTACGTAGAATTTAATGGTTTAAGTATAATTTTTTTAAGATTAATAATTTAAGAGTTATCAACAGAAAAATTGATTTTTTATTTGGGACACCCTCTATATTTTTAATTAACTGAAAATAATTTAAAATTACCTTTCCAAAAATATAGCACACTTGATATTTTGTTATAATTCCCGTCGAAATACTGAATTTTTAAAAGTTCGCTACTTTTAACTAGTAGGCTTTGGACCCTTTATTGATGATATGCCCTTAATGGAACTCGAAAATATATTTTTCCAGCAAGACGACGCACCGCCTCTGAACCCTGAAGTTATCAGCAAATTTTTGCAGCCAATTTCAAGAATAATTAAATAGCTAACCAAGATCCCAGCCGTTGGCGTTGGCCGTCGAGGCCGCCTGACTTAGTGCCCATGGATCTAATCCTATGGATATATTTGCGGAAGAATAAAGGTTCCTTATTCTTCCGTATCATCTAGACAAGAATTAGAAATACTTAGCAGTTATGAGAGGGTATCTTTCACCCCCACTGAGTTAATGATTCCGAGAGAAATGTTCAAAAACTGCCGCGTCTGTCCATAACAGAAGACGGTCGATATGTCGAACACCTGTAGCAAAATCTCATGTCTTGGTTTGCTATTTATTTTATTGTTATTAGAAATAGTTTAAATGTGTTGATGTTGGTTAAATAATGCAGCAAATGTTTTTTTCGTTTGAATTGATGCTCACAGATAGATTTTTTTTTGTATTACCGCCGGTGCCGTTCAAAGCCTACTTATTTAAAGCGGGCGAATTTTTATATACTCTATATCTCGAAGAGGAATCGAGCAAAATATCAAGTGTGTTATATTTTTGGAAAGGTAATTTTAAATTATTTTCAATAAATTAAAAATATACATGGTGTCCCATATAAAAAATCAAATTTTCTGTTGATAATCCTTAAATTATTAATTTAAAAAAAAATCTACTTAAACCATTAAATTCTACGTAAAAAGGTGCTTTGGAAATGTTTTCATAAAAATACAAAATTTTCAATAGCAAAAAAGTTACAGCGATTTGTTAAAAATGCATATTTTTGAAAAACACCTCGTAACTCCGAACAGTAACAGATATCGATATGCGGTTTTCATCATCATGTTTTTGACAAAAATTGAGCTCCAGACACCGATATTAGTTTTTGTCTATCTCCTATAGAAAAGGGTGTTTCCATTTAAAAGCGTCGAATTTGACCCACCCTGTACAGGGTGTCATGTGAGTACTTCCGAAGGTTTTTGAAAAAAAATCGAATGAAAATTCACTATTTTATTTCTTTACTACTCTGTTTGAATAGATATTACAAAATAAATTTTACATTCTCATTGCCACTTTTTTTGCTCCATTTGCTCATTTTTGTTGCATAAATGTTGAAAAACGTTGAATTGCGGTTTCTTTTTTGTTTTATTGGTTTGGTGTGGACCGGTCATAAAGTAGTAATTATATATGTACTACTACTACTACTACTACTACAACTACTACTGCCATTACTCGCTGACGAGTATTTGACACGCCTAACAAGATAGTTATGCAAAGTGTTTCCTTCCATGAGCCAACCAAACCAAATCAAATCTCATTTCGTAAAACCAATATTACTACTGCCACGAAACTGGCCCATTATACACTGAAAATGTTTTCTAGATAATCTAGATCTATTTTTATAGTACTTAGCAAAGTAGTAGTACTGCAGTATAGTACTGAACCACAGAATATTTTTTCTGGCTTGTTCGTATATATCAGGCACATAGACTAATTCATTTTCAGGGAAATTTGTAACTATCATGTCTTTACCATCTATACTTATTACAATAAATTAAACGAAAATTGAAATTTTGTTCTTAACTTGCTTAACAGATATCAAATTTTGACAATTACCATTTTTTTTTCATGACAACTATGATATTATAGCGTAATTATTGTATTAAAAATATAGGTAAAAATAGAAAAAAATGGAATAAATCGCAAACTGTTAAATATGACATACTTTATAAATGCTGAAGAATTTTATAAAATCTACCAGAAAAAATGATAATATATAGGGTGTGCCATTTAAAAAAATTGAGTTTTTTTAATTTTAAGTAGTTAAAATTCATAAATATATTTTGAACAACCTGTAGCATCTAACTAAAATATCTTTACATATATATTTTTCTTTACCCCTATAAAACTCTCATACTAAATTTTAGTAGTCCAAATTGACAAACAATGGCATTACTGGCAATTTTTTAACACACTGAAATCTTACATTTGTTTAAACAAATTATTATACCGTGCTGGCAACTGTTACTTTTGGGTCGGCATTTACATGTGTGGAAGTAAATCGCATAGGGACCTTATTAAGTCGGAGTGAGAGAAATGCGACCGACCGACGAGACGCGCGACGGTGTGCTGTTGCAGCGTTGCCGATACGCCTTTCCCTATCAAGTAAAGTAAAATCACGATCGCAAACCGCTTATTTTTAAAAGACTTTTTTTCAAGAGATAACTAGATAAAATCATTAGACATATTTCTGAGCATCTCAAATGGAATTATAAGAATATCGTTAGGGTGTAATTTTTTTTATAACGAGAAAACGTCAGTAATCGCGATAGTTTAAAAAAACATAACAGGCCATAACTCAAGAACAACTTTAGATATTGAAACTTTTTTTTATTTCCAAGATCGGATATTTTACAATATGTTTATATCGAAAAATTCGATAAGGTTGTTTTTTCCATTCAAAAATTGTAAACAATCCATCCATTTACTTTTAGAGCATAGCAATTTTCAGCAATCGTGTAATTTTTTTATTGATAAAAATTTTCACATGCTGTCTACAAAGAAAATATAGCAGAAATATTAACAAAGTTCTTCAAAAAACTACAATCTATTATTTCTAATAGATTTCGAGATATCGATTTTTGAATTCATAGTTCTAATAGCGCGACCACTATCGAACACCCACTCAATTCCACATATATTTACCAAAATTGCAAGTGTTTCTAGCTTGCACATAAAAAAATTGAAGCTATTTAAATAATCACAACGACTCGTTAATAAATAAACAAATTAAGTATCACGAGACGTAATTAAATCGTGAAGTTGAACGCATGACGTACACCTTCCCCTAGAACTTTAAGTACTGCCAGAGGTACTGATTGGGTCGACCGGTCAACTGCTACAAATCTGCTATATCCCCTTCCACGTATCTTAGCGATGTGCACAGTTTCTCGGTTTATTTCATACGTTTATATAAAGTTTATAAACGCATTGTACTCTTCTTACATACGGAAATCTTGATCCAAGACTAACCTTTGCCAGTCCTTAGTATATAAATAAGTTAAAATAAATATAAAAAAGTTATGGAATTTTATGCAGAATCTAAAAATAAAAAGCAGGATATTGCATTTCAAAAAACGTATGTTATATCCGCCATATTTTTTTGAAGTACTCTGTATACTCTTATATTATATCTTAACCTTCCTTATAACTTTTATATTTAACCTTTTTTTTTGTAAACACATGAGATAATGTACTTTACTCTATCGTTGACTCACCCTGTACAGTTTTGCAACATTACTCCATTACGAAACTTCCTACATTAAGACTGCAACTTTATAAGAATTTTTATATTTATTGGACAGCTCTATTTTATGAATGGCACTAAAAGCTCAACCAGCAGAGGATTTTATAGGTTTGATTGGTAATTTAAGAGTTGTATTCGAGGATTTATATTCCGTTTTATAGTTGCCAGTGTTTGATTTGGTACTTTCCATTTTAAAGTTATGTTTCTATGCGTTTCTTGAATGAAACAAAAGCAGTGTAGAACTGATTATTTTTACTTTATAGAACTGTAATTTTTGATCGCGTACAGCGCCACAAATTAATGCAGCTCCTGAAAAGACTTGATATACGAGGCATGTTTTTTAAGTAAGTAACGTTTTGCGATTCCGCCGCCGCAGCGCTACGGTCGGCGTTCCGCGCATGCGCGCTGGTTACCTACATCTCTTGTCTATGCACAGACGCCAGTACAGTCTGATTCTTCATTGTATACGTTGTTTATTGAGTGTTTAAGATGCCTCCGACAATCGTGAGCCCCGCCGATTGTGAAGTACGGGCTGTCATACGATTTCTTAGTGCTAAAGGCGTAAAACCGATCGATATTCATCGTGAGATCTGTGAAGTTTACGGACAAAACATTATGAGTGATGGAATGGTAAGGAAATGGGTGCGAGCATTTAAAGATGGCCGCACAAATGTGCATGATGAAGAACGGAGTGGGCGTCCTTCGGTCGTTAATGAAGATTTGGTGCAGAAAGTGGACGAAAAGGTGAAAGAAAACAGACGCTTTACAATTTCATCATTGTGCGACTACTTTCCTCAATGTTCTCGTAGTGTTTTGTATCGCATTGTGACCGAGAACTTGAATTACCGGAAATTGTGTTCACGTTGGGTTCCGAAAATGTTGACGGATTTGCACAAAACCCAACGTTTAGGCAGTGCATTGACTTTCCTTGAGCAGTACCACAATGAAGGTGAAGATTTTTTAGACAAAATTGTTACTGGTGACGAAACATGGGTGGCCTACGTCACACCAGAATCGAAACAACAGTCCATGGAATGGCGACATTCATCATCACCCAAAACAGTGAAGTTTAAGCAAACAATTTCTGCCCGGAAAATCATGTGCACAGTTTTTTGGGACAGAAAAGGAGTATTGCTAGTGGAGTTTCTGCCTCGTAATGAGACAATCAATGCAGCATCTTATTGTGAGACATTGAACAATCTGCGCCGTGCAATCCAAAACAAAAGACGTGGCAAGTTGAGTAAGGGTATTGTTTTGCTGCATGACAATGCCCGTCCACATGTGACTAATCGGACCAAAGATCTCATCAAATCTTTTAAATGGGAAACTCTAGATCATCCTCCATACAGCCCTGATCTGGCGCCCAGTGACTACCATGTATTCCTGCACTTGAAGAAACACCTGGGCGGTCAGCGTCTTCAAGACGATAACGAAGTCAAAACAGTTGTGATACAGTGGTTAACCAGTCAGGCGGCAGAATTTTATGAGGAGGGTATTGAACAACTGGTGCCACGTTATGACAAGTGCCTCAATATTCACGGAAATTATGTAGAAAAGTAGATTAAGGTACAGGCTTTCATGTAAAAATAAAATTATTGCGATATCTTTGCACGTTTTTTTTAATTCCAAAACGGTACTTACTTAAAAAACATGCCTCGTAGATTATAAAGACATCCAATGCATTGAGAAATTATACTGGAACCAAACAGCACAAATAAAATTGTCCGATATCATGTCCAATCCCATACAAGTAAGAAGAGAGGTGCGACAGGGTTGTGTCCTATATCTCCACTCCTATTTAATTTATACTCAGAAGCTATTTTCCATTAAGAGGCTCTGGAGGACGTGGAAATGGGAGTCAAAGTTAATGGAGTGTGGATTAATAATATCCGCTATGCTACGGTCTTAATTGCAGACAATATACACGACCTACAACAACTGGTCAACAAGGTAGGAGAACAGAGCAAAGCAATGGGTTTAAACATCAACATCAAGAAAACCAAATTTATGATAATATCCAGAAACCCAGATATGTTTATAAACTCCATCTTAACATTTAACTCAAGGCCCATAGAAAGAGTAGATACATTTAAGTACTTGGGCATCTGGCTCTCCGAAGATTGGACATCAGACAAGAAAATTAAATGTCGCATCGAACAAGCTTGGCAGGCATTCTTGAGGATTCGAAAAGTACTTGTCTGTTCTGATTTTGACCTTAGCCTTAGATTAAGATTCGTAAAGAGTTATGTGTGGTCGGTGCTCCTTTATGGTATCGAAGGTTGGACATTGAAAGCAGCTACCATCAACAAATTGGAGGCTTTCGAGATATGGCTATATCGCAGAATACTGAAGATACCTTGGACGGCTAGATTGACAAATGAAGAAGTTCTCAGACGTGTTGACAAAGAGCGTGAATTGTTTGAATTGATTAAAAAGAAAAAAACCGCATACCTGGGGCACATAATGCGAAACCCCAAATATCAATTCTTGCATTTGTTGATCGAAGGCAAGATCGAAGGCCGGAGGGGTATCGAAAGGAAGAAAATGTCTTGGCTGAGGAATATTAGACAGTGGAAAGGGCTATACGATGTTCAGGCGTTAATACACACCGCCCGGAACAGAGAAGCAATGGAAAATGTTATCGAAAACATCCATTAATGAGTCTGCACTAAAAGAGGAAGAAGTAATTTTTGAAGAGTAGTTTTAGTATTTAAGGGATTTATCAGCAAATCCGTTCATTTTTATTTAGATTTGGAGTACTCATCTATTTATTGTTTTATTTTTATTTGTAATGTTGTTAAAAGTACACTAATTTATGTACAGTGTGTTCTCATTGTCAATATTTTCATGTTTTTGTAATTTTCTCTAAAACGGCATGGACATTTGGAAAAGTATAAACGGGATTAACCATTTCAGAACAAGCAACAATTTTTATGAATAATGCTTCTTTCTCCAAGGGTATAGCCGGATTAATATAGGAAATTTGCCCCCCCCCGGCTTTTTTAACTCGCACTCAGGGGATCGATTTGGTGTCGAATCAAAATAATTCACCTAAATTTTTAGTTTTTCAACTCAAACGGTTTTCGAGATTTTCAATTTTATTTTTATAGTCAAATTCAAAATTAATTAATGATGATTTTTTTTTCTAATTCTTAGAAACATAAGACATGAGAAAATAATATGATCATGTTTCTTAAACGAAAAGCCGATTTTTAGCGGAGGAAAGAAAATTAAAATCTTCATTTTTTAACCTTTGTGAAATATGTCACTCACCAGAAATCGTCAGAAAATGTCTTTTATACTTCTTTACACTCAGGAATTTTTTAGAATTTTTTGAAGGGAAGTTTTTTTAGGTGAATTATTTTGATTCGACACCAAATCGACCCCTGAGTACGAGTCAAAAAAGACGCGAGGGTAGATTTTGTATATTAATCCGGCTATACCCTTTTTAAAAAAAATCCTCTTATAAATGTAACAGATTATTACCTTTCTATTATTATTTATATTATTAACAGATTATTTCCTATGTCCTTCGCGTTCAAGTCGATGTTTTCGGTTGTTAGTTTCGGGAGAGGGTCTTTTTAACAGGAAGTAATAAAACAAACATCTTTCAAACGTGAATATTTCTAAATTCCCAAACTTATAGAAGGACAAAGCAAATAAACTGTAGAACTTAGAAGTAAACAGAAAAATTGTAAAGATAGACCTTAGATAAAAGCGCTGGGACGTTGTAAAACCAATAACCACCCTTGATAACATGTTTAAGTATCGCCGGATGTTTGCAAACGATCTGGGAACTTTAGAAAAGCACGTACCTAGATGTAAATGGCTCCAAACGAGGATTAAATATGTAAAATGGTTATAGCACTGCCATCTAACAACGGGAGGTTGAACCAACTTGGTTTGAAGGGCGGTGTCAAGCTGACCAATCAAACAAAGAACAGTACCTACAGGAATGACCTTATTGGCTAAGTACCGAATTCCCCACCCTTTATCCCTGCAATGTTGGAACCTCGGGGCTGTTTTTAGGCAGAAAATTTAGTTCGGTTTGGGTTTCTAAAAGAGACGGTTCTCCCTCGGGTTTGCGAAACTCGGTAAAGTCCACGATGTGACCCCCTGTAGTTTTTAAGTCTGGTGTCTGCTAATAGTTGTTTTTAAGTCCTTTTATCAAATATTCTTAATTTCTGTTTTATTATCCTTCTTTTAAACTATTTTAATGTGTCTCAATAATAGCAGACACCAGACAATTTTCTTGTCTGTATCTCTTTTCTATTTTTAGTAGTAACAAGTAACTTCGATCATATATATTTTTTTGTTGTTTCTATAGCAAAAATAACTAAGTGTTAAAAAAGTATATAAGTATGATCTTCATGAACAGTCAGAATATCTTCAGAGCAGTGCAGAAAAGAGTTACAAATTTTCAGGCAGAGGTTGGGCCGCAATTAAGGTAAGTTATAATAGATTTGAGAGACTAACATCATCAAGACAAATCATTAAACATACGCCCCAAAGAGTCGGTGTACTTCTTATCCAAGTTTGCCTTCCGCTCAACTCAATTATCTTTTTATAATTTATAAAAAAGTCACGCTACCCAGTAAAAATAATAAATCTGAAAAGATTTGTCACATAAAGACAATCCGAGGACATACTGTATATTATGTAGTTCTCATCCATTGAGTGAGTTATTGTTTCTAGACATTTCGAACCGAATTAACCTGATGCTTTCTATAGATTATTACCCCGAAACATACATATTCATTCGTGTACTACTCGCTAATACTCGCAGGAAACTTTAACAATTTAGCCGAATACGGTTCAACGGCGCAAACTACCTACTTATATTTTAAATGTAAATTAATTACTTAGTGGAAAATCGATTCTCGTACAAGACTCGAACTTAAGATTTCATCCACGTACTTGTATTCGCGTTAAAGACGTGACGGTTTCCAATCAAATAAAATCGATTTTGTTCTGTATTTAATTACTTCCATGGGTTGCAAATGGGCTTAAAATTACAAATTAAAATGTAATAAAAATGAATAAAGATCTAACATACCTACTTGAAATTTATAAAAACGGAACTCGCCCAATTAATAATCTTGGAACGTACTTAAAATTTTCTAAACAATATGAACTCATCTCAGAAACACCCTAAAACGCATATTTGACAAATGATGATGACGTAACGTAAACACTGATCGGTGCACACTCTTTTCTTTTTAAAAAGTATTGATTTTGAATTTTAATAAGCTATTTAATAATATCAGTTTATTTTATTCTCCCTTTGTATTTGTCAAACAAAGTATAATTAGAATTTTCTGGCACACAAATGCAAAGCAAAACATCAAATAAAATTTCCTATTATTTAACTGATAATTTCGTAATTTGACGTAAAATATAAATCACAACCTCGTTTTTAATGAAAAAGTCTCATTTAAAACGGGAAAAACGGTTCGTAAAGCTTTCCAAATTTACTTAAATGGCACTTTATAAATTGTGCCTGTCTAAAATTATGATATTCGATATGAGTTAAAGGAAAGAGTTAAAAGGAGACAGAAGAAAAATTGTTGGAATGAAATTGCCATATAACGAGCTGAAAAACGTAATTTGTGTTATCGTTATTAAAACGTTAAATAGTACAAAAGAATGGCGATTTTACACGAGATATAAGTAGAAAACTTGAAGAACGACAAACACAAATTCGCGAACTAAATAAATAAAAAATAAAGTAGGTCTCAAAATATGCGAGAGTATTGACACCGATATTTTTGGAAATGGGTATAAAATCGCGATGAAGAAAATCCATGGATTTCCGCCCAATCCTCGGTTACCTATAGATGTAATGGAAAATTATGTAAATGAATTGTTTCTAACAAAGCAAGATGTGGCAAATGACTGTGATAGTAAATACTGTGTACTTTAGTGATATTAAAAACTGCGATACTTACCAATGTGATACAAACTGTGATTTAAGAAAATACTGTGATAAAAAGAACGATAAAGACATATATAGTTTCTTACCTTTTACACACGAGGAACTCCAGATAGCTGGCTCAGGGCATAAACCGCCTGAAGTATTAAAACGCGTGGTGCTTAACAAACCTGACTATGCACTGAAATTTTATAACTCTCTTGGGGTAGCTGCTATATTTCCAGTAGAATGGAAGCTAGCAGATCTTGTTCTCATTCCAAAAAATAATAAACTGCCTTTAGATAATTCTTCCTATAGACCTATCAGCTTACTGGATGTGGAAGGTAAGCTGTACGAACACCTAATACTTGACAGATTACAAATTGAATTGGACAGAACTGGTGGTCTTTCACGAAGATAATATGGATTTAGAAAAGGTCTACAGACAACAGATGCAATTAAAAAAGTTATAGAAATTGTCAAGTGTACTGCAGGTTTCGCACATAAATCCAAGATAAAAATAACTAGACTATATTTTAATGTAGAGCAAAAAATAGTTAATCCGAGTAGTGCCATTAAGTATCTTGGTGTATGGCTGGACTCAAAACTGACGTTGTGGTACATATTGACAAAACTGTTGTCAAAGCGCAGAAGGCGCATCCAAAAGGCGCATCTGGCAAGTGTGGTACATTCGCAATTATTATATGCAGCACCGGCATGGCATACTATAACGCAGAATAAAAAACAACTGCAGAAACTTATAAGAGTACAGAGAACAATATGCATCAGAGTTTGCTGTGCATACAGAACAATATCTGGTAAAGGTGCTTGCGTTGTAGCTGGAATTCCTCCAATAGAGTTTCTAATAAAAGAAAGATATGCAACTTACTCTGGGTTGCCAAAGCAAGAAGCCCGAAGTAAAATGATTACTGAGTGGCAAAATAAATGGGAAAATGGAAAACATGGCAGATGGACACATAAACTTATCCCGAACATTAAAAAGTGGATTACTAGAGGCTACGGAGAAGTAGACTACTACATAACGCCAGCGTTGTCGGGTCATGGGTGCTTTGGTAAATATATGTTTGTTCGAAAAAAAAAGACCACACCTCAGTGTATATATTGTCATGCCGAACATGACGCAGAACATACTTTATTTGAATGTCTTAGATGGGATCAAATTAGAGGTCAATATTTGCATCATACAAAAAAGTGTTCAACATAGGAAATGTAGCAAATAGCTTAGTTGACGGGGAAAATGCCTGGGACAAAGTTACAATGATTATAAGACATATTATGGAAAGTAAAGAGAAGGAGTCCCAGATGATGCAAAGTCTCATAGAAGAAGATTAAGGACAACGGCCGGATTGAAGAAATGCGAAAGCGGATTCCAATGCGGTTCTGTGGCAGGGCAGAGGAGGGTTTTTTTAGCAGGTAGGAATCCGGCACTACCCTTTCGGGGTGTCTTATGCAAGATTTTTTCAGAAAAAACATTTCAATAAATAACACAATACTGGAAATAGTAGAAGAATACATATATTTGGGACAACTAATACACAGCTTGGGATCTCTACTACCAGAAATTAACAGAAGAATTAAGTTAGCATGGAGTAATTATGGAAGAAACTCAACCATATTCAAATATAGAATGCCACTTTATGTATAGAAGGAAGCATTCGACCAATATGTACTACCAGTCATGCCAAACCTGGACACTTCAAACGGACACACATTCTACATGTCACAAATTTGCAATAATATTTTAACTAAAAATAAAATCTGGCGAAATTAACTAATTAATAGACATTAACAAGAAATAAAAGTGTACCTATAGTAAAAAAAAATATTAATGTATTTTTTTTAAAAACTAGCTTTTCTTTAAATGCTCTAAAAAGAAGAAAATAAATTTTAAATTAAATGTATGTAATAATTTAAATTAAATTATAAACATACTTTGAAAATATACGTACTTTATTTAAAACCATATGTGATATTGAAAGTATTGCAGTTAAACGTTTTTCAAAAAAAATATCTGCAATACCAAAGGATAAAAAATGCGTTAAAGTTTTGTTCAGTCATATTTTTGACAAAAATATTAAAATATATACGTTATGCCGTATTGTCACTGCAAAACATTAACAATGGCTTTTTGTATTTATATCGCAGTAGGTGCATATTGAGCTGTTTTTTCAATAATCAATGGATTCCATACCTTTTGTTTCTAGTTAATAGAAAAATTATTCAGCAAAAGGGCATCAGGTATTTTATGGTAGGTGTGTTGGACTCTGTTTATGATTTTAAATAAAACTGTAATTTATCACCATCATACTGAATTATAAAATATAAATTTTATGAAATGCTATTTAAAAAAGTATATGTAATATATGTAATAACTTAAAAATGTCAAAAGTTATACACCGGCTGTTTTTTAAAAGCGGATCACGGCCTACTAATAAGAAAATGATAACTTTATATTGCAGTAAATAGTGAAATTAAATATAGAGAGATATATATTTTTTATTATATACATACAGGATGGCGCACCTCATTCGCCTCGGTTGATTATACGAAAACGGAAAGAAGTAGAGACAAAATATTTTATGGGTATATGTGGAGAGGGAATGTGCACAATTTAAAATTATTTTGAAATGTACAGGGTGTCTCAGAACTAAGATCCATACCAAAGTTATATTTTTTCTTATGGAACACACCCGGTATTTTATTTTATTTTTGGATTCTTGGGCCCAAAAAAGGTATTTATTATAAGGGTTTAATATGTTTAAAATCTTTGGTTTTTGAGATATTTAAGGAGATTTAAAAATTCAGGCTACATTAGAATAGATTATTAACACCCTGTAATTGCCGTTCAGAACTAATTCCTGCTCTGACTTTTAAGCCAGAGAAATAAACTTTACTGAAAAATTTGATTGCTTTGTTTAATGTATACAGGGGTATCAAAAATTTCTGGTCCATTTTAAATATTTATTTAACTTAAAAACTTCGTTATTTCAAATACAACACCCTGTATTTTTTAAAATAAATCGAAGCAGATTCAAATGCTCTTTCAAACTATATTAGGGTTTCCAATACCTATCTAGCTCATATTTTGAATAAAAAGCGATTTTTCAATAAAATGGCAATCAAGATGGCTAGTGTCGCCATGGCAATTTTCTAGTGACATTTAGTAACTCTTTTCAAAATCGACATTAGTTTATGGACATTATTATTTAGATTTATAACAGTTTACTTAAATTTAGCTACAATAGTTTAATAAGTAAGTATTCATTATTTTATCAAGAAAAATAAAGTAGTTTCTGCTGGCGGAACGAATGGATATGTTACTAGTGATTTTATTTTGTGAGGAAAATTGCTTCTTGGCTTCAAGGGCTTATGCTCAAAGATATCCAAATAGGAACCTTCCCGATAAGCGTTCCTTGAAAAAATACTTTTCTATTTCGCAGAGCTATGGTAGTGTGATTTATAAAAAACCTAGTAAGCAGAAAGCTGTCGTTGGAAGTAAAGAAAATGAATTTGCCGTAATTGGCTCTTTTATAGAAAATCCATATATCTAAACACATACACAAGTAAACTTAATACACATACACGAACTTGAACACATACATAAATGAAAGAACTACTTCTTCGTTTTTCTTGATAGAATAATAAATACATATTTAATAAATATTATTTAAAAATTTACTGTAACCAAATTAAATAAAAATAAACTGCTATAAATTTAAATAAAGCCCACTAACTAATTTTGATTTTTAAAATAGCTACTAACTGTCACTAGAAACTTGACATCAGCCATCTTGGTTGCCATTTTATTGAAAAATGGCTCTTTATTCAAAATCTGAGCTAGATAGGTATAGAAAACCCTAATATAGTAATATTTACTATTCTATTATATAATTATAATTATTTATTATATTATAATAATTATAACACACTACTAACCACAAAACTACAACATAAAAAATCTATACACAAATAAACTAAGATTTGTAAAATAAATGGCAAATAATAATTATTATTTTTACACACACCACTGGAACTAGCAGTAGATTGTGTTTGTCGCCGAATATATGCCCCGGCCCGTCCACGATTCAATCCCAGCATATCTTTTATCTTCATCTCTTCAACGCTAACCGCGCCGATCTCGCCTATCTCTTTCTCACAGGATTGGTTGTTGAACGGGCCGGGAATCCACGAGCTTGCGACTGCAGACCTGGGGTGCAACTTTGTTCATGTTTCAAAGCGATAGCAAAGTAATTTGTAGCTTGATGCACTATGTTCAGTAGCAACATCGGTTCGTAGCGATATTCTGATTTCTCGCTTTGTGGCGAAGCGACAGTCTAGACACGTGTGCAAGAGTGTGATAGTGATACCATATTTCACAGCATTTGAGCGACACTAGTTTTGCAGTGAACATAGTATCGATCTGGTTTCGACATCGCTTCTAAACGATCGGTTGCTAACTTGAACAAAGTTGCATCCCTGTCGCTTCGTTTGCGTATTTTTAATGGATACAGATCGAAAAACAGGCTTCAAACGATAAAATCTCAAAAAGCTCTTAACACGCAAAAAACGCAAAACGAGTAAAAAGCAAAAACGCTTTCTGTGTGGCCGTGGGCTAATATCGTTTTGCGCATGCTCAGTAGCGTATTCAGAGGGAACGATAGGCTTATACGATTGTTCTATAATGAAATAAATAGAAAAATACATGTGAAATTCCCGTAAACAAAGTTGTGTGTAATATCATATGGCATAGCTTTATCCACCAAGTTTATAAGATTTAAGGTGTGAACAGACATTTTAATGGCACAGTTGGTAGGATCGTTTAATTTTCTTTCGATTATCGAATACAGCGGTAAATCAGTATTTATGAATTTTTAATACTAGGACCATTTCAATGAAATTTATTTTTATATGCTGCGGTATATTAAATCTACGCCACTGGTTCGGTATTCCGGTAAATCGTTTTCTCCGCTACCTCATCTCGGCGTCGGCATTTCTATCGTAATACGTCGCGCTCATTTTTCCACATTTTTTCCGCCAGATGATTTACATAAATGCGCCGACCCGATTTGTATGTTCAAGTTGTCTCGCATATTATTCTCGCTATTTCATGCTTCGACGTATTTCGCTTACTAGGGGCGGTTGTTAGGGATTACTTCGTTCTGCTGCAGCTACGGAAATGTCACTATTTACATATTAGTTTTATTTTCTTTACCGAAATAGATGATTATTTATACAGGGAAAGTCTTAAATAAGTGCGAATATTTTTAGGGGTGGTATATTTCGAGGAACACGTTTATGATTTTTTTTAGAAAAAAATGATGTTGAAAATCGTGATTTTTTATATAAAATTTCCTGTATATTTTAGAAAACTTTTTAGAACTGTTTGTTTACCTCAAATTTTCCCACTTTATAATTTCTTTATCTCTGATATTACCATGGCTACGGCACTAAAATGAATGCAAATACAGAAACAATCCGATAGCTCTGAACATTTTTTTTAAATAAATCCTTTTTTTTTAAATTTTGTATTTTTAGGTGTTGGTAATATTTTGTAATTGTAGGTGTTGGTTGAATTGTCCCTGATATAGTGTGCATAGTTCGGTTTAATTGAGTATCGACCATACGGGTGTGTTTATTATTGAGCCACACTGGAGCACAGTATTCTGCTACTGGATACACCAAACTCAGCGCAGATGATCTCAGGGTGGATGCTGATGAGCCCCAAGTTGTGCTACATAATTTTTGAAGTATGTTGTTACGTGTTCTCAACTTTGCCATCGTTCTTGTGAAGTATTCTTTAAATGTAAGCGTCCTGTCCAGAGTAACTCCGAGATATTTTGGATGTTTATTGTGAGTGAGTAGTTTGTTGTCCATGTACACACGCGATTCTCTCTTCGCCATCTTATTATTAAGATGAATGGCAGATATTTCAGTTTTTACGATACTTGGTTGGATATATATATATATATATATATATATATATATATATATATATATATATATATATATATATATAATAAAATTATATAAGAGTTTCTTGCCTTGAACTGCTAATATAGAAATTAATTCCACGCTGTGTTCGACATAATGTGGATCAACCTGCTCTCACTACCGGTTTCGGGGCCCTACCCCATCATCTTCTGTATTAGCACAATATGTCGAGCACAGCGCAGAGTATATAAACACGACTTGTCGTAAGTAGCGGTAAGATATTAGTACTTTCGTACCACCGAGGCACAACTATCGATAGTAAATAAAGGCTTTTTCGGCTAGCCCAAATTATATAATGGAAAATAAATTTCTTGCAGTTTTTAGTTATATAATAAAATTATATAAGAGTTTCTTGCCTTGAACTGCTAATATAGAAATTAATTCCACGCTGTGTTCGACATAATGTGGATCAACCTGCTCTCACTACCGGTTTCGGGGCCCTACCCCATCATCAGGTGAGCTTGGGTATTTCCACAATGCTGTGGAAAAAAAATTGAAAAATTGTGGAAAAATTGTGGAAATACCCAAGCTCAGCTGATGATGGGGTAGGGCCCCGAAACCGGTAGTGAGAGCAGGTTGATCCACATTATGTCGAACACAGCGTGGAATTAATTTCTATATTAGCAGTTCAAGGCAAGAAACTCTTATATAATTTTATTATATAACTAAAAACTGCAAGAAATTTATTTTCCATTATATAATTTGGGCTAGCCGAAAAAAGCCTTTATTTACTATCGATAGTTGTGCCTCGGTGGTACGAAAGTACTACCATTGCACGCAGGCCGCTATCTCGCTATGCGGGACTTAATATCTTACCGCTACTTTACGACAAGTCGTGTTTATATTGTGTGCTGTGCTCGACATATTGTGGAAATACCCAAGCTCACCTGATGATGGGGTAGGGCCCCGAAACCGGTAGTGAGCAGGTTGATCCACATTATGTCGAACACAGCGTGGAATTAATTTCTATATTAGCAGTTCAAGGCAAGAAACTCTTATATAATTTTATTATATAACTAAAAACTGCAAGAAATTTATTTTCCATTATATAATTTGGGCTAGCCGAAAAAAGCCTTTATTTACTATCGATAGTTGTGCCTCGGTGGTACGAAAGTACTACCATTGCACGCAGGCCGCTATCTCGCTATGCGGGACTTAATATCTTACCGCTACTTTACGACAAGTCGTGTTTATATACTCTGCGCTGTGCTCGACATATTGTGGAAATACCCAAAGCTCATCTGATGATGGGGTAGGGCCCCGAAACCGGTAGTGAGAGCAGGTTGATCCACATTATGTCGAACACAGCGTGGAATTAATTTCTATATTAGCAGTTCAAGGCAAGAAACTCTTATATAATTTTATTATATAACTAAAAACTGCAAGAAATTTATTTTCCATTATATAATTTGGGCTAGCCGAAAAAAGCCTTTATTTACTATCGATAGTTGTGCCTCGGTGGTACGAAAGTACTACCATTGCACGCAGGCCGCTATCTCGCTATGCGGGACTTAATATCTTACCGCTACTTTACGACAAGTCGTGTTTATATACTCTGCGCTGTGCTCGACATATTGTGGAAATACCCAAGCTCACCTGATGATGGGGTAGGGCCCCGAAACCGGTAGTGAGAGCAGGTTGATCCACATTATGTCGAACACAGCGTGGAATTAATTTCTATATTAGCAGTTCAAGGCAAGAAACTCTTATATAATTTTATTATATAACTAAAAACTGCAAGAAATTTATTTTCCATTATATAATTTGGGCTAGCCGAAAAAAAGCCTTTATTTACTATCGATAGTTGTGCCTCGGTGGTACGAAAGTACTACCATTGCACGCAGGCCGCTATCTCGCTATGCGGGACTTAATATCTTACCGCTACTTTACGACAAGTCGTGTTTATATACTCTGCGCTGTGCTCGACATATTGTGGAAATACCCAAGCTCACCTGATGATGGGGTAGGGCCCCGAAACCGGTAGTGAGAGCAGGTTGATCCACATTATGTCGAACACAGCGTGGAATTAATTTCTATATTAGCAGTTCAAGGCAAGAAACTCTTATATAATTTTATTATATAACTAAAAACTGCAAGAAATTTATTTTCCATTATATAATTTGGGCTAGCCGAAAAAGCCTTTATTTACTATCGATAGTTGTGCCTCGGTGGTACGAAAGTACTACCATTGCACGCAGGCCGCTATCTCGCTATGCGGGACTTAATATCTTACCGCTACTTTACGACAAGTCGTGTTTATATACTCTGCGCTGTGCTCGACATATTGTGGAAATACCCAAGCTCATCTGATGATGGGGTAGGGCCCCGAAACCGGTAGTGAGAGCAGGTTGATCCACATTATGTCGAACACAGCGTGGAATTAATTTCTATATTAGCAGTTCAAGGCAAGAAACTCTTATATAATTTTATTATATAACTAAAAACTGCAAGAAATTTATTTTCCATTATATAATTTGGGCTAGCCGAAAAAAGCCTTTATTTACTATCGATAGTTGTGCCTCGGTGGTACGAAAGTACTACCATTGCACGCAGGCCGCTATCTCGCTATGCGGGACTTAATATCTTACCGCTACTTTACGACAAGTCGTGTTTATATACTCTGCGCTGTGCTCGACATATTGTGGAAATACCCAAGCTCACCTGATGATGGGGTAGGGCCCCGAAACCGGTAGTGAGAGCAGGTTGATCCACATTATGTCGAACACAGCGTGGAATTAATTTCTATATTAGCAGTTCAAGGCAAGAAACTCTTATATAATTTTTATTATATAACTAAAAACTGCAAGAAATTTATTTTCCATTATATAATTTGGGCTAGCCGAAAAAGCCTTTATTTACTATCGATAGTTGTGCCTCGGTGGTACGAAAGTACTACCATTGCACGCAGGCCGCTATCTCGCTATGCGGGACTTAATATCTTACCGCTACTTTACGACAAGTCGTGTTTATATACTCTGCGCTGTGCTCGACATATTGTGGAAATACCCAAGCTCATCTGATGATGGGGTAGGGCCCCGAAACCGGTAGTGAGAGCAGGTTGATCCACATTATGTCGAACACAGCGTGGAATTAATTTCTATA
This sequence comes from Sitophilus oryzae, assembly GCF_002938485.1. Taxonomy (NCBI): domain Eukaryota; kingdom Metazoa; phylum Arthropoda; class Insecta; order Coleoptera; family Curculionidae; genus Sitophilus; species Sitophilus oryzae. The sequence continues at coordinate 1,212,490 of NW_022145801.1, read as the reverse complement.
TTAGCAGTTCAAGGCAAGAAACTCTTATATAATTTTATTATATAACTAAAAACTGCAAGAAATTTATTTTCCATTATATATATATATATATATATATATATATATATATATATATATATATATATATATATATATACTCTATTTATACTCTATTTCTATATATATATATATATATATATATATATATATACTCTATATATATATACTCTATTTTTTAAATTAAAATATTCGCTAATGGTTGCTATGTCTCTGGTAACAACTTCAGCATCCTCCACCATCCTGTGAGCCGTTGCCAATGTCCAGTCGTCTGCATAACCAAATTTTCGTGATTCAGTTGCAGGCATGACAGCGATGTATAGACTGAAGAGTATGGGGGCAAGAACCGATCCCAAGACCGTCATTCAGTTTCATAGTTTTGCTCCTGTTATTCCCCATTATAACCTGGAATGGAATTTGACAGCATATTGTTAATGAGGTTGGATATTCTTATACAAGGAATGACGCGAGTCAGTTTATATATTAGACCCTGTCTCCAGACGGTGTCATATGCTGCTGCCAGGTCTATAAATGCGGCAGCGACTACATGTTTCTTTTGAAATCCGGCCTCTATAAATGTTGTCAGTGATAAGACTTGATTTGTGCAGCTACGATGTGGGCGAACGCCTGCTTGTTCCAAGGGAATGCTGTCTAAAATTCTTTGACTGATTCTGTTGAGTAGCACTCTCTCGAGCAGTTTATAAACCATACTTAGCAGGGCGATGGGACGGTAGTTCTCTTGCCCATCACTTGTTTTCCCTGGTTTTAGTATTGCAATGATTTTTGTTTGCTTAAGTGAGTGAGGAATATGTCCTGTGCGAAAGATGTTCGTGAAAAATTTTGCCAGCCATTGCTTCCTATAAAGTCCACAGTGTTTGGGGAACTCTGTTTTAAACTTAATTTAATTTCTTTTAGAACCGTTGTAATTTCGCCAATTTCAATATCTCTCGAATACTCGGAGTCTGCAGCGCAGGCTTCCCTCAGGGCCTTGAGTTCTCTTTTAATTTTAGTTGTATGAGTTCGATCTCGAGGGGCTCGATCTGGACGTAACGACTATACGAGCAGCAACAATGTTAGGTGATACTCTATCATCTCCGCGTTCAAAAGGCTTGGCGCCTCCGAGCTTACGCAGCAGAGACCATGCCTGTCGACTTGATTTTTTTGAAGTCAACAGCTTCTGTCCATTTTGGCGTCTATATATATTAATGTTGTGTAATAGATTGTCAGCTATTTCGCGATCTCCGCTTTCCAGAAATTCTGCGTATAAATCATCACATCATCACAAGTCTCATTCCATCCAGGTACGATATCCCTTATCATCCTTACGATATCCCCTAGAAATGACCACCAGCTAAGCTGATAACCGCTCCTACAAACCGTTCGTAGTTTTTGCTAACTGGTGGAATCCAATGTAGGGTATAGTCCAATTGTTCAGAAAATTTTTCCCAGTTGGCCTTTCCAAGGTTCCATCTCGGTCGTGGGTGTGACTTAGTTATCGGTAGGGATAGTCCTATAGTAATGAGCACTGGACGATGCTGGCTGTGTGGAAAGTCTGAGAGAGCACTCCTAGAGGTTGCGACTGGCCTATCATTCTCATCCCTCGATACAAAGCACAGATACGGGTTATACTCCCATTTCCAAGCGGCTGATACGAATGTACCCCGATCCTTGGCGTCAAAAATGAGGTATGTGTTCTATTCCTCAGCCCACCTCGCCAAGGCTTCTCCGTTGTTGTCATTAGTACACTATTTCCACATTTCGTGGTGACTGTTAAAATTGCCAATGTAGACGCTTGGGCGTGGGTGCGATTTTATCACCTCAGGAGTCCAACTAGTAGCAGGGGGTTTATAGATATTAACAATTGTAACTGCTCCGATTTTGATGGTCACTTGGTGGATGTTATTTTGAGTAGAGGTATCAAGAAGGACAACGTTCTCTACATCGTTTCGCACATAAGTTGCAACGCCGTATACTCTGTCATATGTGGCTCCTAGTAGGTCTTACCCAGAAACATTTCCTCTTGATTCTAGTTGGGCTATGTTTTCTGCACGAGTTTCCTGTATTGCTATCAGGTCAATATCGTTATCGTGCAGGATTTTCTGTAACCATCTAAGATTGAAAATTGATTGAAAAACGGTAAAGAGAAAATATGTTTCTTTTATCGAGATCTACCAACCCTGAAAATATTTACACTTATTTAAGACCCATCCTGAATACCGGATGCGTCTCAAAAGTGGTTCACCACTATAACTTTTTTATTTTTTGAGATAAATAAACGAGATTTGGTATGTTGCTATATGCTTAAATTAAGACTGATTGGCGTATTCAGTTGTTTTCGGTCACTTCCTGTTTCACCGGAAATGACTACAACTTTTGATTTTTAAATAGCACCCTCGGTATTTTTTTACTTTACTCGATAAAAAATAACACATCGAATGACATATCATATGTCAACTTTTGACATCTTTGGATATGGTTTATTTGAAATTGTGAACATGCGGTTCATAACGACAATTTGACTCGAAATACCAAGTGTGTGGTACCAAATTATTTGTAAATTTTTTTTTCCAAATATGCTAATGAGCCACCCTCCATTTGAAAAAATTGAGGTATGATTAAAAATACGATTTACGCATTTTTTAAAGTGCCTGCAGGACAAGACACTAAAAGTAATAGACTATCAAATCTATTTTTCCAAGGCTCCTTCATAAAAATTACTGTTTTTAACATAGCCATGGCACTCTAAATTGAAATTTAATATTCGATTTTTAATATGTCATTTTCTATCAAATAAAGTAAAAAAATAGCGAGGGTACCACTTAAAAATCAAAAGTTGTAGTCCTCATTTCCGGTAAAACAGGAAGTGACCGAAAACAACTGAATGCGTCAATGAATTCTAATTTTTGTTATATACTGACATACCAAATCTTGTTTTTTTTATCTGAAAAAATAAAAGAGTTATAGGGTTGAGCCACTTTTGAGACGCACCCGATATAGTATAAAAAGTGTTTCTGTTTCAAGAAAAAATATTTTTAATATAATATTTTTATGTAAAGTCTATGACATCAGAATTGACGTACTATTTTTAATAAGAAGAAAAACAAACAGATTTGTTGACATGTCCTTTTTTAATAGAAATAAAAAATAAAAAAAAACTTTATTGAAAAGATATGTTCTTTTCAATGATTAATCAATAATTTTAAAACATTTCCTAAAAAAATCCTTTAAACAAACTCGACTTTAAGTGAAAGGCGACCTTTTTTGGACGGAAAACTAAAATAGACTACTTTAACACAAAGCCAATTTCAATATCGGTTGCAATTTTCCAATAATTGAGAACGAGTTAGCGAGAATACCCGACAGGAAAAAAACGAGTCTCGATAGCGATTTGATATACCGGTGTCGGGGCTGTCGACTTTTTGCCTCCAACATTCTACCTGCTATAGAGTGTATGTAGGGCCGCCAATCTCTTTTTCCCCTTCTGCAAAAATACACCTACGCCTAAACCAACGATTTAAAATGGTAATTTTACGCAGTGGCGTGCCTAAATCCACTAAACGTATAATATTGTAGATTGTAGCCCTTTTTTGAGTTATAAGTCATCATACAATCTCAGGGCTTTGACAAAGGCCAGTATTTGAAACGGTTTTACAGAGGTCAGTTCTCCATATCCGATATCAGTCGAACCAAGTTTTTTGGCACGAATGTTTGTCGTCTTGGCGCACTCAGTGATGAGGTGTTCTGGGCTGGAACTCTGTAACGAAATAGCTATCGGTAGCGATGAAGAATACTGTCGCTTGCCGTTTCGTTTGTACGGCCAAGGTCAGTATTCTTTATCGCTATCGATCGCTAATTCCTTACAGAATTCCAGCCCCGGTATTTCTCCATTTTCCCTACAGTATCTGTATTCGCCGTTGTTTCTTAGCTTTAATCTACTGAAGTGTTCATTGAGGAGACCTGTCCGATTAAGAGATCATGTTAAAACCCCGTGACAATCCTCCTTGTTCTTATTTAAATCAACGAAAGTCTTTGATTTTTCTGGGTCAACAGGCCTGAGATATTTTATTTTTATTTTTTTTTCTGTGTCTTAGACCGTTCGAGGATTTCCATTCCAGGTTAAATATGAAGTCTTCAAGGAATTATTTAAACAAATTTATTACCGCCGCACAATGGTTTATTTTTCAGATTTACGGGGACATCTGGCCATACAGTGGTGTTTTGAAAACTTCAAAATACCCTGTATATATATAAACTAGACTAGTTGGTCACCTTAAAAATAAAAAAAAAATATTTGTTTTGGTTTGGTTTGGTGCGGCAATAAATCTACAAAGTCTCTTAGATCATATGCGATTATGTACAGTACAGAATGAGGTTTTGGAGCGAGTTTTGAAGGATGGGGCTTTTAATTTTCAAACGATATATAAATGGGGATTTGACTGCAGCTCCAACCACTCAACTTATAAGCAAGTTTTTCAAAATAATCCACATTGGACTGATTCCGATTTACTATTAACATCTAACTATTATTGTACCATTAAAAATGACGTGTCAGACAAATTTGGGGGTAAAAGTTATTTGTCCAAATCCTCGAACTTCGTCCACACGTTTCTGTATTCCAATTAAATTTGAATTTATTAAAGAAATACTTGATGTTATTAGGAAAGAAAACGAAATCATAGAAAACTTAAACCCTCTTAAAACTTAAACTTGAAAAATATTTCTTAGATTTCTTAGAGGGTGGGCAATGGGAAAAATTTTTGACAGTTTTGAGAGTTTTTAGAGTTCTTGAGTTATAACAAGTTATAACTCATCATACAGTCTCAGGGCTTTAACAAAAGCCAGTATCTGAGACAGCTCGACAGAGGCCAGCTTTCCATCCACGAATGATCGTCATCTCGGTGCACTCAGTGGTAAGGTATTCTGGTTTACCCATTTTCCCCACAGAATCTGCATTCGCCGTTGTTTCTCAGCTTCAGCCTACTGAGGTGTTGTAACGTTTTTAGTTCGTTACATGTCTTTTTTACATATAATATATGATGTCTGGCCTATCGTCACCGGATTCCCTCTCGTTCAGGCCTGATCATTTTGTTGGTACGCTTGGCGTAATTTTTACGTTCCCTAGTCGCCAACCCTGCTATCGTTTCACTATTCTGTGGAGGGGCGCGCTGTCAACATCGCTTCTGTCAACTCTCTGTGATTTAACGGCACTTTTGGTTTGACCGTTTGGCCTGTCAGACGCCATTAGTCCCAGTTTTAGAAATGGTGATTATTTAAATCTTGCTGTATAATCTGAATCAGCTGCTATTTCGAGGCTACATATTACCTTTTATAGATTCGATATTATTATTGAATATTTTTAGGTTAGAGTTACAGATGTCCCAACTTGTATTTGTATTTTGCTGGCACGTGTTCCTTTTCTTTTGTCCTCCAGAATGTCACATGGAAGAAAGGACAGGTTGTTTATTATTTATTGAGCCCTCGGAAGTATTTCGAGGTAGGTTTATTTTGTTTATTAGACCTTGTTTGGTTTTAAACAAGAGTCTCATATTTTTAAGGTCCAAGGTACGGATAGTGTCTTATGTACGGACATTATCTTATGTACGGATGTCCTGTGGACGAGTGTCCCCAGTAAGAACGATTTTCTCTTACATATAAGTGCCACAGCGTGGATGTAGCTTGAGTCCCATGCTGCTTCGTTCCCAGCTATAAGCTAGTTAGTTACGGCTGTGTCAATTCATGGTGTCCTCATTCTGGCCCCTTTGGTTGTGTTGGATGGCTGAGTACAGAGATGCGAGACCACCTCACGCTGTTACTGTTTAAAGCAAGATTACATAAAGAACAGCTAAGTGTAGATTTAAGTTCTAGTTTTACATTTAACATTTAAAACATTTACAGTCTTAAACAATAACGTACATCTTAAATAATATCGTACAGACTATGTTTAGTGGTTAGATTGTTAAGAACATTCATGTCGATTTAATATTTAATATAATAATTAATACTAAATATAATTTAGATCTTAGGTTTCATTGCATTACATCTTGTAATGGTATTACTTTTATAGATATTATTATCGCACTATTTTAACAGATGAATAACCAAACATAGATTCTAGAATCTACAGGTTGCAACATCTTCGATTTAGCATCATATGGAATATATCAAATTAATTAAAGTAATGCTACATTTCATATATTCTCTTAAACTTTACCTGTCTTGTATTTTATCGTAGTTGTTTTCATTGATATTTAGTACGACTCTTACCACCACTTTCTTTGACATATAACCACTATATATTTATTAGAATTCTACAATGTCATGTACCATCTAAGAACATCATGAATAAATATAGTCATTAGTTTTAAGTAATATACAACTGTGTTTTCTTTCTCTGTACATGCCTGGCGCCCAATATTTATAATTTCGAGTTATTATTGTTAATTAGTTTCTTTCCAGTGAAATACCTTATCCACGACTGCTCTACCAACGAAAAGCTGCCGTTGGCAGTGATAATGTTTTAAAAAAACGCTATTGACGAGACCTATTAGAAACCCCGTTACAATTCGAACCTGGATCCTAAATAGCACCTAAAAAATATTAACATATTTTAAAATCTAGTGCATTTTTTATTTAAAATTATTATTAAAAATGGCTATTTTTTCAAAATAAAAATACAAAAACAAAAATTTTTAAGAAAATTTAGTGGAAATGGCCACATTGCTTTTTCTTCTGTCGCTGTCATGTCAAATCAAATGTTAAAATTCTCCATAACGTCTCCATGTGTCAAAAACTATATACTAAAATTAAATTAAAATATTTAAAAATTCCGAGCATAATCTCTTTTTTTTATTTAATACTACTGCTAAAAATGGTTACTTTTTGATAAAAAAAAGAAAATTGCAAAATCGTGTGACCGGATAGTTTGGTTTGGTTTTGGACCCATTTATTTCCTGACATCGTCATTCGTTTTGACACTTTAATTTTGTTTACGAGTGTTGGGTTTAAATAAATAGTATTGTGATACTTTAAGCTTAAAAATATTTACTAGCAGACCTTGTAGCCGAACATTGTTCTTTTAGAACCTCTTTTATTGCAAAGTGTACGGGGTGGGTCAAATTCGACGCTTTTAAATGGAAACACCCTTTTCTATAGGAGATAGACAAAAACTAATATCGGTGCCTGGAGCTCAATTTTCATCAAAAACATGATGGTGAAAACCGCACATCAATATCTGTTACCGTTTCAGAGTTACGGGGTGTTTTTCAAAAATATGCATTTTTAATAAATCGCTGTAACTATTTTGCTATGGAAAATTTTGTATTTTTATGAAAACATTTCCAAAGTACCTTTTTACGTAGAATTTAATGGTTTAAGTATAATTTTTTTTTAAAATTAATGATTTAAGAATTATTAACAGAAAATTTGATTTTTTATATGGGACACCCTGTATATTTTAAGTTTATTAAAAATAATTTAAAATTACCTTTACAAAAATGTAACACACTTGATATTTTGCTCGATTCCTCTTCGAGATATAGAGTATATAAAAATTTGCCCGCTTTAAATGAGTAGGTTTTGAAAGGCACCGGCTATAATGCAAAAAATTCAAGCTGTGAGCATCAATTAAAACGAAAATAATATTTGTTATGAGAGATGCAGAATTTTATAACAATTTAAAATATATTTAACCAACATCAACACATTTAAACTATATCTAATAACAATAAAAATAAATAGCAAACCAAGACATGAGATTTTACTACAGGTGTTCGACATATCGACCGTCTTCTGTTATGGACAGACGGGGCAGTTTTTGAACATTTCTCGCGGAATTCATTAACTCAGTAGGGGTGAAAGATACCCTCTCATAACTGCTAAGTATTTCTAATTCTTGTCTAGATTATACGGAATAAGGAACCTTTATTCTTCCGCAAATATATCCATAGGATTAGATCCATGGGCACTAAGTCAGGCGGCCTCGACGGCCAACGGCTGAGTCTTGGTTAGTTATTCAATTATTCTTGAAATTAGCTGCAAAAATTTGCTGATAGCTTCAGCGTTCAGAGGCGGTGCGTCGTCTTGCTGGAAAAATATGTTTTCGAGTTCCATTAAGGGCATATCATCAATAAGGGGTCCAAAGCCTACTAGTTAAAAGTGGCGAACTTTTAAAAATTCTGTATTTCGAAGGGGATTATAACAAAATATCAAGTGTGCTATATTTTTGGAAAAGTAATTTTAAATTCTTTACAGTTAATTAAAAATATAGAGGGTGTCCCAAATAAAAAATCAATTTTTCTGTTGATAACTCTTAAATTATCAATTTTAAAAAAATTATACTTAAACCATTAAATTCTACTTAAAAAGGTGCTTTGGAAATGTTTTCATAGAAATACAAAATTTTCCATAGCAAAAAAGTTACAGCGATTTGTTAAAAATGCACATTTTTGAAAAACAGCCCGTAACTCCGAAACGGTTAAAGATATTGATGTGCGGTTTTCACCATCATGTTTTTGATGAAAATTGAGGTCCAGACACCGATATTGGTTTTCGTCTATCTCCTATAGAAAAAGGTGTTTCCATTTAAAAGCGCCGAATTTGACCCACCCTGTACAAGATAGCTTAATAGCCGTAAAAACTAATCGCAACTTTATTAGAATATAAAAATAAACGTTCTCTAATTATTAGAATATTTTTTAATGGGAAGACAGTAGTAATGTCCCTTTATTGGCATTTAAGTTCTGGTAAGAAGGTGAGTTTTGTTGATGTAAATATAACTGTATATAAATTTATAATTAATTTACTTTTGTTTCCTAAAATATTTTACCGGTAACGGCTGTGCCGGTCAAGCTTAATCACGTGACTAAAAGTTTATTTAATATGAACTATAGAGAAATTTTAGTACATAGTATTAAATAAGTAAATAATCAATATATTTTTATATTATTACTCGTGACGTTCATATTGAATGCCAAATATTTAATAAAGAATGTTTTATACCAGACAACCAACGCAACAGATATAGAATATTTATAGTTGATTCAGGCATATAGAGAAAGCTGAAACCCAATATTTGTTCTGCTGTCAAAATATGAAACAAATATGAAGTTAGCGAACCCGGATCATTTTAAAAATGGATGTTTGCCGTTTAGTTCTCATATGAAGGTATGGTAGGTAATAAGTCAACAAAATCGCAAAAAGATAAAAAAGGATTCACTATTTATATATTTTTTTGATATTCTGAATATACATATACAGAAAAAAACATGTAATTTATTTAATAAAATTGTTCCATTAACGAAATTATATAAAATTTATTACATTATATATTTGACATATAGTAGATAAATATAGAAGATAAATAATTAATTTATATTAATATTTAATACAAATAGGTACGCTGCAGCATATTAAAGCAGCTTAGATAATGATACTATGTGTCATATTTGCAGCCATTATACAGATTAAAGTGAGATATTTAGTTTACCAGAAATTTATTTACTCATTATGAATTGTATTTTAATTATTTTGGTACTTATAACTAGAATAATCTAATAATAAATTATTTATAGTATTGTGAAGAATTTATAACAGAAATATTTTGGAAATTACGCCATTATAAAAAGTTCTAAATACAAAATATCTCTTTTTATGTGAATTAAAGAATGCCATTATATTAGGAATCAAAATCAGAATTTTCAGTGGCTCTTAACTTGAAAATAATTTTTAATTTTTTTAAAGAAGTTTTTCGATATTTTTTTGTTTTAAATAATATAATTAGCTCTCAAAATGTGCTCTGTAGATCAGTTATGTACTTGCCTGGAAACTTATATGGTGAAATTTTGATAAAATAATTTAGTACATACTAGAAACACGGTATGTCGCTAGTGGTAGGAAAAATAATCTTTAGAGGTTACTAGTTTATTTGGTTGCCTGTGATATGCATATACAGGGTGTTTCATAATTAATCTAAAAATAAAAAATCGTTAGAAAACGGATGGCGGGCTCTTAATAAGTATATTTATTTTTTTCTCGACAACTGTTTGATGAACAAGAAAAACTCAAAAGATCAATTTTGTTGAAAAAGGATAGCCAGTCAAGAAAAAAATATATTTTCTTTAAAAAAGCAGTGGTGTACCATTTATGTTAAGCAAAAAAATCGTTTTTTTTTAAATTTTTAACACCCTGTAGATCAGAAAGGAAGTACTTTAGACCCAATGGTTATATAAAAATTGTTTTAAGAACACATGAGGAATCACACCACAATTTTTTTATACTAATTCGAAATCACCCTGTATATTGTCAACTTGACAATGATCGCTGATAAATCAAAAAACACCTTTTCGGTGAAAAAATCCTGGTTTTCGCAGGAAAAATTTTGATTTTTATTGAATTTGGGCCTGCGTCTGCAAATACCGGTTTGTTTTTTAATTTTCTAAGGTATATTTTAAGGTTTTTATTTAGATATTTTCTTACGTACAAAAAATATATGGTGTGTATGCGTTATTTGATTTAAGTTTTATCAAATATTGTGATTTACTTTCTACCTTGTAGTCAAAATTTATTTGTAATAAACTGTAAAATTATTTAATATTAATATATATTATATATATATATATATATATATATATATATATATATATATATATATATATATATATATATATATATATATATATATATATATATATATATATATATATATATATATATATATATATATATATATATATATATATATATATATATATATGTATGGGTCGATGTCATGTAGGTAGCCGATCTCTAGGGCCTTTATCAACCCAAGTTGACATATATTGAAGTCTAGCCAATATTTTTTATTAATAACTATATATATATATAAATATATATATATATATATATATATATATATATATATATATATATATATATATATATATATATATATATATATATATATATATATATATATATGTATATATATATATATATATATATCAATTCAATATATGTCAACTTGGGTTTAGATCAAATTGGGAAAAAACATGTAAAATATAATTCATCGATCCACATATGTTTTTAAATAACATTAATAATTAAACAATATTAAAATACAACAATCTCGGATCGATAATCAAACGCAGGTAAACGAAGTTTGATTTCCTCATGGTCATAGCCGGGTGAATGTAACTAGAGGGATAGAAAATATAAAAAGAATATGCTGAAGAGAGTTCGGGGAGTCGAGTCGGTTAGTTAGTGGCAGAGTTGACAACAGTTAGTCGCCAGGAGTTGGTATTTAGAAGACAGAAGTCAGCCAGTGAGCTAGGATGCTGTTGTAAGTACCTCTTGGCATTTCCTGAAATTGTTATTTAAACTTATTTGTTGAAATTGTTAGTACACTTTTATTTAATAAATGTATATTTTTGTAATGGTTGTTTTGATTAAAATAGAGAACCTGGTATAGCGATCCTAGCAAGCAAGCAAGCGTTTCAAAAATGGCTCACCCCTATACCATTTTTATTTTTTTCAGATAAAAAAACGAGATTCGGTATGTTAGTATATGACATAAATTAGGATTGATTGACATATTCAATCGTTTTCGGTCACTTCCGGTCTCACCGGAAATGACTACAACTTTTGATTTTTATATGGCACTCTCGGTAGTTTTTATTTTATTCGATAGAAAATGACACTCTGAATAGAATGACATATCATATGTCAACTTTTGACATTTTCGCATATGGTTTATTTGAAATTATAACATGCGGTTTATAACGATAATTTGACTCGAAATACCAAGACTGCGGTATCAAATTATTGGTAAAAAAATGCTTTTTCAAAATATGCTAATGACCCACCCTCGTTCCATTTGAAAAAATTGGGATATGATTAAAAATACGATTTGGGCATCTTTTAACCGGCCAGGACAAGACACTAAAACCATTAACCGATCAAATCTATTTTTCCAAGAGTCTTTGATTAAAATTTAGTGTTTTTGACATAGCCATGGCACTCTAGATTGAAATTTAAAGTACAATTTGTTTTTAAGCGAATATGTCAAAAGTTTACATATGATATATCATTCGATTCAGAGTGATATTTTCTATCGAATAAAGTAAAAACATATCGAGGGTGCCATTTAAAAATCAAAAGTTGTAGTCATTTCCGGTGAAACAGGATGTGACCAACAATTGTATATGTCAATCAATCCTAATTTATATCATATACTAACATACCAGATCTCATTTTTTTATCTGAAAAATAAAAAAGTTATAGGGGTGAGCCACTTTTGAGACGCATCAGGAATGTAAAGCGTTAATAAAATAAGGCGACAGCAAACGGCAACATTGTTGTATGCGAGTTGACTAGTGGAACGTAGAAGCTAGTTATTTTTTACTTTAATAATGTAACCTGTAACAAAGTTTTATAACATTTAAAAATATTTAATAAAACATGGTCAGTAAAAATAGTGCAG